>NC_054489.1:11646394-11962852 GCF_017639515.1 Carcharodon carcharias
CCCTCCATCTGCTCTAGTCCCCTGCAGGCTTTGCCTTTGGATAGCAAAGCAGCCCCTCAATCTGGCCAGCTGCTAGATGAGATGAGAAAAGGAATCCAATGCCTCCAGCCCTTTCACAGTTTCAAGAGCAGAATTCACTGGAGAACTTTGGAGGCACAAGCCAAAATTCTTGTCTTACATCTTGCAGCTAGAAGCTTACATCCAGTTGATTGTCACAATCTAAAAGAGGATTCATCCTTTAGAATTACATGGAATTTACAGCACCGGGCCTCTACCTTAAATTTATGAAATAGATGTGCTGGGTAAAGTGTTGACCCTACCCAGCTGCTGACTGTAGCTGTGAGTCAAATACACAGGAGAAGCATTACAGAGCCTGGAGTGTGGATCAAGAGGAAAAATAAAAGATGCAATAATGTGTGTGTGAACCACCTGTTGCACATGTGAGAATGAATCAGTCTGCTGGATATTAATAATACTGATGGCTAGGGGGGCGTTTGGGGACTGTTGTGAGCCAGACTGATTTTAACACTGGGTTACATGTTGTGTACCACTATATTACTTCTGCCTTCTGTTAAACATGGACTTGAGATCAATGAAGAGTAAAAATGGCCAATCCTGCTCCTAACTGTTATGTTATGCTAAAATTGGACAGGATGTGAAAGCCATCACTGCACCTGATCCTGTCAGTTTCTCAATGCCAGGTTAAAATCGACCGGTTGAGTTTAGTTTAGAGTGGATGCATGGGTGAGCGAAGACTAAAGAAAATGTTGAACTCATTTGAAAGCAAAACAACAACAAAAAAATGGCTATAAAAACAAAAAAAACTGCGGATGCTGGAAATTCAAAACAAAAACAGAAACAGAAATACCTGGAAAAACTCAGCAGGTCTGGCAGCATCGGTGGAGAAGAGCACAGTCGACGTTTCGAGCCCTCATGACCCTTCAAAAAATGGTGCCCAGGCCTGGTCTCTCTCTCCCCGTGTTCTTCATCCACCAGATTCCTGCACCATGGGAGCCTTCAATTTGCCAAATTTTCCATCTTTGCCTCCAGTTTTGCTATTCTGCTGTCACCTTATACGCCTCATCTGACCCACCTTTTCTTTCTATACTGGCCTCACTATCACCTCCTTTTGCTTTGTGCCATCATTATTCACCACATTTGTCATTTAATCCCCACCTTGGAGGTGAAAATATCTCTCGCTCGGCTTGTTTTTTTTTGTTGTGTTTTCTCTCAGCTACACAAATGAAAAAGATTCAAATATCCCAATCATTCACAACTTGTCACAAAATAAGCCAAAAAATGCAAAAGCTTCAAGTGCAGTGTTCAGTGAGAGCACTTCCTTTTTTTCCCTTTACATGCTGTCGCTTGTCAAATTCTTCTGTTATGCTGAGTTTCGTCAAGTACAGGAACAAACTATTCAGCCCAACTAGTTTTCCAGAGCTTTTGCTCATTATGAACATTTAATACACATTTTTCAGGGTATGAGTCCACGGTCTCAGCATGACACAAGAATTTAAAGGAATCATATTTACATAAATATACACAGTTTTAAAGAAGAGTCATACTGGACTCGAAACGTTAACTCTGCTTCTCTCTCCACAGATGCTGTCAGACCTGCTGAGTTTTTTCCGTCATTTTCTGTTTTTATTTCACGTCTCCAGCGTCTGCAGTCTTTTGCTTTTATTTAAAATAACTACTTCTGGGATGTGGGAAAAAATGAAGTTAAACCCCTGCTCCTGGTTGCCCTGATGATATGACAGGGAGCCATCAACTCGAAATGTTGCTGTCCTTGTGATGATGGGAGCTCCCACGATGTTGTTATATCACTGGTGTAATTAGAGGTAATTGGTTGTGGCTGTCGCGTGTGAACTGGAACCTAAGTTAAAAATGCAATCCAAGAATTGAAAATCTCTTAGTCAGAAATCCATGGCCAATTCTTTTCTCGGTATAAAAACAAAAAAACTGCGGATGCTGGAAATCCAAAACAAAAACAGAATTACCTGGAAAAACTCAGCAGGTCTGGCAGCATCGGCGGAGAAGAAAAGAGTTGACGTTTCGAGTCCTCATGACCTGTTGAAGGGTCATGAGGACTCGAAACGTCAACTCTTTTCTTCTCCGCCGATGCTGCCAGACCTGCTGAGTTTTTCCAGGTAATTCTGTTTTTGTCTTTTGTCAGTATGTTGGACAGGGAGCAAAGGCTCATATAACATAAAAGCAGAATCCTGCAGATGCTGGAAATCCGAAATAAAAACAGAAAATGCTGGAAAAGTTCAGCAGGTCTGACAGCATCTGTGTGGAGAGACAGACTTAACGTTTCGAGTCCATATGACCCTTATTCAGGGCTAAAGAGAAGTAGAAATGTGATGAAATTTATACTGTATAAGGAGGATGGAGCAGGTGAAGCTGGATAGAAGGCCAGCGATAGGTGTAGGCAAAGGAGAGATTGACAAAGATGGCATGGACAAAGAAACAAAGGGAGTGTTAATGATAGTGGTAAGGGCTAAAGGAGATACAGATAGTGGCATAAAGGTAAGAAAGCAGAGTGTGTTAATAGCAGGACAAGGGTTCAACACTCTGTGAAAGAATAACATGGAAAAAGTAACAGACAACCCTTTTGGGGGTGGGACGGGGGAAGGGGTGGTGGTTAGGGGAAAAAGGATAGAAAATGGGATTAAAAATGGGATAAAACAATGAATAAATGAATAAAAATAAAAATAAATAAATAATAAGTAGTTAAAAAATTAATTTTTAAGAAGGGGTGAAGATGGAGGATAGAGTTCATGGTCTGAAGTTGTTGAACTCAATGTTAAGTCTGGAAGACTGTAAAGTGCCTAGTCGGAAGATGAGGTGCTGTTCCTCCAGTTTGTGTTGAGCTTCACTGGAACAATGCAGCAGGCCAAGGACGGACATGTGGGCATGAGAGCAGGGTGGAGAGTTGAAATAGCAAGCGACAGGAAGGTCTGAGTCATGCTTGTGGAAATTACTGCGAAATTTATTATTGACTCATGTAACATCTTCACAGGAATGTTATTTTCATCATGAAATAGTGAAGATTGAGCGACAGTGTTCTACTGCAAAATCTAGAAAGGCCGTGGTGTATGGCTGGTGGCTATGTATTATTTAAGAGTTCTTAATCAGGAGATAAATTAAAAACGACTTTGCTTGACAATCAGGACTGAGTGCAGGAGAAAGCACAGGTATGACGAGACATCATATTGAAAGTTCCACACTCGGGGCTAAATTTTATAGACATTCAGCATTCGGTATTGCAATGGTCAAAGAGGAAATTTAAAGAAAAACACAACTTTAAAAACAAAAATTGATTCTTCAGCCCCCATTGCCCGACATGTTTGAGCTAAAAAGGTTCACTTGTATTTAAATAACGCCTTTCACAACATCAGGACATCCCAAAGTGCTAAATACTTTTGAAATGTAGTCACTGTTGCGCTGCAGGAAAACACAGAATTTCAAACAGGAATGCAACAGGTAAAAGCAAAATACATGCCTCCTTGACCTTTTGTTTATGACGTCTTTGGCAATCTCTCCTTTGCCTCCACCTATCAACAGCCCTGTATCCAGCTCCACCTGTCCCACCCCCCCTTAAACAGCTTATATTTAAACACATTTCTATTTCTCTTTAGTGCTGATGAAGAGTCAATGCAACAGGTATGTTTTTCCAGAGGGTGGGGAAGGGGGCGGAGGTAATTAACGGAAGTGGGTTGGTGAATAAAACCTTTAAAAGAAGCTGCTTGCCAGCTGGTAGGTAGAAGGAGTCGAGTAGGGTTGGATCATCGGGTAAGATTCAAAGGTGCTGGGGGTATGGTTCGGAGGCACTAGGGCATGCTAGAAACTGGAAGGAGTGGGTGGCTATGGTGAAAAGAAAACTGGGCATGTGGGAGCGATGCTCCCCCTCCATTGCGGGTAAGAACCTGGTCACCAGGTTTGAGGCACTCTCACTGTCGCTGTGCGTGGCGCAGGTCTGGCCCATTCCTCGCTCCTGCACATTTTAAAAACAAAAATTGATTCTTCAGCCCCCATTGCCCGACTTGTTTGAGCTAAAAAGGTTAACCTGTATTTAAATAACACCTTGAGCCATCTTTCACTTTAACTGGAGGTCAAAAATGGATTGTGTTTGCAGGGACACGATGTACAAGCCTCTAGACAAAGGGAGAAAAACGTGCCCAACATCACCCTGATACTGATGGCCACCTTTGTGTGCGGCTGCATCAAGCTGTGCGTAGACCCTCGGTACACAAACACCAAGTGTCATTACGTGCTGAGGTAGAACCTGTCCCTGATGTTGCGAAGGATGGGTCTGGTCACGCTGCCGTGGAACGCTCCAAATAGTTGGACCGTGCTGTACCATCTGTCCCTCGTGCAAAAATTTATGCAGAGGAACACTTTTGACTACAAGTCCATCAGGCAGTGGTCGGCACATAACGTCCCAGAGGCCCTGCGGGGAAAGGAGAGGGTGGATCCTGTCGGACGGTTCCCTGAGCAGCCTGTCAAAGTCATTTGGCAGAATGCCTCATCGCCAGAACTTTCCAACAAGCACCAAGACGTAACTTGTCTGGTGGTGAGAAAGGCCCTCCCCGTCAGATCCTTCTTACACACCAGGAGTTTCACCTCCTCCGCACACTGCCCTCGAGGTGGCTATGGCGGGGAAGAGATCATTGTTCACCTCCTTGTGGAACGAGCCTTTGCAAAGAAGGTCTGGAGAGAGATGCAGTGGTTTTCGTCAATGTTCATCCTGAGCTGTTCTGCAACACAGGACTCTGTGGTCTACGGGCTGTTCCCAGGGACACACACTGAGACAAATATCATCTGCAGCTGGAGGATCCACAACTCGGTGAAAAACGATCTTTGGTCTGCCCGAAACTTGTTGGTCTTCCAGTGTAAAGAGTTGTCCCCGACCAAGTGCTGCAGGCTGGCACATTCCGAAGTCCAGGACTAGGTGCTGAGGGACGCACTAAAGCTTGGGGCAGCCGCCGCAAAGACACAATGGGGAAAGGTCGCTGTCAAAGACTTTTCTGCCACAGTGCACCGAAGGGGACAGCATAAAAGCTAAAGAGAAAGCATATAATGCGGCGAAGAACAGTGGGAAACCAGGGGATTGGGAAGCCTACAAAGACCAACAGAGGACAACTAAAAAAGAAATAAGGAGGGAGAAGATTAAATATGAGGGTAAACTAGTCAGTAACATAAAAGAAGATTGCAAGAGTTTTTTTTAGATATATAAAGGGTAAGAGAGAGGTAAAAGTGGATATTGGGCCGTTGGAAAATGATGCTGGAGAAGGAGTAGTGGGGAACAAAGAAATGGCGGAGGAACTAAAAAGGTACTTTGCGTCAGTCTTCATGGTAGAAGATATGAGTAACATCCCCAAAGTTCAAGAGTGTTGGGGGGCAGAAGTGAGTATGGTGGCCATTACCAAGGAGAAGGTGCTAGGAAAACTGAAAAGTCTGAAGGTGGATAAATCACCTGGACCAGATGGATTACACCCCAGAGTTCTGAAGGAGATTGCTGAAGAGATAGTGGAGGCGTTAGTGGTGATCTTTCAGGAATCACTGGAGTCAGGAAGGGTCCCAGAGGACTGGAAAATCGCTAATGTAACCCCCCTGTTTAAGAAGGGAGTGAGGCAAAAGACGGGAAATTACAGGCCGATTAGCCTGACCTCGGTTGTTGGTAAGATTTTAGAGTCCATTATTAGGGATGAGATTTCAGAATACTTGGAAGTGCATGGTAAAATTGGGCAAAGTCAGCATGGTTTCATCAAGGGGAGGTCATGACTGACAAATCTGTTAGAATTCTTTGAGGAGGTAATGAGTAGGTTAGACAAAGGAGAGCCAATGGATGTTATCTACTTGGACTTCCAGAAGGCCTTTGACAATGTGCCGCACAGGAGGCTGCTCAGTAAGATAAGAGCCCATGGCTTTGGAGGCAAGGTATTAGCATGGATAGACAATTGGCTGTCTGTCAGGAGGCAGAAAGTGGGGATAAGGGGGTCCTTCTCAGGATGGCGGCCGGTGACTAGTGGAGATCCGCAGGGGTCAGTGTTGGGACCACAACTTTTCACTTTATACATTAATGATCTAGATGAAGGAACTGAGGGCATTCTGGCTAAGTTTGCAGATGATACAAAGATAGGTGGAGAGACAGGTAGTATTGAGGAGGTGGGAAGGCTGTAGAAGGATTTGGACAGGTTAGGAGAATGGGCAAAGAAGTGGCAAATGGAATACAACGTGGGGTAGTGTGAGGTCATGCACTTTGGTAGGAAGAATAGAGACATAGACTATTTTTTAAATGGGAAGAGAATTCAGAAATCTGGAGTGCAAAGGGACTTGGGAGTCCTAGTCTAGGATTCTCTTAGGGTTAACTTGCAGGTTGAGTCGGTAGTTAGGAAGGCAAATGCAATGTTGGCATTTATTTCGAGAGGACTAGAATATAAAAGCAGGGATGTGCTGCTGAGGCTTTATAAGGCTCTGGTCAGACCACATTTAGAATATTGTGAGCAATTTTGGGCCCCGTATCTCAGGAAGGATGTGCTGGCCCTGGAGAGGGTCCAGAGGAGGTTCACGAGAACGATCCCAGGAATGAAAGGCTTAACATATGAGGAAAGTTTGAGGATTCTGTGTCTATACTCGATGGAGTTTAGAAGGGTGAGGGGGGATCTGATTGAAACTTACAGAATACTGAAAGGCCTGGATAGAGTGGACATGGGGAAGATGTTTCCATTAGTAGGAGAGACTAGGACCCGAGGACACAGCCTCAGAGTAAAGGGAAGACCTTTTAGAACAGAGATGAGGAGAAACTTCTTTAGCCAGAGAGTGGTGAATCTATGGAATTCATTGTCACAGAAGGCTGTGGAGGCCAGGTCATTGAGTGTATTTAAGACCAAGATAGATAAGTTCTTGATTGGTAAGGGGATCAAAGGTTACGAGGAGAAGGCGGGAGAATGGGGTTGAGAAACTTATCAACCATGATTGAATGGCGGAGCAGACTCGATGGGCCGAATGGCCTAATTTCTGCTCCTATATCTTATGGTCTTATGGGCTGGGAATTGTATAGACTCCTCGGGCTGTATGATTCACTATGAATGTATGTAGTGAATACTAATTGTATCATAATTGTATTGGAGCACCTCAGGTCCATGTGGAAAAGTAGAATATGACTACACTGATCGCGGGCCATGGGGGGCAGGAGTGCTTCCTCCAGGACCATCAAGCAGAAAGCCCCCCGCAAACTCCCCAACACCGGCCCAATCGCCATCATGTCCCCCCCAGACCGCGCTCTTCCCTCCAGCCGCTACATTAACTTCACTGTTGTCGGCTGCAGCTTTTACCCGAGACTTCCCCTTCCCGATACACAGCCCCGGTTTGGGGGGGGTGGGGGTGGGGGGGGGGTGGTGGTGCGGGGGGGTTCCCCAGGCCAAGGGGAGAGGGGTTTGTGTCCATGTGGGAATTAAATTCTCAGGAATTGATGTCGGGTCTGGATCCCAGTTACATTGTCCCGCCCGACCCACAGAGCAGGAAATCCACAAGATTCCGCCGAAAGTTTCAAACTCCCAAGAGTTAAAACTCCAGGCGGTCCAGGAAACCCCGCCCCCTTCACCAACACCCCGCCCCGTCACCAACACCCCGCCCCCTTCACCAACACCTCGCCCCCTTCACCAACACCCCATCCCCTTCATCAACACTCCGCCCCCTTCACCAACACCCCGCCCCCTTCACCAACACCTCGCCCCCTTCACCAACACCCCATCCCCTTCATCAACACTCCGCCCCCTTCATCAACACTCCGCCCCCCTTCACCAACACCCCGCCCCCTTCACCAACACCCCGCCCCTTCACCAACACCCCGCCCCTTCACCAACACCCCGCCTCCTTCACCAACACCCCGCCTCCTTCACCAACACCCCGCCTCCTTCACCAACAACCCACTCCTTCACCAACACCCCGCCCCCCTTCACCAACACCCCGCCCCTTCAACAGCACCCCATCCCCTTCACCAACACCCCGTCCCTTCACCAACACCCCGTCCCTTCACCAACACCCCACCCCCTTCACCAACACCCCGCCTCCTTCAACAACACCCCACCCCCTTCACCAACACCCCGCCCCCTTCACCAACACCCCGCCCCCTTCACCAACACCCCGCCCCCTTCACCAACACCCCGCCCCCTTCACCAACACCCTGCTTCCTGCTCTGAAATCCTATTGGATTTCCTTTGGTTTCCCAGTCACAGGGTGACACAGAAAAACCAATTCCCAGTTTCATACACAGAATTCTCCCCCTATACCCAGTACCCGGTACTAATTAATCCCTTGCAGAGGGATCTGGCTTTAAACTCCCAATTATTTTGAGAACATTGCTACATTTATAAGCTTTCCTCGTCCAATCCTAACGTCATCCCCCTCAGCCTTGCCCTCTCAATTGTTTAAACTTTGCTTTGGGATTAGTATTCCAAAGGTGCACCATCTATCAATGTACTTGTTCTATATGTTTACACATTAAAAAGGCACAGCACACACTCCCTACTGCACGTTGTCTAAAACTGAAATGAGAGATGAGTGTCCTGGTCGTGGTCTCTCTGGCTGGTAGAAGGTATGGCATCGGTGATCTGGGATAACATCCCTCGAGTGTTCTCCCTATAAACATACCACCTTCTTAAATCAAATCAGGAATTGGAAGTAACAGACTGGGCACTTAACATAAGAATGTTGATCTATAATAATGTAATTGCATGTGATCCTAACCCGGTTCCTTGTTTCAGCTTCAATGTATAACGCTAAATAAATTCATGTTTTATGTTTATAGATTTTTACAGCCATGTTCCACAAAGCAGCCCAGAAAATTGTGAAAGAGGTTGGCCCTGATGACAGCACACTAATTCCTGTGCCAAGCCCCTATTATTCTGACCACTTCAAGCCCCTGCACCTCGTCGAGAAAAGGAAGAGAGTTTTCAAAAGCAAATACATCTTGACATCCATCACACTGCCTGACATATTGAAAGATGGCAAAGATTTAGAGTTTGGTAACATTTGCTGTTTATTTAAGTTTCACTGTCTCGGTCTGTGGATTCTAGGCAGTCCCCAGTAATTTTGTCTTGGGGTGCATTGGTTTCAATACTATGATCACATTGGAACAGGAGCTCTCTGACTTCCCCATTCAGTTTCAGATGAGCCATTGAGAAAATGATGCATTGTCACTTTTCTGAGTTATCACCATAATGGCTTGGAATAGCTCTTTCACCGAGTCTCCCGACTATGGGACTGTCGATGCTATAGACCATGCCAGTGAGAGAGGTAAAATGACTCAGCAATATTAAGGGAAGAATATTCTTTCTTTCTTTTGATGAAGAATTTATATTATTCTGTTGATCCATCAGTATAAATTTGTGTGGTGTCTGTGATTTCTTCTTTTTTGGCATAAAATACAAAAACAAGGGGAATAGTGATAAAATACTGGGTCAACCTGAATGAGAGTGTTGTTGCATTTCTGGACACTGTGCTATATGACGGTTGTGAAGGCTTTAGAGAGGGTGCCAGAAAAGGTTTAATAGAATAGTTCCAGGGATGAGGGACTTCAGTGAGGTGGAGAGGTTAGAGAAACTGGGGCTACTTTCCCTAGAGTAGAAAAGGTTGAGAGGTGGTTTGATAGAGCGGTCAAAAATCATGAGGAGTCTAGACAAAGTAGATAGAAAGAAACTGTTCCCACTGGCAGAAGGGTAGCGAACTAGAGGACATAGATTTAAAGTGATTGGTAAAGGAACCAAAGATGACATGAAGGGAAACTTTTTTTATGCAGGGAGTGGTTTGGGTCTGGAATGCACTGCCTGAGAGTGTGGTGGAGGCAGGTTCAATCATGCCTTTCAAAGGGAATTGGATAAAGACCTGAATGGAAAAAAACAATTGCAGGGCTATGGTTAAAGGGCTAGGGAAAGGAGCCAGCTGCTTTGTTCTTGCAGAGAGATGGCACGGGTTTGATTGGTCTAATGGCCTCCTGTGCTGTAATCATTCTGTGATTCAATATACATAATGCTACATCAGATTAAACTCTCAGTATTTTCTCGGCCTTGTTTCTGTATTTTAATGTGACTGGATCTAAATATGAGAATATACATTAAAAAGGCACAGCACAAACTCCCTACTGCACGTTGTCGAAAAGTAAAATGAGAGACAAATGTCCTGGACCGGCCTCTCTGGTTGGTAGAAGTTGTAGCATTGGTGATCTGGGGTAACTTCCCTCTCAGCCTCTCTTTCCAGCCCTCATACTCAGCATCCAAAACAATGTCAATACTATAAATATTTAACCCATGTTAATTTTGATATGTTATACATTTCATTAGTGTATCTATCATTTATTGAACAAATCATGAGTCATTTTAATTTTAGATGACAATGTGAAATGCACGATATTGACCCTGTCACTCATTAACCCTCGCTCCCAGTTTTGTTTCTATTGATTAAATAGAGATGAAAATATGGTAATCTGTAATCAAAGCTGAGTTTTACACTGCAGTTTAAAGTCAAAATTCCTTCATCTTTTTTTCTGTTTCCCTCCAATTTTCTCCCCTATCCCTACCCTCCTGAAGGTCTTGACTCCACACTGCTGGACAGTCACTGGTTCTCTGCAGGACTTCACCCAAGTGGCCATCCCCATGCAGGAACGAACATTGAGTGTTGGTAGCGGAGGCATTCCCAGATAACCATGTCAATACCCAACACCTACACATATATAATATTGGAGAGGCGAGAGGGAGAGAAGGAATATTTACAGTGGATTTTTTTTTGTTTTTCTAGGATTGAAAAGCTCATCTCTTGGCCCCTATGCTGAAAGTTCTGGCATCTCAGTTTCTGGAGATGCCAATGTAAGTGTCTGTAATGTTGATGCAGGAGCGCACGCATCAGGAGGCACGTCAGATATCCTGACCCTTCAACAGAACTCAACCAGTTCCATTGAAGGGTCATGAGGACTCGAAAAGACAACTCTTTTCTTCTCCGCCGATGCTGCCAGACCTGCTGAGTTTTTCCAGGCAATTCTGTTGTTGTTTTGGATTTCCAGCATCCGCAGTTTTTTGTTTTTCTGTCAGATATCATGTCTGCTGTAGAAATGATAAAGCGAGCAATCTCGGAAAACATGCTGCTTGAGGTTACCAGGAACAGGTATTTATGTCTCAACCTTAAGTAAGATAACTGGCAAATGTAGACAAAAATTGTCTTACACTGTAACATGCAATTTCCCAGTATGTTGCTGCTCGAAACTCTGCTGAGTATCAGAGAGGGATAGCAAATGGTAGCTCTTTTCAGACTCAAATAGTGGATTGTGTATCAAATTTATCATCAGTCTAAATCTATTATCATAACCAATATCATGAAATGATTGGCTGTATAATCAACGTTGGAAAGATGCTCTATCCTAGCTGTCTGTGCTTACTGATTTGTTTTAAGTTGGAAACTATATTTCTGTTATTTTGAGCATTATCATGTGAGAGTGCTATCCTAAAGTGAATTCATTCGTTCATTTAGGTCAGAGTTGCATTTATGTTTCTGAGATTGTATTTGAGGCAACATACTTGATGTTGTTGTGACAATTTCATGTTCATGCAAATTAGCTATTAACAAATTGTACTTGCACTAAGTTTGAAATGCACTTGGTTTAGGATCACACAGAGAATGATACTGTAAATACCACTGACATGATCCATAGGTTTTTTAAGTTAAAATTAGAGCTCATCATCATCTCCTCCATTAATCTGTCTTACCTGAAACTGATTGCTCTATTTTGTTTTCTTTTTATCTTTTCAGGGAGATAGACAGAGGATACAACTTTGTGAAACAACTGGATGGTGATATTGTTTATATCATATCAGAAGTGGTAGAGACAGATCGGCAATGCATTCTAAATAGCACTTTCGAGGCAAATGCGGGAGTAGGAGTATGAACCAAGATGACAAAGGGGAGTAAAACTGTACCCTATCACTGAGCTGTAACCAGTATGTCTGCAATATCAATTCATATGTAGGTAGCTCACAGTTGCACTTTTTGAATTCATTATCCTTAAACGTTATATTTTAATGTATTTTTTCGTGGGATGTGGGTGTTGCTGACAAAGCCAGTGTTTGTTGCCTATGCCTAATTCTCCAATCCCTTGTACTGAGTGGTTTGCTAGGCTATTTCAGAGCGAAATTTATATGTAGGCCAGACCAGGTAAGGATGGCAAATTTCCTTCCCTAAAGGACATTAGTGGACCAAATGGGTTTTTACAATAATTGATGACCATTTGCCAAGGTTAGATTTCAATTCCAGATTTTATTACTTGAATTTAAATTCATCCCATGGTGGGATTTGAACATAGCATTGGCCTGGGCCTCTGGATTACTAATCCAGTGCCATTACCACTGCATGATTGTCTCCTCCTATTATGATGAAGTGATCTAGAGACATGCGTTCAAATCCCAGCATTGGAGATGGAGAATTTAAATTCAGTTAATTAAATAAACCTGAATGAAAAAACTAGTAAAAGTAACGATAGCCATGAAATTACTGAGTTATTATACGAATCCATCTGGTTCACTAAGATCTTTTAGGAATGTTAATCTACGGTCCTTAACCATCTGGATTATATTTGACTGCAGACCCACAACAATGTGGTTGACACGATGGGCCAAAGGGTCTCTTTCTGTGCTGTAAAAACTCTATGACTCTTAATTGCTCTCTGAAATGGCCTAGCAAGCCACTCAGTGATTAGGGAAGAACAGTAAATGCTGGTCTTGCCAGTGACACTCAGCTCCTCTGAATGGATAAAACAAATCGGTAAAGAGACAATTAAATGAATTGAGAATCATGACAAGGTGAAGTTCAATGTTTCACGGCCCATCCACTGAGATTTTCTGAAGTAACAAAAGTTACTGGAATGAACTATTGAAAGAACAGCAATCAGCAGAGCTGTCAAGGCAGTAGGGGTCGAGAGGCTACAAATTAACAGAACCTTAAAGTATCAATGAGGCAGGTTTGATTGGTCCCATTTTACATGAATTGTAGCAGAAACTGTGAGCATTTGTGGAAAACCAAGCTAGAGAGAACTTGGGATATGAATGACAAATAAAATCTAATCATCAGCTGTGCTCAGTTGGCTATAATTGGAGTTAGCTAGGTATAGGCCAAAGGTTTTCTGATAACATGTTCATTTCTGAACATCTGTAATTGGGTTCCGGTCAGGAATGGCTTAAAGGTTGTTGATTTGCAGCCTACCATACCTTTAACTGTTGTGGTAACTCCTCTTTCTTCTGTTATTTTACACTTGCCTGAATGAGTGCAGCTCCAGCAACACTCAAGAAGCTTGACACCATCCAGGACAAAGCAGCCCGCTTAATTGGCACCCTATCCACAAACTTTCACTCCCTCCACCACTGGTGCGCAATGGCAGCAGTGTGTGTACCATCTACAAGATGCACTGCAGCAACTCACCAAGGCTCCTTCGACAGCACCTTCCAAACCCATGACCTCTACCATCTAGAAGGACGAGGGCAGCAGATACATGGGAATGATCACAACTGCACCCACCCACTTCCACCGAGCCCTCACGCCGAACGTAAGTTCTGGCCATTGTGTTCTACAATAAGGCAAGTGACAATGTTAAGGCATAAACATCCACTGACAGCCTCTAGTGGTACCTTTAAGAGCTGTTGATTTGGCATCAAAGCATCTGAAGAAACTGGTGGCTTTGTGCCTGGAGCAAACAGTTTTCAAGAGAAAGCGAGCCAGAAATATAAAAGCAGATAATAAGAATTCCTATAAAGGTTTTAAAAAGAAACTAGTTAACAAAGTGAGCATATAGAAAGTGATTCTGGAGAATTGATAGTGGAAAACAAGGAAATGGCAGGTGAATTGAACATGTGTTTTGCATCAGTCTTCACTATAGGGGATACATGAAACAGAAGCAGCTGTTATTCATGAAATGGAATGGAGGGAAGAACTCGGGAAAATTGCAATCACCAGAGGAGTGATACTGAGTAAATTGTTGGAGCTGTGGGCTGACAAGAGCCTGGGTCCTGATTGTCTTCATCCTAGGGTCTTAAAAGAAGTGGCTAGTGAGATAGTTGAAGCATTGGTTTTAGTTTTCCACAACTCCCTAGATTCGGGAAAGGTTCCATTAGATTCAAAGATAGCAAATGTAACTCCATTATTCAAAAAGGAAGGGAGACAGAAAGCAGGAACCTACAGGCCAGTTAGCTTAACATCTGTCATAGGGAAAATGCTAGAAGCTATTATTAAAGAAGCATTTGGCATTTGGATAAATTCAAGGTCATCAGGCAGAGTTAACACGGCTTTGTGAAAGGGAAATCATGTTTAACCAACTAATTGGAGTTCTTTGAGGAAGTAACATGTGCTGTGGATAAAGGGAAACCAGTGCATGTACTGTACTTAGATTTCTATAAGGCATTTGATAAAGTGCCACTTCAAAGGTTATTCTGGAAAATAAAAGCTCATGGTATAGGGGTTAACATATTGACATGGATAGAAGATTGGCTGGCTAACAGGAAGCAGAGAGTAGGCAGAAATGGGTCTTTTTCAGGTTGGCAAGATGTAACAAGTGGTATGCCATAGGGATCAGTGCTGGGACCTCAACTGTTTACAATTTATATAAATGACTTGGATGAAGGGGTGGATGGGATCGTTGCCACATTTGCAGCTGACACAAATATAGACAGGAAAGTAATTTGTGAAGTGGACGTAAGGAGGCTGCAAAAAGATGTAGATAAGTTAACTGAGTGGGCAAAGATCTAGCAAATAGAGTGTAATGTTGGAAAATGTGAAATTGTCCATTTTGGCATGAAGAATAAAAGGCATAATTATCTAAATGGGGAGATATTGCAGAGCTCTCAGATGCAGAGGGATCTGGGTGTCTTAGTGCATGAATCACAAAAGACTAGTATGCAGGTACAGCAAGTAATTAGGAAAGCTAATAGAATGATATCATTTATTGAGTGGGGTTATTAATACTTCAGTTATACAGAGCACTAGTGAGACCACATTTGGAGTACTATGTACAGTATTGATCACCTTATTTAAGGAAGGATGTAAATATGTTGGAAGCAATTCAGAGAAGGTTTACGAGACTAATACCTGGAATGAGTGGGTTGTCTTATGAGGAAAGGTTGGAAAGGCTGGGCTTGTATCCACTGGAGTTTAGAAGAGTAAGAGGCGATTTGATTGAAAGATATAAGATCCTGGGGGGACTTGACAGAGTAAATGTGGAGAGGATGTTTCCTCTTGTGTGAGAATCTAGAACTAGGGGTCACTGTTTTAAAAAAGGGGTCACCCATTTAAAACGGAGATGAGGTGAATTTTTTTCTGAGGGTCATGAGTCTTTGGAACTCTCTTCCTGAAAAGGCAGTGAAAGCTGAATCTTTGAATATTCCTAAGGTAGAGGTGGATAGATTCTTGGTATGCAAGGGGGTGGTGATAGATTATCGGGGTTGGCGGGATGCAAATTTGAGGTTGCTATCAGATCAGCCATAATCTTATTAAATGGCGGAGCAAGCTCGAAGGGCCGAATGGCCTACTCCTCCTGCTCCTTGTTCGTATGTTCAACACCACCACCTGCAAGTTCTCCTCCAAGTCACCCACCACCCTGACTTGGAAATATATTGTTATTCCTTCACTGTCACTGGGTCAAAATCCTGGAACACCCTCCCTGAGAGCACTGTGGGTGTACCTACACCACATGGACTGCAGCAGTTTAAGAAGGCAGCTCACCACCACCTTCTCAATGGCAATTAGGGATGGGCAACAAATGCTGGCCTAGCCAGTGACACCCACATCCCAAGAAAGAATTTTCAAAAGTTCACCTCGATGATTATTATTATTATTTGTGAAAGTCAGTGTAACACTGAGATTCACAGTTTCTCTTGACTTTTCACAACCTTTCCTTCTGTTTAATTCTGTAATTCTGAGGCTGCTGTATATTTTGAGTGACTAATGATTAAAGGGTTATGGTGTAATGTTATATTCCACATTATAGCTACTTTTCCCTTAGTGTTTAAATACAAATACTGAGTGGTTAATCACAACAATCCCAGTTTCACTAGTCTTCCCACATAACTGAAGTCCCTCATCCGTGGTTACCTTTCTAGTAAATCTCTTCAGCCTGACCAAGAGATTTTACTTTTCTGAGAACTCAGTTTTGAAAGATTAATTTTCAATATTAAATATTCTAGTTTTCTTTGTGCTAGGCTAAAGGAGGCTTCACTGCAAATGTGCGTCAGAAATTATCCTTTCCTGCTGGAACTACTATTGCATTCAAGCTTTTAAAATTCAGGATTACTCTGGACAACACCTTGGGTATGTAAAAAGGGAGAAGGTAAACTGAAAACTGACTGGAGACTTTCCCATTAGCAAAAAATAAGTTTGTCAACTACTAAAACAGCAGTGAGATGGAATTTCAGACCCATTCAGTCAAATAGAGCAGGTCAGACACTGGGTCCTCTGTGGCAAACGATGCACCTCCTGACACCCCAAAGCCTCCCTACGATTGACAAAGCACACATCAGGAGTGATATGGAGTAACCTCCACTTGCCTGGAAGGGTTTATCTCCAACACTACACAAGAACTTCAACACTATCCGGGACAAAACTGTCTGTTTGATTGAGAGCCCACCCCTCACCTTAAACATTCACTCCCTCCACCTATGATGGGCCTCAGCTGCAGAATGTACTCTCTGCACTGCAGCAACTCACCAAGGTTTCATTGGCAGCATGTCTAAAAGCTGTATCCTCCACTAAGGACAAAGGCAGCAGCTGCATGGGAACAGCACCATCTTTGACTCACACACCATCCTGATTTGGACATGTACCAGCTATTCCCTCATTGTCACCAAAGCCCTGGAACTCCTTAACTGACTTTATTGTGGAAGCAACTTCACCACATGGACTCTAGTGTTTCAAGAAGAAGGCCCACCACCAACTTCTGAAGGGCATCTTGGGATGGGCAATAAATGCCAGCTTTACCAATAATAATGTCCACATCCTGAGAATTACTTAAAAAAAAGTCCACGGGTTAGTATCTCAGTGTGATTAAAGATAATTGTCTCATTAATTTTCCTTTCTGCCTATCCAATATAGGATTGCAAGGCAAGAAGCACTAAAGAATGGGACAAAACAACTGGCATGATTAATGGCAAAATGAGGAAAGGGTAGTTAGTGACTGTGGTGTTCTGTCAATCCTGCTTTGATGACCAGTTGCCCACATAACAGGTTAAAATCTGAAACGTCTTTCTTCTCTGTTTCTTCACATATAATATTGGGAAGATCTACTACGGTTTTCACCACGAACTGGTAGGTTTGTTTTACGTTTGTAAATGCTTCATGATTCTGAACATGTCTCTAATCCAAACCATATCATGACCCTTAAGGAAGTGTTCAAATTCAGGCATTGAAACTGGCGGTCAGTGAATGTAATGTAGCACCTTCCGATCCTTTATTGAACTTTGGAGCCTAGAAAGGATCCAGCCCCACTTTTATATTTTCTCAAAATGTCAACAATAACTCAAAATATTAACAGTATTATTGTATAATTTGGTCCATCATATAAGTCTTCTAATATGAGCATCTTCCGACTAAGCACTTTACAGCCTCCCGGACTGAATATTGAATTCAACAACTTTAGATCTTGAACTCCCTCCTCTATTCCCACCCCCTTTCTTTTCCTTCCCCCCTTCCTTTTGTTTTTTCCAATAATTTATATAGATTTTTCTTTTCTCACCTATTTCCATTATTTTTAAATCTTTTATGCCCTGCTAGCCTTTCCACCCCACCCCCACTAGAGCTGTACCTTGAGTGCCCTACCATCCATTCTTAATTAGCACATTCGTTTAGATAATATCACCAACTTCAACACCTCTGTGTTCTTTTGTCTGTGACATCTTTTGATTATCTGCTCCTATCACTGCTTGCTTGTCCCTACAACCACACCACCCCCCCCCAACTTCTCTCCCCCCACCCAACCCCCACCCCCCCACACCTAAACCAGCTTATATTTCACTCCTTTCTTAAGATTCACTCAGTTCTTTTGAAGGGTCATGAGGACTCGAAACGTCAACTATTTTCTTCTCCGCCAATGCTGCCAGACCTGCTGAGTTTTTCCAGGTAATTCTGTTTTTGTTTTGGATTTCCAGCATCCGCAGTTTTTTGTCTTTATCTGTTTGTGATAAATGATGTGTCTTACAACGTAATAAAAATGGTATGTCTGATGCACATTGGAGTGAAATTTCCACAGTCGTTTATACTGTTTCGCCAGGATTTACACCAATGTTCCCCCGAAGTAACAGTGGAAATTCTTGTGTGTCCGTCAAATTTCCAAGGTTACAACGCGACAAGAGTCCAATCTGAGAAAATGATGCTCTCAAGCGGAAGGGAAGTTCAGGAGCCGGACCCTTGTTTTGGGGTGGAATCAGATGAAATGGGTGAGATGAAGACCCCTTTAGTAAATTTCTATTAGTCTTTGCTCTTTTAATCAGTTTATTTGTTCGTAAAAACCTCAGCCCATTATTTGTACCCAACGTCACTTTTTATCCCCTTGAGTAAACGGAGCAGGATCTCAGTGATTAAATTATCATTTGTAATTTTATTAAAGATTTTATTTTTTGAAATCTCAGTAAATAATCCCTTTCCACATTCCCTTTCCACCATCGCCTCTCCAGAAACCCAAGATTCCACTCACTGAAATAACTAAACTAACTGAAGACAGGAGGCTGCTGCTCATGGACACTTTCCTTGAGATACTTGTCAGCAGTGATAATCTTCCTGTTCTTGAAACAATGGTTTGTACCTTAATTTTCTGAATAATAAAATTAGAGATAATGCTGGCCAGCCATGTTTTTGTGGTCATAATTTCTCTTGTTTGGGTAAGAGCTTAGCTTTGGGGAATTCACTAGAACAAAAATAGGTGAGATGTCATCCAACTGTCACCCGTTCTAACTATCAGTCTAAATCAAAATCTACATTATTACCTAAAAAGCCCATGTCTGACCAAGACTTGAATACCAGTCCCATACTTGGTGTCTTCTAACACGATTAGTGGTCACTGGGGCTTTGGAACATAGGAGTAGACCATTCAGCCCATCGAGCCTGCTCTGCCATTCAATTAGATCATGGTTGATCAATCTACCTCAACGCCTCTTTCCTGTGTGATCTCCACATCCCTTGATGTCATTGGTCTCCAGAAATCTATTGATTTCTGTCTCGTACATTCTCAATGATTGAGCCTCCAAAGCTCTCTGGGGTAGTGAATTCCAAAGCTTCACCACCCTCTGAGTGAAGAAATCCCTCCTGGTCTCAGTATCAACTGGCCTACCTCTTATTCTGTGATTATGTCCCATGGTTCTTGACTCACCAGCCAGGGGAAATATTCTATCTATATCTACCCTTTCACGCCCTGTAAGAATCCTATTAGTTTCAATGAGATCACCTCTCATTCTTCGAAAATCTAGATAATTCAGGCCCAGTTTCCTCAATCTCTCCTCACTAAGGCAATCTCTCCATCCCAGGGATTAGTCTAGTGAACCTCTGTTGCACTCCTTCTATGGCAAGTATATCCTTCCTGAGATAAGGAGTCCAAAACTGTACAAAATATGCTGGATTGTGGTAAAAATCCGACAGGTTCCTCCAGAGAAATATTCCACATTCACGACAATCCTCTACTTACCATTTGACCCATTTATTTTAGCTCATTTCTAAGTGACTTTTAAACAAGCAGGTGGTAGTAATTCATGTTTTTTTTCTCTCTGTTTTTGAGTTCAGAGCTGCCGGCACTGGGGAATCTTTCCATTTCTCTCAGCGCCAGTGCTGAATAAGCTCAGATGCACTACAGTGTAAATTCAATATGGAATAGAATACCAGTCCCATATTTGGTATCTTCTAACACGAATTGTGGTCACCAGGGCTTCGGAACACAGGAGTAGGCCATTCAGCCCATCAAGCCTACTCTGCCATTCAATTAGATCATGGCTGAGCATCTGCTTCAACACAACTTTCCCATGTGATCTCCACATCCCTTGATGTCATTAGTCTCCAGAAATCTTCTTCTACTCCTCAATTTGTGATTCAGCCCCAATTTCAGAAGAATGCTCCTATTGTCCCAATGTGCTTTTCCTTTTTCATCTACTGCATCCAATGTTCTGGTAACAGGGTGAAGTTAAGGACAGATTCTGAACAATTTTATGCTGTGGGTTTTTGTGAGTTACCACTGTCAAACCAGCTTTACACAGGCACCTGAATGTTCTTAAAAAGATGAGAATTACTCACCAGGGCAGCAGCAATGGAGCTAAAGCACATCAATGAGGCAAAATTGGGAAGTTTTATTCTGCCTCGGGCTGTATAATGTCTTATTAGAGAATGTTAGATACCAGCATTGAAGATCTGAATTTGGAAAGTGTTCTAATTCCCAACAAAATGTCGCTTGCCCCAGTTTACAGAAAAGTTAATCTATTTCTAACTCTTCTCTCTCCCAACAAACATGTTTTTAGCTTGATCAGATGTGTGAGGGTCTTCAGCCCGACCTCCAAGTGCTGGAGCTGATGGAAAGTGAGAACAGAGAGTATGTGGAGAAGCTGCTGGATCTGTTGAGAATTGGGAAGGCTGATCAATGGGGACAGCCCCTCACCTTGACTCCTCATCAAAATGGAATCATAGAGACTGTAAATATTTTCATCCAGTCACTCAATCGTATTACATAAAGTATATTTCAGTAACATTTATATTATAATTAACCAATCACCTTCTACCTTCAGCTGCCCCTAGTGTCTCAACTCTATCATTCCCTCCCTAAACCTCTCCACCTCCATGTCTCTCCTTTAAGACTTTGCTTAAAACAACCTCTTTGACTAAGCTTTTGGTCATCTGTTCCAATAAGCGCTATATAAATGCACATGGTTGCTTTAGTTACTCCTAAACTGATGGCAGCAACATCAATAGATCCAGTTGGGTGATTGCTAGTAATTCTGGTGTATACTGTGATTTGTCCTATAACTCAGTGTATTTCTGGCTCTCAAGCTTATCTTCATAGATGAAGAGGATTTCCAAATATACTGCTAATAATGATGTTTTGATGAAAACTGAGAGGGAGATTCTTTGAAATTAGCTTCAACAATCAACCAACCATGTTGATAATCCAGGTGAAGCAGAGGCACAAGGGATAGACTGGAGGATGGGAGGCTTGAACATGGGAGCATCCATTTCCATTGTCTTATGGTTCCTGTTGTCTCAAAGTGCCATTTGTCCAAATGAATGGTGCCGTCACCATATTGTTACAGAGTTGAATACTGTGGACTCTCATTGTGCAGTTACATTGCAAGTTTATCTTTGATGTGCACAGTTTTCCACTTTGCACTGACACTATTTGCAGTGCATGGTTCAACTCGACTCTGGAGTGAACTCAAACAAGACTCCCTGGAGGAGGATGATTAACACTGATCAGTTTGATACTTCAAGGAGCTAGGGTACATTACTCCAACTTATAGTGTGTTCAGAGTTTGATGGCATTTCACGAAATTTTTCCAATCCTCTGACCACGTTTTAAATAATTTAAGAGCAGTAACCCTGCCTTTACCTGCTCGCTAAACATTTAAATTCTTAATTTAGAGATGGAGGGACACGCATGTGTATATCCAAACCTATGCAGAGTTCTTAATGGAACAGGATATTTAGGGGTCCATTCAGGCAGAAGCCAAGCAATGTTTCCAGCTCACTAGAGCATGAACTGCAGCTACCAGTATCAGACTAACACTTAGACACATACAGACTCTCCGTCAGCTGAATGAAATCCAATAGGATTAAAAATAAGAGAACTCTACATAAACTTGCACTCATGTAAAACTCTGCTGCCTGTATCTTGACTTGTACCAATTTCCCATTCAGCCACCACTCCCGTGAAATGCTTTGGATTGTTTTACTGCATTAAAGGTGTTAGTTAAATATAAGTTGTTGCTGTTGTTTCCAAGTTGCAACTCAGTGGAGCCCTCGATGCAATGGTCTGAATAATTCTGCTTCCCTTTCAGAACTGGATCCTGACATTCTAATCCTGCTGGCTACCAGTGTTGAGATGAAGATTATACCCACACAATTAAAGCTGGTAAGAAATACACTTTGTTATTAATTCAGGTGAGAGAGAGAGAGGAAAGGGCAGAGAAGCATAGGCTGATTTGATTTCTGGGACTAGGGTCAGAAACACATCAGGAATGCGGAAGATAGAGCATGGAGTTAATCACAATTTCAGAAATACTTCAAATACATAGGGTAGAAATTTCTGTCACTCATTATGGTAGAAATGTTTAAAGTG
This sequence comes from Carcharodon carcharias, assembly GCF_017639515.1. Taxonomy (NCBI): domain Eukaryota; kingdom Metazoa; phylum Chordata; class Chondrichthyes; order Lamniformes; family Lamnidae; genus Carcharodon; species Carcharodon carcharias. Next base: position 11,668,731 of record NC_054489.1, read on the forward strand.
CTCATAAGAAATTCTGATAAGAGTCACAGATTTATTTATCAATTATTTAATTGGAGGGGGTTAATCATTCATTTGGTAATGCTGGTGACAATGATTTCTACCATTAGATACCTTTGCCAATCATCTGCATTTATTCAAAAGATCCTAAGAAATAGGAGCAGGAGTAGGCCATCTGCTTTGCCGTTCATGACTAATCTGATTGTTGTCTTAACTCCACTTTCCTATCTGCCCCCATAACCCTTAACTCCTTTATAAATGAAAAATCTGCTTCACTCAGCCTTGAAGATATTCAATGACCCAGCCTCCACTCCTCTCTGTAGAAGAGAATTCCAAAAGTTAACAACATTCTGAGAGAATAAATACTCATCTCCATCTTAAATGGGAGACCCCTTAATTCTAAACTATGCCCCCTAGGTCTAGACTCCCCCACAAGGGGAAAACATTCTCTCAGCATCTATCCTGTCAAGCTCCCTCAGAATCTGGGTCAAAGAAATCCCCATGATGGCCATTCTGGACACTGTATGAAGTAATCTGAGTCTGAGACTATCATTCTGTCAAGAATGGTCCCAGTGATGTAATTGATTTTTTTTAAACTCCAGAAGTTGATACACTCCAAAACCTGATTCACACTAGAAGCTGATTTACTATAGACGCTGATACATTTCACTGAGTACATCAGAACAAAATGGCACACATTCCCAAATTCTTGTTTTAGGGTCTCTGTCTCATGTCTCTCCAATTAATCAACGTTATTATGGATGTTGCTGCTGTGCAATTTTTTTGCTCTTTTTAAGTTCGAAACAAACTACAAGCAACTCCCTTGCAGATTTGAAACCAAGTTTCATTGCAGCAGCTCCTACTCTGTCACTTTCTATCCCAGGATCTCAAAACCATTGCATTATTCAACTCTCCTAAGGCTTTCTGCAATCTCCACAGACACTTAAAACTCGAGCTTCACATCATCAACTATTTCTCAATTAATTTAATCATTTCTCTAACTCTTTTCTCCTCTACTGAGATCCTGCATTCAGGGTCTTGTGCTTTACACAAATGTTTCAGGATCACAGAACTTGTACTGTTGCTGACTTGGAAATGCTGTTAGCGATGCAGAAGCACTGTAAATTCCTGCAGCAATCTATGAATTGATAGGTTGTGTGTAATAAGAAAAGTTTCAGTCAGTGCTTCACTCAGTACAGTCTGTAAAGTGAGTGCTGAGCTATGCATGTTGTGTTGCCATATTATTCTCCACAGTTTGTAGAGCTGTAGCAATCACCACTGAGTTCATGCTCCCTGTGAAGGCTGCAATTGCCCCATGTGTGCTGAAGTGTGATATAAAATTCAGACTTGGTGTCAGTGTGCCCAGGCTAGAGAGAGTGAAATTCAATCAGTGGCCTAGCTCCCAGTTGCTTACGCATGCACGTGTGTATGTGTGTGTGTGTGTGTAGGTGTTTTGTAAGACAGGTTGAGAAATACCTTTCACACTTAAATGAAGAAAGCATATTTAAGGGACATAGTGGAAAGCTGCTGGCACCTGTAGAATTGTCTCCCAGCAACAGGCCACAGCTGAAGGAAAGGAGAATCATATGAATTAATCCTTTACGTTGCTGAGGAGCAGAAACTTTATACGCTGTGTTACCTGTTGTTTGTCGTTAATTAATTATTCTGCAGTTTACACTATGCACTTGATCTGATCAGAATAAAATACTGGAACATTTTTTTCATGGAACAGTTTCAAGACAGAATAGTTTTACTTCACTCCAAGAGAGAGAAAGATCCTACTGAAATATCTTATTCTAATTGGTTTTCCAGTTGGAAAAGATTGAGGAAACGTTTTTCCAATCAACTGAATTTGAAAAGGAATTGGACCAAACTGGAAATGTACAGAAAACTGAGGAGACTCTGGAGACGCTGATTCTTCAATTATCAGATGGAGAGTTTGAAATAACACTCAGGATCCTGCAAGAATTTAGTTTTTTCCTAGATAGAGGAGACAATTCAACTACATACCTTTTGCGCGATGAAATTGACAGTAAAAAGAAAATATTCTATTCCCTCTTTGTTGCTCTGAGTATCCTCAGTGCTTTTGATAAAACAACAAACACAAAATGATTCACACCTGTTATCCGTGGTCCTTCCCTTTCCTTTCCAGTCATTGCTGAATGAGGCTGCTTCCTGTTCCTATCTGTCCACAGATGACTTTATCCTAACTGACCAATGATGGCAACATCCTCACATGTTCTCGTTTTGGCTACTTGAGGTATCGTCTTTGGAAGCAAAGGGCATCTTTTGTCGTTTCTGCTTGCTTGTAACATTGTAGAACTGCAAACTGTGTATTTTAGTCAGCTCTCTATGCAGCTTTAGACTAGTTATTGTTACTGTGTTGTGTTCTTTTATTGTTACAGTGTTTTAATAAAAGAAAAGAAAGAATTTGCATTTACATAGTGCCTTTCATAACCTCAGGACATTCCAAAGATCTTTGTAGCAAATGAAATATTTGTGAACTGTAGTCACTGTTACAAGTAGTATGGCCTCTATGCACAGCAAGCAGTGGCATGATAATGAACAGAAAATTTATCTTTTAGTAAGCTGGTTCAGAGATAAATATTTACAGAACACCGGTATTTGCTTCATTGTTTAATGAGAGGATGCACGTAGCAACAACATCTTGCCTTTGCGTAGCACTGTAGCATACTAAAATGTACTCCACTGAAACATAATCAAACAAACACAGACACTGAGCCAAAGAAGGAAGTGTTAGGAAAGATGAAGTGGTGGGCTTAAGGAGGGACTTAGATGAGGAGAGGGGAAAGGTCAATACCTGCCTGAACAGAGTGTCTGTCACCAGTTTGACACAACTGTGTACAGCTGATTGGGAGGCTCCACACAGATCCCCCCACTGAGCCCTGGTAAGAGCCAGAGGTAAAGAAGTTGAGGACCGCTGTGACCTTCAGAGTCACTGGCATGGGGTGTCCACCCACACAGTTGGAGCTGATCTCAGGCCCAATCACCTGACAAATGGAGGTCACTGTCTCCCTTGAGAGGCGGAGCCTCCTTCGGCATTGCACCTCGGACATATCGAGGTAGCTGCATCACCGCCTGTAAACCCTGGCAGCAGGATAGTGGCGTCTTCTGCGGCCCCTTCTGCCTTGGACTTCGTGATGGCCCTGTGCCCCTTGTGCCTTTTTTAAAATTCATTCATGGGATGTGGGCATCGCTGCCGAGGCCAGCATTTATTGCCCATCCCTAAGTGCCCTTGTTCAGAAGGCGTTTAAGAGTCAGCCACGTTGCTGTAGGTCTGGAGTCACGTGTAGGCCAGACCAGGTAAGGACAGCAGATTTCCTTCCCTAAAGGGCATTAGTGAACCAGATGGGTTTCTATAACTGTCAACAATGGTTTCATGGTCATCATTAGACTTTTAATTCCAGATTTTTATTGAATGCTGTGGCAGGATTCGAACCTGGGTCCCCAGGTCAATACCCTGGGTCTCTGGATTACTAGTCCAGCGACAATACCACTACACCTGCACCTCTCCTCCCATAGGTCAATCCCCTGGAAGCTGCATTGAGACACCTCGTCTCCTCTCCCTTCTGCCCCTCTGTTCCTCCTCTGAGGAGGTGCCTCCAGCGGAGACCACGTTCCCCATTCCCAGGCGAATGGAAGGCTGGCTGGTACCTGGAAGGGTCCACATGGTCTGAATCCTCTGGGGCCTGGAAGGCACCACTGAGTCCAGAAATGAAGCCTGGAAATGCTAGGAATGAAGCCCCCAATCAGAGATGAAGCTGCCAAGTCTCAATAAGCAACCAGCAGCAAACAATCTCCAAAACTCCTCACTACTCACACTGGCAATGCTGCTGACCCTTCTTATCCCGCCTGTGGATGAGGTTTTGCAAATTGTGGGCTGCCCCGCCTGTCCGTTTAGCCCACACGACAAGCAAAATCTCGCACGGGCAAAGTTAAATTGCTCTCAGTTGGGTTGTTAAGGCCCTTAACTGGCCTGTGGCTTAATGGCGGGCGTGGATCCAACTCCAGCCCATGCCCGCCGAGTGAAATATCGTGTGGGCGCGCGAAGATGTCGGGATGCTCACCCAACGTCATCGCACATCATTTTACGCTCAAGCGGGTTGGGTGCTTAACGGTCAATGAAAAATTCTGCCCTTAAAGTTTATTTACAATGTACTGAGCAGTGTGCTTTCAACTCCAGCTCCATCTCTACACTGATTCTGGAGGTAGCCCGCGCTACTTTCCTATTGGTTACTTTGGTTACCACAGATCATGTGATCTTCCTTAACATGCACTCTTCTTAAAGGTACATTACACACTAAAAAAAACCCATAAATACTACATTCCTCCCCCTTTACCTCAGCTATACATATTATATTTACAAGTACATATTTTTCAAGATAACATAATATTTATACTGGATAAGGAATTTACAAGTTCATTCTTTCAGGTGGTTTCCTGGTCCGTGTGGAATGTCGCAGCTCCACAACTTCAGATTCTTTGTCAGGAACCTCCTTTTCCGGAGTTGCCTGAACATCAGGTGCTTCGGTGGGGACTTGCAGTTCTGTATCCTCAACTCTTACGGGAACACCAGACATGTCAGTCCTGGGTTGAGTATCCTTGTCAGGAAACCCAGACCCGGTCATGATCACTGGTGGAAGCATATCTTGATGACTTATCTCTCTCTTCCTTAAATGGTCCACATGTTTCTGGATAATCTGGCCTTCCACTACCATGTGGTAAGATAGAGATCCAGCCACCACACTTATTTCATCTGGTGACCACTTTGGTCCTTCCCTGAAGTTCTTCATGTACACCGTCTCTCCCACAGTAAATTTCCTCTTGCGACTATACCAGTCACGTCTAGTTTTCTGGCTTCCCTGACTCCTTTTCACCTTCCCCTCTAAATTTGGTATTATAAAGCTCAATCTTGTCCTGAGACGGTGTTTCAAGAATAACTCCACAGGGATGACACCTGTTGTTGTGTGAGGTGTAGCCCTGTAATGAAAAAGAAAGCATGCTAGCTTGGATGCCATGGAATCGCCAGTTAGCTTTTACATGCCTGCCTTGAATGTTTGAACTGCCCTTTCACCCAGTCCATTTGGGGAAAGGTGGTATGGTGCAGTTCTTATATGAGTGATACCATTGAGGTTGATAAACTGTTGAAGATCAGCTCTCGTAAATGCCATGCTGTTATCAGAAATGATTACCCCTGGTAGTCCGTAAATGGCAAAACTCTGACATAGTTTCTCAATTGTAGCGGCCAACATTGGTGACTTCACCTCAGATATGTCCAACCATTTTGAATGGGCATTGACAATGACCAGGACAATTGTTCCCAGGAAAGGCCCAACATCTTCAATGTGCAACCGCACCCGGGGTCTACCTGACCACTCCCATGGGTGTAATGGAGCTGTTGCTGGCAACTTTTGCAGTTGCTGACATTGCCCACAATGCTTCACAAAACTCTCTATTTCGCCATCCATCCCAGGCCACCATAGATAGCTGCATGCTCTGGTCTTCATTCGTGAAATTCCTGGATGGACACTGTGTAGTGCTCCCCACAATAGGATGCCATCCTGGTTTGTTATTTCATGTCGTCTGTTAAAGTATGATTTCATTTAATCAGATATAGGCTCCTGTAGCCAACCATGCAGCACTTGTTCTCGCACTTGAGATAAGACTGGGTCCCGACTTGTCCTGTCTCTGATCTGTAGAGCACATACCGGTGAGGAATCTAAGGAATTTAACAGTAAAACAAGTTCCTGTGGACAGGGATGTGCTTATCATTTTCTTGTAAAGGCAAACGATTAAGGGCATCGGCATTTGCAATTTGATTGCCAGTCCTATGTATGAAAGTGTGTTTGTAAGCTGCCAGGGTTAAGGCCCTATTAGTAATTCTGTATCTTCTTTCCAAGTGCCGTCTTCTTTCTCACACAGATTTTAATCTTATCCTTCTTTTTGACTTCACTATTGGCCAGACTTCTCTCAGATGCCAGCGCAACTTACCTGAGCTCAGTGGTTGAGTCTCCCAAAATTTCATCATCTGTCAGCTTCTTGGAAAATTCTGCAACTTTTGCTTCCAAAGTCTCTTTGGCTTCATTTAGCTGATTCTTCAGCTCTTCCATCTCTTTTTTGTATTTGTTTGCTGCCTCTTGGAAAATTGAGCATTGTTGTGTCTTCTCTGCCAACTCATTCTTCAGTTTGTTCAGAGAAGCGCTGAATTCTTTCTGATTCTCTTCATACTTTTCCATCAGTACAAACTCTGACTTGAGGGCATCTTGTCATGAGTGAAGGTCTTTCAACAGGTTTTCTTTTTCTCTACGAAGGTTGCTCTCCTTGTCTCGAACTCTGTCATCAAGCAGGGTCCCTTCAAGTTTCTTCTGCTGCTCTTCCAGGTTTTGGTTTAAGACAGCCTGCATTGATTCAGGTTGTTGAGTTCTCACACACTCCTTTTGTAAAACAGGAACACTTCCTGCTTCCTTTTGGAATCTCAGTGGACAATCAAGACTGATTTCCCTTAGCCAAATTCACCCTAGAAGGCATCGTCCCCTGTCTCTCAATGCCAACACTGATAGCTTTGCCAAATGGCTTCCATAATGGACAGTTACTCTGCTTATGCCTTTTACTTGAATGTCTTCACCCATATATGTTTTGAACTTGGCAGCCGTTTCTTCTAAACTTAATTGATGTTCACCATTATTCAGATATCTGAAGGTATGTTCCCCAATTACTGCAGTGGGAGCTCTCGTGTCCATTTCCATTCTAACAGGTTTGCCATTTACTTTCATTGTGACAAATATTGGTTCTGTCTTTCCAACTTTCAGATTAAACAATGATTAAATGTCAGAATTTGTTGTTTCGGGCTCTTCTACATTGTAGATTTCATTGGGCTTCTTCTTTTGTTTACAAGCCTGCTTGAATCTTTCCGTGCGCTGCCTCATCATATATCCATTTCTGTGACAGTAGTAGCATTCGATTTTTTTAAACTGCCAGCCACTAAAAGACTGATTGTTTCTGCCTCTATTAAAACTATTCTTCAATTTTGCTGCTGAGTTATTTTTCTTTATTCTTTGGCTAGTGGGGGTTGTTTCCTGCTTCTCGGCAGGTCTTGCTTTTTCATGCCCTTTTCCGCTGGCATTTCCCACCCGATGCGGAGGATGGTGCCATTTTGCACACCCTGTATTGCTTTTGAATTTCTTACTGCGCTTTCCATGGCCAGCACTCTCTCTAGCGCCTTCTTGAAACCCAGATTCACTTTGGACAATAATCTTTTCTGAATAGAGTCCTCTTTCACACCACACGTTAAAAGATCTCTGAGCATGTCATTTAGAGTCATATTGAACTCACAATATTCCATTAGCTACTTCAACTTTGCCACCTGCATTAAACCTGAACCTGCATCATGACGGAGGGCTTTGGTTGAAAATGACCCTTCACAATGTCCACTAATTCATCAAAATTCTTCAATCTCGGGCACTGGATGCCATCAAATTTTGAATCAGACTGTAGGTTTTGCTCCCACAAGTACTCAAGAGGATTGCTCGCCTCTTCTCTTCACCAGTAATATCGTCCACTTGAAAAAAAGAACGTGAGGCATCCTATGTATTGAGACTTATCATCTGTGGTTGATTTAAAAGGAGCAATTCTCCCAAATTGTGGCATTTTGAGAGAGGATAACTTCTTCAATTCTAATGGAGCTTGCTACTTACAACCACTAGGCAATGTACAATGCCAATTTCTTTTTGACTTGATTTCTTCTGTTCAAACCTGTTTTATCCTCATTGCCAGTTTGTTGTAAGGGTGGCTGAGTTGTACTATTAATGATAGAGTTGATGTGCAGACGCTTCTTGGGTAAAAACTTAAAGTTTATTTACAACATAGCAGCAACTACGCATGTGCTTTCAACTCCAACTCTACATTGACTGCTGAGGTAGTCCATGCTACTCTCCTGTTGGTTATTACAGATTATGTGATCTTCCTTAACAAGTATTATTCATAAAGCTACATTACACACTAAATAAAACCATAATTACTGTAAGTATATTTCTGCTGAAGTGTACTGATCACCTTGTTATATATATCCCACTGTTTTTCTATATCTTTGTCAATGTTTTTTCCAGTCTTTTTTTCCTAGTTCAAATTTCATGCCTTCATTTGTTTTTCCAATGTATTATCTTGGTCTTTGTCTCATTTATACCTTCTTACAATAATTATATTAAGCCTTGTTGTGTTATGATCACTATTTCATTGATGTTCCCCTACACTTACCTCAACTTCTGAAAATACTTGACTACCACTGCCCTTGACTCCATTAATTTCCCCACTGGTAACTGGAGAGATTTAAAGTCTTGAAGTAATGATTATAAGATGTCAATATATTGAGCTTTAACATTTCACCAAGGGTTGGAATGCACCCATAAGCAGAGGATAACCAGGTCAATAGGTTGTTTGATTCACAATGTTTATGATAGACTCTGTCATCATTTGATGTAATGTAATTAGAGCTTATTAATTAATTAAGTAATTAACATGCACTCCTGATGCATCTCTCATGAGCTTAGGAAGGGCTTGGCCTGAATAGCTAAGTGGTTATGGTACGGGGTTTGTAACCCCAAGATCAAGAATTCAAATCTCACAATGACAAACTATGAAACAAGGTAACTTCATCTGAAAAAACAGATGGAAATGTGTTTGTACTCAAAAGAGTTACAGTGCCATATTCCCCAAAGGCCTACCACTGGGTAGCTACACTGTGGTTGACACATTTGCTATGCTAATCAGGCTCCTATGATGTGCATAGATCAAGAGTTCAAATCTCATAATGGCAAAACAATGAGCTCAGGAAGCAGTATCAAAGTGGCTGAGGTCAATGTGAGTAGCAGCTCTCACAGGTAAAAGGAATGATGTTTAATTTAACTGTGTGCAATGGAAGGTTGTCAAGGATGATTGGCTGAAGCTGCATCATTTGTTGTAAATGAGTTACATGTTTGCCTTGTTAGTTAATAACTGTGGGAATCATGTGAACTGTCTGTGACTGAAAGAAGATTTCATGGCCAACAGGAAATACATTGCACCAGCAGAGGGAGCATCTTTGTATTTCTAAAATCTGACTTGAAATTCTCATGGTGGGATTTGAGTTTACATTCTCTGCATCATTAGTGCCGGCCTCTCATACGTGTCTATTAAGGCAACCGTTACACAACAATGTAGGGAAGAGAGTGCTCCTGCTCATGGGAATGAGAGCAAAGCTTCCTATTGTCTTTTGCTCTGCTGTTTCTTTAAAATGCTTTAATTTACAGGACACATAAGGTGTATTTCCTTTGTTCAGCAAAAATGCTTTTGAATTAAGAGTTTTGAAGCTGCATTGTACACTTCATCCCTGCCTTTCCTGCTTTAGGCACTCATACTGAAATTCCCTCCACTTCTCATTTTCCCTCTACTCCTTTAAATCCTGCCTTAACCCTCCTGTACTTACAAGACATGGGCAGAGTTTTACCCGTGTTGGACGGGCTCGGTGGGGGTGAGCGGGAGCGCCCGTGATCGAGGCGCGACTGCGCTTTCACCCTGGCCAATTAAGGCCCACCGAGCATGAACGCCGGCTGCGGAATGTTCAAGAGAGGGCGGGTGGGGTCGGGGGGCCTGTTGGCTGCCGGGTCCAATGGCGACCTGGTAGACAGTTCAAAAACGGCTCAGGCAGACCCAGTGAGGCTGCCCATGTCGGAGGACATGGCTGCAAACGAAGATGTAGAGGCCAGGCAGGAGGTGAGGTGTGCTGGGCAATTAGACCCCCATTTTTCAGATAAATGCCTCACTGTCCTCCCAGAGGAGGGGCTGCCAGGAGGGATACCCTTGTCCCCCAGAGGTGAGAGGAGGAGGCCACTGCACCTCACAAAGACGGCATGGGAGAAGGTGGCATCCCAGGTGGACAGCCAAGATATGGTGTGGCGCACTGGGTGCAGTGCTGGAAGCACTTCAATGACTGCTGCGCTCAGGAAGGGTGAGTACCATGTTGGAATGGGTCAGTGTGCAGGAGTGTTAAGGGCTGGCTGTCCCCACCATGGAGCTCAGGGGTGTTAGAGTCTGAGTGCCAACTGTCAATGATTCCGGAGCTGGCCAAGAGGTTGAGTCCTGGCTGCTTGGACTGAGAGCCATGTGGCTCGAGGGCCACGACTTGGATGTGCCCTGTGAGGTGTTCCTCAGATGCAATGGTGCTGCAGGTAGAGAGTGGACTGGTCAATGCTCCTTTGTCCTTTCAGGAGAAATCATCCCATAACAATATGAGAGTCACAGACCCCCACACCTCCTCATCCTCTCCAGATACGAGCAGGACACCTTGGGGCTCAAGAGGCGCCATGCACTTCCGTCAAGCGGCCGCAGAGAAGCTGGGGTGTCAGACGAAGGTAAGAGTGAGGTGCACTGGGTTGAGAGTTTCGGATGGTACAAACATTCTTGTGTAGACTCATCAGTGATGGGAGCCTCCAGACTGGATTCCCCATTGATCATTGAAAGACGATGGCACCATGATGCAGATCTCCATTGTCTCACTAGGGTGCCTGGCATGCAAAGTGACAATGTGATGACTTTAACTATGACATGTCCTTGTTCTCCCTTAGATCTGCCACCAAGCAGCCAATCTCAGGACCTCCAGGAGCGATGCCTGACACTGGAGGACCACCAGGCTCCAGAAGCAACTGCATCACACCCGCTCTCTGAAGTAAGCACCAGTGCAGATACCAGCATTAGATCAGCAGCTAGTATTTTGGTGCACATTAGTGAGGGCAGTTCACACTCACTTAAGGTGCAGGCAGTAGCAGAGAGTGCCCAGGGCGCTGGCAGTTGGAGGACTGCTGGAGACCAGGACGATACTGAGTTGAAGGCTGATGATGAGCCTCTGGAGACGTCTATTAGGCGGCAGATGCTGGATGTCCAGCAGGATGTCCGGGAGGATCTGGTGGAGATCCATGAGGGTATGCGTGTAATGGTCTTCGTTATGCAGGAGTCCATGTGGAGTATCAGCACTGCGTTGACCCTCATGGTCGAGTGCACTGCCTCCTCCATTGAGAGAGTGGTGACTCTCATGGAGAGGCAGCTCCAGGAACAGAATCAGGGGTTCCTGGGGTTGCGCTCGGCCCTGCAAGCCCTCACACCGGCACTGAGCTCAGGTGGTCAGTGTCCATGTGTGAGATGGCTGAGGCAGCCAGTATCCCATCTAGCTGCCCATCCATCAGTGGCAAGCAGCGAGGTCCAGAGCAACCTCCTGTTGGCGCATGAGCTGCTTGTCATCTCTTGGGCTGCTAGCAGGGCGCTCTGGATGACGAAAGCACCAACTCCCCCCCCTGCTGACTGTGGCACCTAGCAAGGCTGTGGCAACTGGGGAGATGCCAGATGTGGCACTGGCCGCTCTCTCCCAGATGGGACCAGCACCAGCTCCACTGACCAGAGGGCACCCCCAAGATCATCAAAGCCAACAAGACAGCAGAGTCAGCAGCCCATCTCCAATGCCGGTACCACCAAAGGGGAGCACCTAGATGTAGCACCCGTAAATGTAAATTTAAAGCACCTTAAGCACAAGGGGGGGCCAGTCAAAGGTGATCTTTTGTTCCCCAATTGCTTTTTCCCTTTTTTAATGGTGTGACCATCAACACCTGATATTGTTCTGTTCATAATCTGAGAGTGCCAACATTATATTACATTTGCTTTTGTTTTATTGGTCTGCTTCATTTGGTTTGTAGGTGCAGGGTAGGCCAGTATGTAATGCTGAATGTGGGTGGTTTCAAATGTTATTGCACAGGCACTGAATGTATCTTGGGGACCAAGGAAAGGGTCATTTCTGTGATCCAGGATGGAGGCGGCAGCCCCAGCATCAGGTGGTGGTTCTTATTTGGCAGCCTAGCTGAAGGAGTGTTGGATCAAGGTGTCCCTGGTGACACTGCCTCTCTGGAGGTTACCGAGGTCTGCCTCCACACCCTCAGCGCTCTCCTCACTGCGCTCCCCTTATGACTCACTACTGGATTCATCCTCTGTGGCTTGTGGAGCTGTGTCAACATCCTCTTCCTCCAGTGAGTCCCCCCTTGCCAGTGCCAGATTGTGGAGAGCGCAGCCACTCTAGGGGCTATTGCAGTATGCCCCCTGATATGGTCTTCTCTATCACCATATTTGTGGAGTCATGACTCCTATTGTACTGCTGCTCTGCCTCTGTTCTTAGGTGGCAGAGAGGCATCATGAGCCCTCTCTTCAAGGGATAGCCCCTGTCACTCAGCAGCCATCCATCCAGTCGGGCTGCAGCACTGAAGAGCCTCGGCACCTGGGAGTGTCTCAGGGTGTAAGCGTCATGGGAGCTGCCTGGGTACCTTGTACACACTTGCAGAATCTGCATCCTGTGGTCACACACTATCTGCACGTTCATGGAGTGGAATCCTTTCCTGTTGACGAAGGCACACGGCTGACCCCTTGGCGCCTTGATGGCCACATGTGTACAGTCGATGGCACTCTGGATGCGAGGGAAGCCAGCAATCGCTGCGAAGTCTCTGGCTCGCTCAGCCTGGCTGGCCTTGTCCATACAGAAATGAAGGGAAGTCAATACCCACCTGGACAGAACTTCTGTCACCAGCTTGACACAACTGTGGACAGCTGATTGGGAAACTCCATACAGAACCCCCACTGACCCCTGGAAAAAGCCAGAGGCATAGAAGTTGCGGGTCACTGTGACCTTCAGAGCCACTGGCATGGGGTGTCCACCCACACAGTCAGAGCTGATCTCAGGCCCAAACATCTGGCAAATGGAGGCCACTGTCTCCCTTGAGAGATGGAGCCTCCTTCAGCATTGCAGCCCAGGCATATTGAGGTAGCTGCATTGCTGCCTGTAAAACCCTGGAAGCAGAATAGTGGCTTATTCTGCGGCCCCTTCTGCCTTGGACTACCTGCTGACCCTGCGCCCCTAGTGCCTGTGCCTGTCCTCCCACAGGTCACTCCCCTGGAATCTGAATAGGGACAACTGGCCTCCTCTCCCTTCTGCCCCTCTCTTCCTCCTCAGAGGAGGTGCCACCAGCGGAGACCACAATCCCCATTGCCAGGGTAACAGAAGGCTGTCTGATACCTGGAAGGGTCCACACGGCCCGAATCCTCAGGGGGCCTTGGAGACACCAATCAGTCCTGAAATGAAGCCTGGAAATGTTAACAATGAAATTAACAGCGATGAAGTCGCCAAGTGCCAATAAGCCACAAGCTGCAAACTATCTCCAAAACTCCTCTCTACTCACACTGGCAATGCTGCTGGCCCTTCTTATTCTGCCCATGGATGAGGTTTTGCAAATTGTGGGCAAAATCACACAGGCAACGTTAAATCAGTGTCAATTAGGTTCTTAAAGGCCTTAACTGGCCTCTTAATTAATGGTGAGCGTGGCTCCGACTCCTGTGTGCGCCTGCCGAGTGAAATATCACGCGAGTGCGCGATGACGTCGGGACACTCGCCCAATGTCATCGCGTGTCATTTTACGCCCGAGCGGGTTAGGCACACACCCGGCCAACGAGTGGAAAATTCTGCCCATGGGCTTCAAGAAGGCAGCTTAACTTCTCAGGGCCAATTCGAGATGGGCCTTGCCAGCGATGCTCATGAACGAATAAATAACAACCCTTTAATATATCCTTCTTATCATTACCATCCATTAGTTTTCTTCTACCTCTCTCAAGCACCTTGATATCATTCTTCTACATTAAAGGCTTTATATTAATACAAGTTGCTTTACCTCAAACTGACAGGTGCTGACCAGCCTTAGGGATGGTGTTGGGACCAATTTTGTTCTCTTTCTACTCTAACCTGGATTTTAAATATACTTTTCTCACTCCCAGGAGATTATGTGGTTGTGAGAGGGATTGGGGGTGGTGGGCAGTAATGGAGGAGGTGGGGAAGGGGGTGGGGGAAGGAAGTACATGATGCTCCAGCCATCATAACGTGAGGCAGGCTTGATAGACTAACTGGTCTTTTTCGAACATAAGAAACAGGAGCAGGAGTGGACAATACAGCCCCTCAAGCCTGCCCTGGCATTCAATAAAGTCATGGCTGTTCTTTGGCTTCAACTCCATTTTCCCACTAACTCCCCAGATCCCTTGATTCCCTCAGGATTCTGTTGATCTCAGCCTTAACTATACTCAATGATGGAACATCCACTACCCTCTGGGGTGAGGATTCCAATGTCTCACAACCTTTTGGGTGAAGAAATTTCTCCTTATCTCAAACTTTTCCCACCTTGTCAACTTTGTGTGTTCCTCTGAAAATGGAAAGAGGCTAGGTCAATGGGTAAATAGATGACTTATGCAGTTTAATACAGAAAAATGTCAGGCCATAAGTTTTGGAAGCAAGAATAAAGGAAGAAAATATACTTAAAACAGATTTTTTTTTAATGCAGTTGAACGGTAAAGTGGCCTAGGTGGTGGAGCATCAACCTTTATCTTTTCTATTATGAGGAACCCAAAAGTAAGCACAATATTAAGGGCATCGCCTGATCATCATTCGTATGGGACAATTATAGCAAGAAATTCTTACAAGTGAAACAAAAGGCAGGGACACGCAAAGACCATTAAGAAGGTGAATGGAATTTTCAGATTTACATAGAGAATTGGATACAAAAGTAGGAGGCCATAATGATAGAAGGAATAGAATATCAGAATAGTACTAGGAATGAGGAGCTTGAGTTACGAAGAAAGGTTAGAGTAACTATCCACTGAAGCTTGAGGGAGGATTCTGATAGAGAATCGATAGACAAGGTAACACGGGGGATGTTCTGTATGAATGGGTTTCTGGCCCTCACTAGAGCATGGATAGGAGGTGGACAGGGCTGCTGGTGGCCTGGCTCCTGAAACTATCTTGTCATTAAAGACTTAGATATGTTTAAAAAAATGTTCAAGCGAGAACACCTCTATGTTGAAACACCTTCTCTGTTACTTACCTTCCATTACAGCTTGCTGCTCCTCCCAGCAGAAAGGCTTCTGATTGGCCCTCCAGTTTTGAGAGCCTGCCTACCTTCCTTAAATGGAAAGAGTAACAATCTCCATATCTCCATGCTAAGGCCGGGTGAAGGGTGGAGGGGTTGGGGGAGGTGGGGGGGGGGGTGGTTTGCAGAGGGGAGGAGGGGGGTGGGGGGTGGTGCTCTGTGAAAATCCCAATGATAGTCCCCCATGGGCAGGTCAAGACCCAGAAACAGTCCCAACTTCTGTTCTCCACATCCAGAGGGAACAATCCAGCCTCAGGTGTTTTCAGTGAATAGGAAATGGAAGGTAAGACCATGATCTCAAGATATGTGCTCAATAGGCAGAGGAAGCAATTAGAAGAAATTTTACATAAGAAGGGATGATCAGAATGCAGAGCATTCTTCCAACAATTATGACTGATACTAAATCAACTTAAGCATTGTAAAAGGTATTAGGTAATTACCTTAAAATAATATTAAAGTGTGTGGAGAGAGCAGGAAAATAATGCCTTGTAAAAACCAGACAAATGATTAATGCTTTTGTTTGAGAAATAATTTATGGCATAATTGTGCAAAGCAGAATACATGAATGTGAAGCAGTAATTAATCTTCCTGTGGTCAATTGAAGGTAAACCGGTTTTAAGGACATTTGACTCACAATGTATTATTGTGACATCCCAATGCAGTTTACAGCCAATGGAATGCTTTTGGTGTGTAACCTTTATTGCAACATAGGAAACGTAGCAACCAATTTCGGTCAAACAAACAGTAGTAGATTTAATGACCAGATAATCTGTTTTAGCCATTTTGACTGAGGGATAAATATTGATCAAGACTGATGAAAGACTATCTGTAGTTCTCCACTATAACTGTGGCATTGACTTAATCTGCTATGACATCCACTCTGGACGATAACCCTTAAACTTGTTTTTCTCAATTTTTAGAAAATATGCCTTGGATGTTTAGTAGACGATTTGTTCCATATAATCTGTATGCATGCAACTTTTTCCTGAACCATGTGTACGCAACTGAATGAATAAAACTGATATCCTGGGCACACAGCAGCCTTTTAAAAGTATTTCCAGGCCTCACTTAATGGAGGCGACGGGGGTCTGGTGAGAGCCCTGTGTCACCTCCTTTCAGGAAGGCCCAGTGAATCAAGTGACTTAGCTAGGTAGCAGCAGGCCTTCCAGGGATCAAGGTTCCTGGGTGCAGAAAATCAGCCCGGCCCTCTGCAACCCCCCCCCGCCAACAACCGCTAGTGTTTCTGACCAATCAGAAGCCAGCAGTTGTGCATTGTTCAGCAGCGCTGCCAAACAGGCAGTGCTGCTGCCAGGCATGCACCCACCTGAGGCCCAGGATCGCCGAGGGACCCAGGCCACAGGTATGTGAGTGCCTTTGATTGGGGACACCCCCAAACCCAGAAGCCCGCAAGTAACCCTGACAGAGCTTGCTTTTCGGGCTTCTCATGTGGCAACTACCCTGTCAGATGTTAGAATATGAGTGACGGCGGGATGGGACCCTTAAGTGTTCCTTAGTTCACAAGAATGATCCCAGGAATGAAAGGCTTAACATATGAGGAACGTTTGAGGACTCTGCATCTATACTCGATGGAGTTTAGATGGATGAGGGGGGATCTGATTGAAACTTACAGAATACTGAAAGGCCTGGATAGAGTGGATGTGGGGAAGATGTTTCCATTAGTAGGAGAGACTAGGACCCGAGGGCACAGCCTCAGAGTAAAGGGAATACTTTTAGAACAGAGATGAGGAGAAACTTCTTTAGCCAGAGAGTGGTGAATCTATGGAATTCATTGCCACAGAAGGCTGTGGAGGCCAGGTCATTGAGTGTATTTAAGACCGAGATAGATAGGTTCTTGATTAGTAAGGGGATCAAAGGTTAAGGGGAGAAGGCGGGAGAATGGGGTTGAGAAACTTATCAGCCATGATTGAATGGTGGAGCAGACTCGATGGGCTGATCGGCCTAATTTCTGCTCCTATGTCTTATGGTCTTATGGTCTAAGTGGGTATTCATTGCTTTGGATTGTCATTAGGAGGCTTTTACCACAGGTGGAAGGCAGCTTTCCCCTGATTTAGCACATTTTCAATTATGGTGTAATTGTCATTGATCCAGTCTGGTGGCAGTGACTGGTGAAGCCCAGCCTTTCAGTGTAGGTTGAAAGGATGTCAGTCTTGAAGCCAATCCAGCCTAGAGTTCTCCATTACTTTCTCCATGGTAATGCCTTGGCCAATCAGAGTTGACTTGCCAACCAATCGGCAGCCTTTTCTCCTATAGTATAAAATGTTGTGATTGTTTGAAATTTGGATTTCTTGCATTTGTCCTGATGAGTGTAAAATGAAAAGCTTCAGAAACATGCCTCTCTTTTCAGCAATATAATCTCTTTACTCAATAATTCAAATAAAGCATTCTGTTGATTATTGGGCCTAGAATTATATCAAATTCACGGCACAGAAACAGGCCATTTGGCCCAACTGGTCAATGCTGGTTAATATGCTCCACACGAGCCTCCTCCTGTCTTTTTTGCATCTAACCCCATCAACATATCCTTCAGACTGTACTTCACCCATCAAAATGTTAATGGTGGAAAAACTCAGTAGATTTAACAGCATCTGTGGAGAGAAAGACAGAGTTAACATTTTGAGTCTGGATAACTCTTCTTCAGAGCTAAAGAGAAGTAAAATTGTGATGAAATTTATACTGTTTAAGGGGGGTGGAGCAGATGAAGCTGGAAAGAAGGCCAGTGATGGGTGGAGGCAAAGAAGAGATTGATAAAGATGTCATGAACAAAAGGACAAATGGGTGTTAGTGATAGCGGTACTGGCTAAAGGAGGTGCTGATGGTGGCATTAAGGTCAGAAAGCAGAATGTGATAATAACAGGACACGGGTAAGCACTCTGGAAAGAACAACATGAACATGGTCCTTGTGGGGATGGGGTGGGGGGAGGGGACGGTGGTAGGAAAAAAGTTTGAAAATGGGATAAAAGGTGGGGATAAAACAATGAATAAAAATGAAAATAAATAAAAATAAAAATAAGTGGATAAAAAATAAAAATTAAAAAGTTAAATGAATATTGATAAAAGGGGATAAAAAGGGGTGGGGATGGAGGAGACATTTCATGGTCTGAAGTTGTTGAATTCAGCGTTAAGTCCAGAAGGCTGTAAAGGGCCTAATCGGAAGATGAGGTGCTGTTCCTCCAATTTAAATTGGGCTTCACTGGAACAATGCAGCAAGCCAAGGACAGACATGTGGGCATGAGAGCAGGGTGGTGTGTTGAAATGGCAAGCGATAGGAAGGTTTGGGTCATGCTTGCGGACAGTTCCCTCTGGGACCCCCTGGTCCACTCCTCCATCGACCCCAACACCTCATCTCCCTCCTACGGCACCTTCCCAAGCAATCGCAGAAGGTGCAACACCTGCCCCTTTACTTCCTCTCTCCTCACCGTCCAAGGGCCCAAATATTCCTTTCAGGTGAAGCAGCATTTCACTTGCACTTCCCTCAATTTAGTCTACTGCATTCGTTGCTCCCAATGCGGTCTCCTCTACATTGGAGAGACCAAACGCAGACAGGGTGACCACTTTGCGGAACACCTTTGGTCTGTCCACAAGCATGACCCAGACCTCCCTGTCACTGGCCATTTCAACACTCCAACCTGCTCTCATGCCCACATGTCTGTCCATGGCCTTCTGCATTGTTCCAGTGAAGCTCAATGCAAACTGGAGGAACAGCACTTCATCTTCCAATTAGGCACTTTACAGCCTTCCGGACTTAACACTGAGTTCAACAACTTCAAACCATGAACTTTCTCTTCCATCTTCACCTCTTTTTTATGTCCTTTTTTCAATATTAATTTTTAATTTTTATCTACTTATTTTTATTCATTTTCATTTTTATTCATTGGCTTATTCCCCCTTTTATCCTGTTTTCAGTCTTTTTTCCCACCACTGTCCCCTTCCTCCACCCCACCCCCACTAGGGCCATCTGACACTTATTCACGTTGTTCTTTCCAGAGTGCTTGCCCTTGTCCTGCTAGTTTCACATTCTGCTTTCTATTCTTAATGCCACTATCAGCACCTCCTTTAGCCAGCACCACTACCATTAACGTTCCTTTGTCCTTTAGTTCATGACATCTTTGTCAACCTCTCCTTTGCCTCCACCTATTGCTGGCCTTCTATCCAGCTTCACCTGCTCCACTACCCCCCACACTTAAACAGTAGAAATTTCATCACATTTTTACTTCTCTTTAGCTCTGAAGAAGAATCATACGGACTCAAAACGTTAACTCTGTCTTTCTCTCCACAGATGCTGTTAAATCTGCTGAGTTTTTCCAGAACTTTCTGTTTTTGTTTCAGGTTTCCAGCACCCGCAGTATTTTGCTTTTAAAAGGTTAACGGTCTTCTTGTAGGACAGCACAGAAATTAAATGGTGGAACAGGTTTGAGAAGCTAAATGGTCTCCTCCTGTTCCTATGAGAGTTTGTGCAGTGATTACTGGAGTTGGGAACAATTTTGTGTAGAGAAAACACTGAAAAACAGTGTGGAAATTAGTTATAATTGGGGCATTTACTCTTTTCATCCCCTTTCTGCAAAGAGGGTTAGTAAATAGAACATGCACCGTCTTCACACAGTCAGTAGGTTAACAGCCTGTAACAGTTATATTCCTTTTCCTGTCCTTTTCTTCCCTTTAATTGGGCCATCTAAACACATGACAACAACTAGAATTCAGAAAGCTTGCTAAACAGGACAGCGAGATTAGTTTTTGTCTCCTTTAAGAGCTGGCACAGACGTGATGGGCCAAATAGTGTTTTTCTGCGCTGTAGAATTTTATCCATCTATTACCATTTTATTCATACTGATCCCTCAATCAGAAGAAACACTTTGTAACCTTGCTTAGCCCTTGCAAATTTAAGGGGCAATTGTAACTCTCTCTGCCCACAGAAACTGCACAGACCCATTGTTAAAAGGGTACATTTGTTGCTCAGTTATCAGTCCATGGCTATCTTAATGCCATTGCCTTTTTGGGTCAGCTGAGACTTGAGCCTGACTCACGGAGGAACCTCTTAAGTCTATGCAAATCAGGGTCCTGTCCCAATCTTAGACCTTATGTGATTGATTGGGCCTTCCCTGGATTCCCCTCACTTTCCAGTCACAAAACCCTTCTGAACCCACTCCCCACTCCTCCAACGCCCCCCCACCCTTCCCCAAACTGGACGCTGGGTCTCTGAACTATCTGGTGTACATGGGCCAAAAGTTGACGAGCCAGCCTCTGGAGACCCATTTCGGGTGTGCAGCCAACCTCAGGATGTAATTGAGACCCAGCAAGTTATAATAGATGGTACCTCCCAGCGCCGCCAGCCCACCCATCCCAGTGACTTCCCAAGCAGAATTTCAAACTCCTTGTTTCGTGTCCCTGGTCCTCCCATTTGTACTTAACACGAGAGCAACATCTGTTTTAAATCATTGTGACTCGAACTAAACAAAACCAGACAGAAATTCCTATTTTTGTCATCGCTCCACTCATGTTAAAACCACCAAAAATGAGTTCAGATGTGCATAATCCCTACTTCACTGCAAAATTCAGAAAGCCTGATCTCTCTGCAACTCTGTAATCCTTTCCCCAAACTGTAATCATTCTTAAAATGAAAGTCATTAAACGGGGCATGTTTCGGTCTAATTTGATCACAAAGTATGGTTTATTCCTCAGTTCTGTGACCCTTTGATGCACAAACAAACCCAGGAGAGACCTTAAAAAAAAATAGGCGACGGGTAGGTCATTGAAACAGACAATAGAAAGAGGAGAAGTGGGTTTCGGTTTTGCTTTTTTGACCTTTGCTTCAATCTCAGAAGCACCGGAAGTTGGATACCTGCAAGGACAGCTCCCAACACCAATCCCTTTGGACAATGTGGGGGTTTTCCAGACAGACAGGCAACAGAAATATCAAGGGAATACCAAAGCATGCTTTTCAGCATCCCTCCCTATAGACTGCCAAAAAACAGCAGGCACAGCCACAGAAATCCATTTAATGTAGATGACTAGACACAGACCACAAGTAGACTCCTGGGGAGTTGGCTGCTTCTCACCAGACCACTGGATATCTAAAGAAAGAAGCCTATGCTCGTTGCTGTGTCACCCAACAACAACAACTTGTGTTGATACAGTGCCCCTAATGTCGTGAAACATCCCAAGCCTCCTCACGGGAGACTAATCAAACAGAAATTTGACACTGAGCCAGATAAGGAGCTTAGGGCCAAAGCCAAAACCTCGATCAAAGAGATGCGTTTTAAGGGCCGTCTTAAAGGAGGAGAGAGCAACAAGTAAATATTGGACCAGATATTGACTTCGTCAGGTCAATGCATTGACCATGTCAATCTTTAAACTTTTGGGCTTTTACTGGCTGCAAGAAATTGGCCTTTGAAATTTGGACTTCACCTGATCAGAGTTAAGCAGTATCCATGCGGGGGTCCTGTAGTCTATTAGTCATTGCCAGGGGTTAACTGGTGACAACTTGTATTTCAGAGGAACAATTGACGGTATAAATGCAATTGACCATGAGAGGGTGCTGTTTCACACTGGAACTAGCACATTCAATGATCAGCTCCACATTATTCCTTAGAAAATAATTCTTCACCGGACTGATCAACTGACTAAAACCGCATGCCCACGTTTCAGCATAGCTCAACACTGACCAATCAATCTGCCAAGAAGTCATGAGCTGGCACCTGTCAGCCAATGATAAATGAGCCTCATGTCCTCCCTTTCCCTGAGCACCAAAGTCAAATCCTCCCTCACAGCAGACTGGCTACCTCAAAATAATCTTATTAATGTTGTAAGATTTTAATTTCCAGTCACCCAATAACTTCCCCCCCCAAAAAAAAATTAAGGAGCGTTAAAATTAGGATGGACACAAGATGAGATTGTCCCATGCTTGTTTTCCGTTGAGTTAATGGACCTCGGGCAGGGCTGTATTTCACGCTTAAAGATAAACCCAGAAGTTTGTTTCTCAGCCATAAAAACAAAAAACTGTGGATGCTGCAAATCCAAAACAAAAACAGAATTACCTGGAAAAACTCAGCAGGTCTGGCAGCATCGGCGGAGAAGAAAAGAGTTGACGTTTCGAGTCCTCATGACCCTTCGACAGACAGAATTACCTGGAAAAACTCAGCAGGTCATGACCCTTGGGTCATGAGGACTGGAAACGCCAACTCTTTTCTTCTCCGCCGATGCTGCCAGACCTGCTGAGTTTTTCCAGGTAATTCTGTCTGTCGAAGAGTCATGAGGACTCGAAACGTCAACTCTTTTCTTCTCCGCCGATGCTGCCAGACCTGCTGAGTTTTTCCAGGTAATTCTGTCTGTCGAAGGGTCATGAGGACTCGAAACGTCAACTCTTTTCTTCTCCGCCGATGCTGCCAGACCTGCTGAGTTTTTCCAGGTAATTCTGTCTGTCGAAGGGTCATGAGGACTCGAAACGTCAACTCTTTTCTTCTCCGCCGATGCTGCCAGACCTGCTGAGTTCTTCCAGGTAATTCTGTTTTTGTTTCTCAGCCATCCCTGGTCTGGGATATACTGCATGGAGAGTGTGCAGTACCAGTGCAGAGCATTAGAGGGCACCGCTGTATCTTCAGAAATCCAGGACTACCTGTGTCATTGTACAACCGCAGGTTTAATCTGCACAAGTTGTTATGTTGCACTGTTCCAGATATCGGACTCTCAACCCTTCCTTTATTTGGTGAGACACTTATACGTTTATGTTTTGGGCCTCGTTGAGTGTCCATCTCTACCTTACTTCCAACAGGCGCAAATGCTGCGGAAGCCAAACCCAGAGCAGTAGTGCTGCTGGGGGTGGGGCTACTGAAGCTGAATGCGCTCCTGTGGGTACAGCCTGTCCTTCCCAGCCGCTTCTGGTGTGGTTCATGCGGCACACAATCTTGAGATGGGCCCTTGCATAAGCGTCCCCCGTGAGCGCTGGAAATAAGTGTCTCATTGCGATGTCACAAAGCACCATCAGCTGATGTGATGACAATTCACAGAATCACAGAATCACGCAGTGCAGAAGAGGCCCTTCGGCCCATCGAGTCTGCACTGACGTTGCCTGAGCGTGAAGCACAGGGGTCCACTCAATGAAGTGCACGCGCTTGCAACAGATCAAGCTTTCAACTGCACGATGGGCCCTTTGATATTTAAATGGCCAGGCACCCAACTTACAAGTAAGGGGATTTTGGTTAACTTCCTCCTTTTGCAAAGTGTCTGAAGATACGCTGGAGTGTTTTGGAAGGTGTTGTGATGAGCTCCTGGATTTAACAGCGTCTCTGGAAGCCTTCTGTCTCGTGGGACGATGATGGTGGTCAACTCTGTGTTAGCCGTTGCCTGTTGTGGCTCTGGATCTTCACTCTGGATTGGCAGCCTCTGCCACCTTGGCTGCAGATGAAAACAATGGGCTGAGATGGTGCAGGATTCACCGGTCTCTGCTTTCTCTGGGCCCTCTTGTCAGCCAGCTGAGCTTTCCATTTCTCCTCTCCTCATCCAATTCCCCTCCAGACTGTCAGCCACTAATTACTCACTTAAGGTTCTCAATTGGCGGTGGGGCAGGAACGCCGGCCGTGGGCCTTCCCACCATGGGCTTAATGGGGGTGTACGCAGAAAGGCAGTGGGGTCCCACCTGCCACATTCCTAAAGACGGTCTTAGACAATGGACAATCCTGGGGTCAGGTGTATGTCCATCTTCTGGGTTCACAGTGCACAGAATGAGACATTCATCCTGGGTTTTGTACCAACATGAGACCTTTTAGGTCCAACTGAGAAGGCCGACAGGGCTTCAATTTAGCATTTTCTCTGGGAGATGGCACCTCGGACAGTGCAGCACTCCCTCAGTACTGCATTGAAGTTTCAGCCTAGATTCTGTGCACTAAAGATGAGAGTGCTACTGCTGAGCTGAGACCAAACACCCAAGAGCTCCATTACTTCATCTGAAGACAGCACATCTCTAAGTGCTGTCATGTTACTCCAGTTTACGGATACAAATTTTTGACCAAGTCCCAGTAGTGCCAGTGGACCCAAGCTACACAGCAAAACAATAATACATACTGACTGCTAGAGAGGAAAGGAAATCTAGAGGGAGTGCTTCAGGTTCAAAGTAATGCTCTTCCCTATACCATCCTCCAACATGCTGAAGCATATCCTCTAAATCTGTCCTCTTAAGCATCCCCAACTTTAATCGGTCCATCATTGGTGGCTGTGTGTCTTCAGTCGCCTGCATCCTAACCTCTCCACCTCTATATCTAGCTTTCCTCCTTTAAATGGTCCTTAAACCCCAACTCTTTGACAAAGATTTTGGCCATCTGCCTTAACATAGTCTTCTCCAGCAGGAGAGAGGAGGAGAGGGGGGGGGCGCAGAATTGGATGGGAGAATGAACGGTTTACAGATGATGTACAACAAAACCCAGAGTGGAAAAAACCTTTGAGTTCAGTTGAGGTGTATGAACCAGACACGTCTTATTCTATTAGCTGCACTATACTGTACGATGATTACATATGAAGGTATTGCATTATAAGATTTCTACAGACTATATTAGTACATGATCTCATTAATAGCTGGAAATGTGGAACAGGATTACCACTTACAGTAATATTACATAATTCAGCAATGACATTCAGCATTAAGTAGGCTATTACACATCAGTAGATAGCCTATTGAAGTGTGACAATGATCTTGGCTCAGGAAAGGGGCATTAACGTGTGGTGTAACAGGCCTAATAATCAAACACGGTGCAGCATAAGTTCTTAAAGGGACAATTACCCCAGAGTTCAAGGAATGCATCTCACATTTCAAAAAAAGGACACCACCCCCAAAAGGTAAATTATATTTAATTACTAATTAGAATAATGAAAGCTTCGGTATAAAGCCAACATTTTCAAACAGTTTATATGCTCTCTGAAGTGGTTACCTTGGTCCCTTTCCTCTATCCAGTGAGACCAAACCTGCATTGAAATCTGACTGTTGAAAATTTACAGAGGCTTTGGAGATTACCTTATACCAGCCACATGGGGAATGTGGTGTAATGATTCTCTTCTGCAATTCCACCTGGAATCAGGCGGCAGAGAATGGTGGAAAATGCAGGATTGCAGCCTACTGCTCCAACTAGGATTTTCCCTCCTGCAGCTGTTGTCCTGGCTACCACTGACCAGCCCGCTGCATGCAAATTGTGGTGGAACAAGGCAAAGACCTGACTTCTTGAGATGCTCTGTCTGTGTGACTCAGCCATGGCTCAGTGGTAGCACTCACACCTCAGAGTGAGACGATTGTGGGTTCAAATCCTACTCCAGGGACTCAAGTACAAAAAAAATCAAGGCTGCCAATAGTGATGGAAGTGCTGAAGGCAAGATACTGGAAGTCTGAAATGCTGGAAAAACTCAGCAGGTCTGACAGCATCTGTGAAGAGAGAAACAGGGTTAAATATTTTGAGTCTGGCTGACATTTCCAGCTATTCATCAGATGCTTCTCTCATACGGACTCGAAACGTTAACCCTGTTTCTCTCTCCACAGATGCTGCCAGACCTGCTGAGTTTTTCCAGCATTTTCTGTTTTTATGTGAGGCCGTGCTGCACTGTCAGATCTTGATGAGATGTTAAACTAAAATCCTCCGACTGCTCTTAAGTGCATGTGAAAGGTCCCACAGCACTGTTGTGAAGAAGAGCAGGGTGGGCCCTCTCACCTCTTGGTCGATAATTATTCCCTCAAACAACATCACTAAGAAAGATGCCTGGAAAAGCTCAATAGGTCTGGCAGCATCTGCAGAGAGGTACATGGTTCTATATTTCTCTCCGCAGATGCTGCCAGACCTATTGAGTTTTTCCAGGTATTTTTGTTTTTGTTTTGGATTTCCAGCATCCGCAGTTTTTTGCTTTTATTTCGCTAAGGAAGACTTTTGGGTCATAGCTGTTCGTGGGAGCTTGCTGTGCACAAATTGCTTGTCAGGTTTCCTACCTTAAAACAGCTCAAAGGAAAATGTACTTCATTGGGTGTAAAGTGTTTTGTGATGTTCTGAGGTTGTGAAATCGCTATAGAAATGGAACTCATTCTTTCTCTGCCATCAGCCTTGTAGGGCCATAGCAGAAATAGACACAACTGCATTGCTAAGGGGCAGACTTGAGAGGAGATGGTTTTACCAAATCCCTTTCCTGTAACTGGGGGAGCTCATGACATTTACCACTAGTTCCCAGAAGCACCAAACAGAGGTGACGCTAGACCTCGGGAAGGAATGGTAAAGGTATACTTACGTCATTATCTCCTGTAGCCTACAAAGCTGCAGCTTCATTGGCTTTCAAGTTTTGCTACTCTCACCAATAGCCTTGCCCTCGCACTGGCAATAGGGATTGAGCTGAGAACCCAACATAGGTTATCAAAAGTAAATGGGTCAAGGCTGAGGCAGAAGTGAAGGCTCTCCCACCATGGATTCTGTCCTGAGGTGAATAATCCCATCCTATATCTGTTCATCAGAGGCTTATCAATAAGCCAACCACAATTGGTTAAAATAGTTTTACTGTAGTTTGGATGTTTTGATTGCACTGTTCCAGATCCCGGCAACTTAAGATCATAAGAAATAGAAGCTGTAGAGGTCAGTTTGGGGAGATGGTGGTATGGTGGTAATGGTAGTAATGCAGAGGCCAGGCTACTGTTCTTGGGGCACAGATTCAAATCCCACCATGGCAGCTGGTGTGGAATTTAAATTCAGTTAATAGAATTTGGAACATAAATCTAGTCTCAGCAATGTGACCATGAAATTATCATTGATTGTTGTAAAAACCCATCTGCTTCATTAATGCTCTTTAGGGAAGGAAATCTGCTGTCCTGGCCTACATGTGACTCCAGATTCACAGCAAGGTAGTTGACTCTCAACTGTCCTCTGAAATAGCAAGCTACTCAGTTCAAGGGCAGTTAGGGGATGGGCAATAAATGCTGGCCTTGCCTACGGTTCCTGCATCCCATGAAAATACATAAGTAAAATTTGATCCCTTGAGTCTGCTCTGCCATTCAGTAAGAACATGGCTGATCTTATTGTGGCCTTAACTCCACTTTCCTGTCTGGCCCTCATAACCCTTGATTCCCTTGCAGATCAAAAATCTAACTCCGCCTTGAATATATTCAATGACCAAGCCTCCACTGCTCTTTGTGGAAGAGAATTCCAAAGATCAACTACCCTCTGAGAGAAGAAATTTCTCTGCGTCTCTGTTTCAAATGGGAAACCCTTTATTTTTAAACAGCGGCCCCCTAGTTCTAGGTTCCCTGAGAGGAAACGTTCTCTCAGCAACCGCCCTATCAAACCCTCTCAGAATCTTATATGTTTCAATAAGAACATCCCTCATTCTTCTGGAACTCCAATGAGTATAGGCCTGAGCAGTTCAACCTTTCCTCATAAGTCAACCATTTCATCCCAGGAATCAGTCTAGTGAACCTTATCTGAACTGCTTCAACTACAAGTATATCGTTCCTAAGGAGACCAAAACTCTATGTAGTATTCCAGGGTTGATCTCACCAATCCCCTGTACAGTTGTAGCAAGACTTCACTATTTTTATACTCCATCTCTGTTGCAAGAGAGGCCAACATACCAGTTGCCTTCTTAATTACTTGCTGTATCTGCATGCTAACTTTTATGATTCATGTATAAGGGCACCCAGATCCCGCTGTACTGTAACATTCTGCAGTCTCTCTACATTTAAATGATATTCTGCCTTTATATTTATCCTGCCAAAGAGGGAAAATTCACATTTTCCTAACTTCTAACTTCCTACGTGTAGCTCAGGGACGCCGCCATAACTCCTAAGAGTCACTAGACAGCCAGACTGGTGAGATGACAATCAAGTTCCACTGCAAACAATGTGGCTCCATCAAAGCACTTGGCTTTCTGATCCTCAATATCTTAATTTTTGTTAATGTTTTTGTTACCATGAAAAACTTTGATTATCGGGCAGACTGATTGACATCAATTATAGGGTGCACCCCGCCCAACTCCCATTCCATCCATAGCCAGATCAGCTCACCTGCATACAGTGGGTGCTATGACCTTGGAAGAACCTAAGAGTTGTTCTTGAGATTTTCCCAGCCTGTTGTGTGGTTTTCCTGAAGATAGGCAGATCAGGACTGACTCTTGCAGTGTGTAAAGTTCTTCCCTCCCTGTTTACTCTGAAATAAACCAGCGTGTGCCTTATAATTGACATTTCTGGAAATGTGAGAGAGACCCTACACAAGGGAGGCAAGAAAGTTGGCTAAGTACCAATTACCCAAGCCAGAGTCTGTGAATCAGTTAATCTAATATATATTTTAAATTAATATTATAGAAACTACAATGCTTCAACTTTAGCTCTGTCCATGAGTCGATGGCCTCTGAGTCAGAGGTTGTGGGTTCGCGATCTACTCCAGAGACTTGAGCACATCATCCAGGCTGACAATCCCAGTGCTTTGTGAAGGAGTGCAGCTCGGTCAGAAGTGCCACCTTTTGGAACAGCCTTAAACCGATGCCCGATCTTCTCTCCCAGACAGACATAAAGGATCTCAGACACAATTTGAAGAAGAGCATATGAGTTCCCCCAGTGTCCTGGACAATATTTATCCCTTAATCAACATTATTAAAACAGATTATCTGGACATGTATCTCATAAGGTTTGTGGGACTTGTGTGCAAATTGGCTGCTGTGTCTATTTTTCTTATTTTTTCATGGGTATGGACTAGGCCACATTTGTTGCCCATCCCTAAATGTCCTTGAGAAGTGGTGGTGGCCACCTTCCAACAAGGTAGACAGTTTAAAGGCACAATTGGTAGTAAATGGATATGATCTAGTTGCCATTATGGAAACGTGGCTACAGGGTGACCAAGACTGGGAACCGAATATTCAAAGATATTCAACATTTAGGAAGGATTAGGCAAAAAGAAAAAGGAGGCAGTGTTGCGCTGATAATAAGGCATGGGATCAGTACATTAGTAAGGGAGGATCTCAGATTGGAAGGACAAAATGTGGAATCTGTTTGGTTAGAGCTAAGAAACAGCAAGGGACAGCGAACATTTGTAGAAGTTGTTTATAGGCCCCCAAGCATTATTGGCAGTGTGGGGCATGGTATTAATCAGATTAGAGAAGCATGTAGCACAGGTAATACAAAAATCATGGGTGATTTCAATCGGCATGTAGACTGGGTAAATCTAATGAGCAGTAATGCTGTGGGGGACAAGTTTCTGGAGTGTGTCAGGGATGGTTTTCTAGAGCAGTATGTTGAGGAACTGACTAGACAACAGACTATTTTAGATCTAGTATTATGTAATGAGAAAGGGCTAATTAACAACAAAAACAAATTACCTGGAAAAACTCAGCAGGTCTGGCAGCATCAGCGTAGAAGAAAAGAGTTGACGTTTCGAGTCCTCATGACCCTTCAACAGAACTGAGTGAATATTGGGAGAGGGGTGAAATATAAGCTGGTTTAAGGTTGGGGGGTGGTGGGGGGTGGGGGGAGAGAAGTGGGGGGGTGGGGGGATGGTTATAGGGACAATCCTGTTGTATAAGAACCTTTAGGAATGAGTGACCATAATATGATAGAATTTTACATTCTGTTTGAAAGTGAGTATTTCAATCTGAAGCCAGGGTGTTAAATTTGAACAAAGGAAATTATGGAGGTATGAGGGGCAAATTGGCTGAGGTGGATTGAGAAAATACATTAAAAGATATGATGAAACACAGGCAATGGATAGTCTTTAAAGAATTATTACAAATTTTACAGCAATTATATATTCATTCAAGGCACAAAACTCAAAACGAGAAGTAAGTCAACTGTGGCAAACAAAGGAAGTTAAAAATAAAAAACTGCGGATGCTGGAAATCCAAAACAAAAACAGTCCTGAGGACTCGAAACGTCAACTCTTTTCTTCTCCGCCAATGCTGCCAGACCTGCTGAGTTTTTCCAGGTAATTCTGTTCTTGTAAAGGAAGTTAAAGATTGTATAAGATTAAAAGAAAAGCTCTATAAAATTGCCAGAAATAGGAGTAAACCTGAGGATTGGGAACATTTCAGAATTAAGCGAAGGAGGACCAAGAAATGAATAAAGAAAGGGAGAATAGAATATGAATGTAAACTAGCAAAAAGCATAAAAACAGACTGTAAAAGCTCCTAAAGGTACGTAAAAAGGAAATGTTTGGCTAAGAAAAATGTTGGTCCATTTCAGGCAGAGTAAGGAGAATTTATAATGGGGAATAGAGAAGTGGCAGAGATGTTAAATGATTACTTTGTGTCTGTCTTCACTGAGGAAGATACAAGAAATCTCCCAGAATTAGAGATCCAAGGGACTAGGGAGAATGAAGAATTGAAGGAAATTAGTATTCATAAGAAGGTTGTATTGGAGAACTTAATGGGACTGAAGGTTAATAAGTCCCCGGGACCTGATATTCTACATATCAAAGTATTGAAATGGAGACACTGGATGCATTGGTGATCATCTTTCAAAATTCTACAGATTCTGGAACAGTTCCTGCAGATTGGAAGGCAGCAAATATCACCCCACTATTTAAGGAGGGAAGGAGTGAGAAAATGGGGAACTACAGACCTGTTGACTTTACATCAGTAGGAGGGAAAATGCTGGGATCTATTATAAAGGATGTGATAAATGGACACTTAGATAATAATAATCTGATGGGCAGTCAGCATGGATTTATGAAGGGAAATCATGTTTGAAGTTTTTGGGGATGTCGCTACCAGAATTGATAAAGTTTGGATGTAGTGTGCTTGGATTTTCAGAAGGCTTTTGATAAAGTCCCCCACAGGAGGTTGGTTAGAAAAATTAAGGCATTTGGAATAGGAGATAATATACTGGCATGGACTAAGGATTGGTTAACAGGTAGAAAACAAAGAATAGGAATAAACAGGCCATTCTCACATTGGCAGGCTATGACTAGTGGGGTACTTGAGCTCTAGCTGTTCACAATATATATCAATGATTTGAATGTAGGGACCAAATGTAATATTTACAAGTTTGCGGATGACACAAAGTTAGATCGGAGTGTGTGTTGTGAGAAAAATGCAAAGTGGCTTCAAGGGGATTTGGACAGACTTAGTGAATGGGCAAGCACATGGCAGGTGGAATATGATGTGGGTTATCCACATTGGCAGGAGGAACAGATGTGCAGAGATAAGAAAGTGTAGATGTACAAAGGGACCTGGGTGCCCTCGTCAATAAGTCACTGAAAGCTAACGTGCAGGTGCAGCAGGCAATTAGGAAGCTAATGGAATGTTAGCCTTTATCGCAAGAGGATTTGAGTACAGGAGTAACGAAGTCTTGCTTCAGTTGTATAGAACCTTGATTGGACCGCACCTGGAGTACTGTATGCAGTTTTGGTCCTCTTACCTTAAGAATGATATTATTGCCATAGAGGGAGTGCAGCGAAGGTTCACCAGACTTGTTCCTGGGAGGGTGGGATGTCTTATGAAGAGAGATTGCAGAAACTTGGTCTTGTATTCTCTAGAGTTTTGAAGACTGAGAGATGATCTCATTGAAAACTTCAAAATACTTAAAGGAATAGATGGGGTAGATGCAGATAAGATGTTTCCTCTGGTTGGGGAGTGTAGAACCAGTGGACACAATTTGAAAATAAGGGAGAAAGCACTTAGGACCGAGATGAGGAGAATTTTTTTTACTCTGAGGGTTGTGAATCTTTGAAATTCTCTACCCCAAAGGGCCGTGGAAGCTCAGTCATTGAGTGTGTTTAAAGCAGAGATTGACAGATTCTGAAATGCCAATGAGATAAAAAGATATGGAGATAGTGTGGGGAAAAAGCATTGAAGTGGATGATCAACCATGATCATATTGAAAGGCAGAGCAGGTTCAATTGGCTGAATGGCCTACTCCTGTTCCTATGTTCCTTCCTGAACCTCTGGAATCCATGTGGGTAGGTATACCGACAGCACTGTTAGGAATGAAATCTCAATTAATTAGAGCATTAACTAGATTCCAGAAGAACTTCATTGACTGTGGAGTGCTTTATGATGTCCTTTCCTTCCGCAGGAATCATGATTTTTATAAGCTTCTATAAGCAGATAGCCTATTATGAATGTTAATCAGCAGAAAAGCAACACCATCTAATATGGCTTGTTCATCCCCTGAGGTGTTTGGATTTCAGTCATTTTGAAGTCACATTGCGACAGTAAGTGGGCCCAAGACTATGCAAAATTCTTGCTGGTGCATTACTGGAAGGGAACCCACTTGAATTACATTCTTGAAAAATACTAACACAGGTACCATTTACTCACATATCCTTCTCTTGCCCAGGAGCAGAAAATGTTGCAATTCCTCCGCCTAACTAGATCATGCATGATTGCTGGTGCTTCCTTCCTATTTTACCAGCCCAATTTGCTTCGGTATGAGATAACTGTTCTTCTCAACATCAGGCAGGGTCTTACAGCAGCTTGATGTCCATTTAAGGAATATGCATCTTCTATAGTCATTCTGGATTGGCAGCCAACTCCACTTTCTGTTGGACTCCTCATCCTCTATTGGTATTAGAATTGTTGCCTTGCACATCCTTTCAGTGCATATTTAATTTGTATAAGAAAGTTGTACAATTTTCTTTAAGCAATTTTTCATAGAACATAGGTATATTTTATATACTTAAGGTTTCAACACAGATAGCAAGTGAAACTTTTTATATAATGACCAGATTCAGTGTCTGTTCTCAATGCTCAGATTTTATTCTTCATACCTGCATTTGAAATGTTGTTTTTGACACAAACATTTATAGATATACATGTGTAAGGTCCACATATATTCATTAAACTACGGTGCTCATGATGGTTCCGTGAGTACATTTTCTAACCAATTATCCAGCCAGGAACTGAACCATATCAACCAGAAAAGTCCTAGGTTCAACTTTAGAATGTGCTGAATTTGCTGACCCCCAACTGAGTGCTACAATTAGCCTATTTTTTGGGCTAGTAAAAGAAAAATAAGCTTGTGTGTGTGTGTGTGTGTGTGTGTATTGTGTGTGTGTTTATGTATGCTTGTATTAGTCTGTGTATGTTTGTCTGTGTTTGTGTGCATGTGTGTGTCTGTATTTCTGTGTCTGTATGTGTCTGTCTTTGTGTATCTGAATGTAGTAAAGTGGAGTGCTATGTGCCTTTAAGAAAATTAGTTTGTTGACCATGTGACTGTGTTGACCAATCACTACGCAGCACAGGTTTCTTGGGTAAGCTGGAGGTGATTGCAGAAGCACACAGAATTTTCTGCCTGTCAGGCGGGCAGGCCCACCCCAATCTCCGGCGGGCAGGGAGCTGATCCCCGCCGGAGAAACGGGCCCCACTGCTGTTTTAAGTGGGCTGGCCAATTAAGGCCCACCCAGCGTGATGTCCGGCGGGAAGCGCTATGCACTCCCTGTGTGGGCAGGGGGGTGGGGGGGGGGTATTCCCCAAAAGCGAGAGTGCGCTATTTCACGTATGCGCACGACAGAGCGCACAAACACCTGAGGCTAAGTGCTGCCTCAGGGAGATTGCTTACACTTCTAAAAATATGAAAATTAGAAAAAAAAATTCCCTAACATGTCCCCCTCATGTGACAATGTCACATGAGATGGGACATGTTCATAATTTACACTATAAGTTTATTAAACTTTTTAAATCCCTACATTAAGCCTCATCCCGCCCGTGGATGAGGTTTCATGTTTTTTCTACTTCCTGCCGGGGCTCCTGGCCAGCCTGACAACCTTAAGGTTGGACGGGCAGGTCCTTTAATTGTTTAATTGATCTGTCAATGGCCTCAATTGGCCATTGACAGGTCAGCGGGCCTGCAGCTGATTTTGCTGCGTCCCCGCCTTCCTGAAAATTTAAATGGGGTGGGATGATGTTGGGTATTTCCCCCTACGTCATCCCGCGTCATTTTACGCGTCGGCGAGCGGGCCCAACCCCCTGCTTGCCAACGGCAAAATTCTGCCCACTGTGTTAGTTCCAGTAAACCATCAGTGTTTGTTCAGTCAATTGATCTCTCTGCCTATATTGTTTCAAGCACCATCTAATGTGTTAGTATCAAGGGTGGTGCAGCTAGAGTTTGCCAGACAAAGCAAACCTGATAACCAAAAATATAAATTATGTGTCTCTGTTTTGTGTGCCTGTATGTGTCCGTGTTTGTGTGTCTGTGTGTACCTGTATGTGTATATCTGTATGTGTCAGTGTTTGTGTGTCTGTGTGTGCCTGTGTGTGTGTATCTGTGTTTTGTGTGCCTGTATGTGTCCGTGTTTGAGTGTCTGTATGTGCCTGTGTGTGTGTATCTGTGTTTTGTGTGCCTGTATATGTCCGTGTTTGTGTGTCTGTGTGTGCCTTAATGTGTGTATCTGTGTGCATGTGAACACTGAGTGAGGATCCGATGTCGCATCTTGAACAATTAGCCTGTGAACACTCAGTCAAACTCTCTCACGAAGAATATTCACTGCAGCAAAGTTTCAGAGAGCAATTGGTGCCCATGGTGTTGGCTCACAGCCTGGGCCAGGAGAAGAGGAAATACTCTGCCTTTGAAAATTATCTCATAAACAGCTCTATAAGAGATGAATTCACATTTGAAATTACTTAAATAAAATGATGTACATTGGGTGTGCCAACATCATTTTTGGTGGAAGCTCAAATATTTGTTATCAACATGTTTCCCAGGCTGTCTGGCAGTTTGAGACCGAAGGTGTTCCTGATGTTTTCTATCATCCTAACAGCTGTCAGCTTTTGATCTCCACAAATAAATACAGCCACTGTTTAACGACAGTGTGTTAGCAGGTCCTGACTTGCAACATGCAATAGTGCATTTTAGTATGAATTTCCTAATATAGACTAAGTCAATTGCCAAAATATACTTTGAAAATATATGTATGTCTATTGGCAATGGTCTTATGGACCCAGCCATGACATTTCTCAATGCCAAGACTGTGGCATTTAAGAGAGAATGGGAGACAGTTTTTATTTACTGTTCATTAAATGCCTCTATAATGAACAGCAAAACCTGTCTCCTATCCTTTCCTACACTACAATCAAACTACCCTCGACTCTGCGTCCATTCATTTACAGGATAAAAAATGAGTACACACAATCTAATCCCTAATATATAGCACCCCAGGGATCAGTGTCAGGGCCACTGCCAACCCACATCAAGGAAAAATGCTTGTTGCATTGCTTCTAAGAAGAGCAAGGGAGTTATCTCTGGTATCCTGGTCAATACTGATCCTCCATCAAAATCGTAAAAACAGTTTATCTGTTCATTTTTCATTGCTGTTTGTGGGAGCTTGCTGTGCGCAAATTGCTGCTGCGTTTCCTACATTACAACAGTGATTACACTTCCAAAGCACTTCATTGGTTGTAAAGCACTTTGAGCTGTACAGTGGTCTTGAAAAATTAAACACTATATAAAAGCAAGTCTTTAATTGCTTTCTTGCTGTGGAGTGCAAATGTGTAAATTTACCCTTTGCTGTTTCGAGCTTGCAATTGACAATTACTTAATATAATGGGCCTGAAATTCCTTGGACTGGCACTTGAAGTCGGATTGCCACTCCGCTCCTCGTTTTTTACATTAATTTTTTTTCCATCCTGTTCACTTGGCCTTTCGAATCAGGCCGGGTGAGATCTGGGCAGTGCAACACATCCCCAGGGCTGAGCGCCGAATGCAACTCTGTCAGACGCAAGGAGACCACGCCCCCGTTTTTATGGCTCTAGTTGCTGTGAACCAGATAAGTTAAAGGTCCAGCCAAGCTTAAAGGACCTTGACAGGCCAGGGAGAAGGTAAGTGTATAAGGGAAGGGGGCAGGACTTGAGGTTTGGGGTTCGGTTCAAGCCTCGGGAAGGGGGGTTACCCCAGCGCACCTTTTGGGTACCTCCCCAACATGACACCCTGGAGCTCTGAAGTTACAGCCCAATGAAATTGTGCTGGCATGAAAATAGTGGAAATAGGAATGTGGTACACTCTGAGTCACTAATAACCCCAACAGTTATCACTCGGTTCATTGGCAGTAAAATCATAAACATTAACATAAAAAACAAGTTTGAAATTTTGTTACAAATAGCAAAGGACATTCCTCCTATTGTACTCATCTAAGCAAATTGCTTACAACAATGAAACATTCAAATATGCAGGACACCGGTTCCAAGTAAGGATAGTATTTGAGTTGCAGAAGAAGAGACTGAAATAACTGGACACTAAACAAACACCAATAGGTTGATTAATGTGATGTCCATATTTCATCAGGGTGATAAAACAGGCATTTTAGACCCATCAGTCTGACCTCAAATCCATGTAAAATAATAGAACTGAGGGCTACTGATTCAACAACAACCTGGTAAGAAAGTAACCGTGGCATTTAGTGGTAAACCCATGAGGTTGTGCAAGTAAGCTTACAAAAGGTAGCTGATAACATCCTACATGAGATCTATTAGTTAATGTGAAAGCTGTGGAAACTCAGGTTATTACATGGCATTAATTGAGAAGTTGCTGAAGGGTGGAAATTGGTGCGTAGTGGGGGAGTCATTTCAGATGAGGGGAAGCACCAAGTGGGATGTCCCAGGGGTCAGAGTCAGGACCACCACTCTCTCTAATGTACACCAATGACTTGGGACTGAACTTTATTGGCATGGCTCAGGCCCCGGCACTGGGACCAGATGCGGGAGGTGACCCCACATTTAGGCCAATGGCGGGACCCAGAGACCCACGGTGGCAAATTGAGTGGCCGCAGTCAAGGCAGCCATCCATATAAGGATGGAGGCTGCCCCGAAGAGCTAGTGGCCCAGTCACAGCCAACAACTCAGCAGCTTCAGCAGTGCCCCCGCTAACAGTGGCCATTGCTGGGCCTTCACTTGCTGTATGAGGGCACATTGTTGGCCCTTGAAGACAGGTAAGTGGGGTCTGGGCACCTCCGGGGACTGGCAGGCAGGCCCTGGCAATCAGAGTTGGTGGGGTGAGGGTGTCACCGACGGAAGGCGCATTGTCGCCAAGGAGATGGCCATTACCGCCACCACCCCCTCCACCACCCCCCCCCCCCCACACCCACCAACCACCAACCACCCCCCCCCCCCCAAACCCCGCCCCACCCCAGAGTCTTCTAGGAGGCTGCAAGGTGTCATGGGCAGTTTCCCCATGCGGCAGTATGACCCCTCCTGCTTGCAAAAGGTCGGTGGGGATAGAAAAAAGCTCTTAATTGGCCACTTAATTGGTTCAACTGGGCTCCCAACTTGCGGCCTGCCTGCCATACTTCATGTTATTGGCAAAAGAGCATAGCAGTGGGGAAACATCGGACATGATGTTTTCCCATTGGTAAAATTGCCCCCTTGGGATCGGGAATTCAATGAACCATGACTGGAAGCTGATCCTAGAAAGGGCAGTGGAATCGAAGGAGGCAGTGCTGAATATAGGGAATAAGTTAACTGTAATATAGAACTGAGCAAAACACTGTCCGATGGAATTTAATGCAGGCAAATGTCATGTGCTGCTGACAGGAAGAAAAAATGGATGCCCTGTATGCTCCATGAATCTGGTTGAAAAGAAAACTGAAGAGGAAGTCTGAGGGATGTGGATGCTCAAGGTATCTAAGCAACACAGAGCAGCAGACAACAAAGCCCACAGAACACTGAACTACATAGCAAAATCAATGGCATGCAATTCAGAGGAGGGTGTGATCACACTGTGCAGAGTTGTGGTCTGACCTCACCTTGAGAAATGTTTCCATTTATGGATCAACAAGAAACAAGGGAGGAATTCAAGCAATGGAGGGAGTTCCGAGAAGATAAACTGTGACCTTGGGACAAATGAACCCAAGTTAAAATAGGTGAAAGGTGAATTTAGGCCTGATTATAAGAAGCTCCTCACATGGATTTGATGTAGCGCCACACAACAGACTTGGGAGAAAAATTCCAGCTCATGGAATAAAGGGGAAAGTAGACACTTGGATAAGAAATTGGCTGAGTGACAGGAAACAGAAAGTAGTGATAAAAGGTTGTTGTTCAGATTGGAGGAACGTTTGTAGTGGAGTTCCCCAAGGGTCAGTGTTGGGACCCTTGGCCTTCCTGATATATATTAATGATCTAGACCAGGATCTTCTCTTTGGCGAGTGGGGTGGGCCCAGTGTCATTAAGATCTTCAGTTTGGTGGGCGAGCAGTGGAGTCGGCTACGCACCCGCCGAACTATCAAAGGTCTATTAAGGCCATTTAGATTTCAATTAAGATAATTAACTGAGCTGCCCGTCCAAACTTAAGGTTGTCAGGCAGGCGAAGAGCCCAGGCGGCCTCTGCATTTATCATGAAACCTCATCCACGGGCAGGATGAGGTTTCATGAAGGATTTATAAATTAAATAAATTTTTTAATTAAAATTCATTGACATGTCCCAGCTCCTGTAATTGGCCCGCCATGCAAAATGGCAGCACCCAGCCGATCGCAGACGACAATCGGCTGCATCCGCTCCCACCCAACCCCCCCCAATGGGGAGAAAATTCCCCCCCTAAACTGTGGTGTGCAGGGCATGATTTCAAAATTTACAGATGATACAAAGATTGGAAATGTTGTCAAGTGTAATGAGTATAGGACATAGACATGTTGGTGGATTGGGCAGAGAAGTGGCAGATGAAGTTCAATGCAGAGAAGTGTGACTTGATTCCTTTTAGCAGGAAGAATATGGGGAGACAGTATAAAATAAAGGGAGAAACTATAAAGGTGGTGCAGGAACAGAGAGAACTCAGTGTAAATGTGCATAAGTCATTGAAGATGGAAGGGCATGTTGAGAGAGCAGTTAATAATGTATATAGTATCTTCAGCTTTAATAATAGGGGCATTGAGTACAAGAGTAAAGGAGGTCAAGTTGAGCTTGATACTAGTTAGGCCTCATCTGGAGCACCATGTCCAGTTCTGGGTGCCATACTTGAAGAAGGATGTGAAGGCATTGGACAGAGTTGAGAGGAGATTCACAAGAATGATTCCAGGGATAAAGAACTGTAGCTATGAGGGAAGATTAGAGAGGTTGGGAATGTTTTCCTTGGAGAAAAGAAGGCTGAGAGGAGACTTGAGGTATTCAAGGTCCTGAGAGGTATGGACAGGTAAACAGTGAGAAACTGTTCCTCTTGAGAGAACTTCAAGAACTAGAGGGCCCAGATTTAAATTAATTGGCAACAGGAGTAAAAATTATGTGAGAAAAAATGTTTTCACCCAGAGGGTGGTTGGAGTCTGGAATGAAATTTCTGAATGGGTGGTGGGGGCACGCTCAAAAGGGAATTGGATTGCTATCTGAAAAGGAAGAATGTACAAAGTTATGGGGATAAGGCAGGGGAGTGGGACTCGGTAGAATGTTCTTTCAGAGGGCCAGTGCAGACTCGATGGGTTGAATGGCCTCTTTCTGCACTGTAAAGGTTCTGTGATTCTGTGGAAAGTTACCATCACTTGCATTGGACTTCTACAAAGAGTAGCAGAGAGAAAAGCACTTGAATCATTATGGAGGCAATTAGATACTGCAATGGGGGAACTGCAGAGTTTTTCTCGATGGATGAATTGGGATGGGCCGAATGGCCTTCCTCATCCATAACTAGCGCTGTGGTTTCGTGACCTTCAAGCAGCTGGTGCTCCTGGCTTCTGAAGATAACAGACGTAGCTTTATAAGTATCTCCCCAAATGGGGAATCTTGTCTGCTGGTAGAACGTATCGGAAATGTGAAGTGCTCTGATTTATTACATTATCCTAGTTAGTTTTCATTCTAGTGAGGAGTGATTGAAGCAGTTAAGCAGGGTTAATCTATAGGAAGGGGTACAAACTTGTTTGGCTAATAGGCTTTTCCTGGTCCTAAAGCTTCTGATGTAGTATCTGCTGAGGCTTACTATATGTTCTTGTAGGCGTTTTTGAGGTTTTGAGGAATATATATAATCTTACACTATGGCACTGCAACTCATTCACTTAGGATAATGTTATTTTATATTTACATTAAAGGGATGGTTTCAGGTTGGTTAAAGTAGTCTCATAGTTACAAGGGCTAGACTCTAGTAGGTAAAAGAACAATGAACAAATTAGCATTTTCAGGTCAAAAAAACAGGGACGTTGACTCCACATGTACAGATTTCACAGACAATGAACCTTATCATTACACAGAACAGACAGACCTCCATAGAGGTAAACAAAACAACACTCTGGCTTCGGAAAAACAATGCAGTTAAAATCAAATTATGTGGAGTAGACAGTGTAGCATATTTTGACTTTACAAACACTCACAGAGCCAAATATCATTAGTTGGTTCTGAAGGGCGCCAGGTTAGTAAAGGCATTGTGCTTCCCATTAAGTATATTGTTGTGATTGTTTGAAATTTGGAATTCTTGCATGTTTCCTGATGAGTACACGATGAAAAGGGGAGATGAGGCCCAAGGGGTTGGGCAATATGTCTCTCTTATCAGCAGTATGTATATTGTCTCCAAGTCCTTCACTCTTAATCTGTCAACAGTTTGGTTAATGTCATAGCATTGACTGCCAAGCCTTTGCCACAGCTGTTTGCACTCTTGAATATGATACCTTAAGGTTGCTAAATAGACAATCTCATGAGAGCAGCAAGAAACCATTAGATCAGTAACATAAATCAAGAAGGTTCCTATTTTGCATAATTACTCAGCATGATAATATATTTCTTTCACAGGGACATATTAAAACCCCCACAGGTTTCATTCCTTTTTATTCTCTTTTCAAACTGCCCAGCATTGAACATTGTCCTGTAGCTCGGAAAACCTGACCATCTGCATTGACACTACTCGGCCTTTGAAAAGAGAAAGAGTGAATTTAACATGCTTTTCATAAGGGAAAGAATGAGCTGTTCAATCTGTTTAGAGAATCTCATGGGCTTTTTAACAAAATCCTGCTGAATATTTCATGTGAAAAGAATCATTAAACCTTGCTAGGCAAAAGCTTACCAGAAATGAAGAATTAAATTATCTTAGCAGGTCTGGCAGCATCGGCGGAGAAGAAAAGAGTTGACGTTTCGAGTCCTCTTGACCCTTCAACATAACTAGGTGAATCCAAGGAAAGGGAAACCCCTTTCCTTGGATTCACCTAGTTCTGTTGAAGAGTCATGAGGACTCGAAACGTCAACTCTTTTCTTCTCCGCCCCTTTCCTTGGATTCACCTAGTTCTGTTGAAGGGTCATGAGGACTCGAAACGTCAACTCTTTTCTTCTCCGCCGATGCTGCCAGACCTGCTGAGTTTTTCCAGGTAATTCTGTTTTTGTTTTTGTTTTGGATTTCCGGCATCCACAGTTTTTTGTTTTTATTTTTAATTAAATTATCTTCACGGCATAGAAATTGCGAGATGGAAAATTTTCCATTTCTATCCAGCTCTCATTCTACATTGTAGTTGCATGATACAATGATAAAGGAACTATAGACTAATTATGACAACCTACCTCTATTCATTTGTCTGCAGCTGACCTAGAGGTGAAGCGAGTAAAGCCACAAAGTTGGAAACTTTGGAAACAGTGGTCGGAATGTTACTCTGAGGTTCAGACTAATATCATATCCCAACCCCGCTGTTGTTGGCTGGACACCCCTTGCGTGATCTTACTGGAGGTGGTCAATTGAGAGACCACCTCCGAGAACACCATCCAATTCAGGGTGGTGAGTCGGTCAGGCAACTGACTGGCCCAATGGGAGGAACCTCAGTGATGTCCTGTCAGCAGCCCCATCAGCAGAGGTGGGCACTATTGAGGCAGGCAGGAGAACAGGAGGGCACCTCAACATGGAGGCATCAATGGAGCAATTTTAAAAATGTAAAAGTTACTTGCGGCCACAGGGGAATGTCTCTACAGGATGGGCTATGGCCTAATTATCACGGTGGCTCTGGAAATGGGGACCTAAGAGAGGGCACTGATGGACCCCCGGCCTGTCGCCAAGAGGCCACCTCCACTCACCCTCTGGGTCGGTAACCGAATTTACTTTGATCCCACCTCCGGCAAGATCACTCAGACGTTGGAAGACATCGGGTAGTGAACATGATGCACATATTTACAATGTTCCTCCAAGGGGCTGGTAAGATTCTGCCCAACGGATCTAAAATCACAGGCAGAATCTTACGTTCCCCCTGTTGAGGGGTCTGAAGGCGGGGAGGCCTGTAAAATTCCTCGGTTGGCCTTCCCACCGGTTCCCAACTGCCCTGACCTCTCCACAATTTTACAGTGTGGCGGGCAATGCCTAGGCCAGCCCACCAGCCCTTGCCTCAATTGAATCCGTTAAGTGGCCAATTAATGACCACTTAAGGACTGTTTCCTGCCCGGCCTCAATTTTCAGACAGGCGGGAGGACATCGGGGTGAGGGGGGGAGAAGCCTAGGGTGGAAGTGGTGTGTGGTGCTTCTATCAATAGCTTCTTTCAGCATCCGGCACCCCCCAAAAGGTCTGGCTGCTGCAGCTTTTCCCTTCCCCACACCCGGCCGCTCCACAAATACACTCACCCCCCCCTCCCCGCCCAACCCGATGGGCCTCACCTCCCCTCCCCACAGTGAGACCCCCACATTTACCTGGGATTTAGACTCTGGGGACCGCTTGCAGTCCGAGAACCGGCCACTGCAGCTTCTCGTGCTGCTGAGAGTAGAGAGCTGCCAGCCAATCAGATTGGCTGGCAGCTCCCTGAAGCAGGACTTTCTCCCATTGAGGGATAGAAGTCCCATCTCCAGTCAACTAATGCTCGTTAAATGGCTGCAGACAGCCAGTATCAGCGAGGAATCATTCACCGCCAACTCTTCAGACGGCAGGAAGGGAATCTCCGCCATCTTAAAAATCCCAGCCCAAAAATACTACACTCCCCACATATCTATTGTTTCAAATTATTCATATAGCAAAATATTCGTTTCTGGAAGAAATGTAAATAATTTGCGGTTGAGCCGCTTCTATTGTCTAACATAGGGAGCCTTTTGCATAGATTAACCAGTTGTTCACTGAATGACTGTTTCTGCTGTTATGTTTGGAATTTACGCCCTTAATTAGCATAATTCTTTTGCTTATATGGATCATTTAATGTTTACTTTGCAAACTTAATATCAGAAAGTCAGGCGCATTTAGGCTACAAAATTTCCTATGCTGAATCCCTCTTGATAACATGGTCAGTATATACATTGTGGCAGTTCAGTATGACACTGAACGGTACAGAAGGAAAAGGAAAGGCTTGCATTTATATAGTGCCTTTCACAACCTCAGGATGTTCCAACTCACTTTGTAGGCTATAAGGTCCATTCAAAGTGTAGTCACTGTTGTAACGTATGAAATGCAACAATTTATGAACAAGCCCCCATAAACAGCATTGAGATAAATGACCAGGTAATTTGTTTTAGTGATGTTGGTTGAGTGGTAAATATTGGCCAGGACATTGTGGAGAACTTTCCTACTCTTCTTCAAATAGTCCCACCTGAGAAAGCTGACTCACTTTAGCATGTCATCCAAAAGGCAGCACCTCTGATGGTGTAACACTCCTGCAGTACTACACTGAAGTGCAAAGGTTTTTGGAGTGGGACTTGAACTCATGACCTGCTGACTCAGAGACGAGAGCACTCCCACTAAACAATAGCTGAAAAAGTGGCAGCTCAAGTCCTGGTTTGTGCTGAACTAGCTGATCTCAGCTTGGTTGCTACAGTTGGCTTCAGTGCCCTGGGGCCAGACAGGGAAATGATGAAGTTTCCCATTCCTAACCAATATCTAGGGACCATCTGCTTAAAAACATGAATATATGGACATCAGATGAGGATAGATTTGGGTTATTGATGATGCCCACTATACTCACATCAGTTGCTTCCTCAATGTTCTGGGTCACACATGAAGAATGACCACTTGATTGAGCTACTGATGAGCTACTAGCGCCTTGGTAGTTACAAGCTAGCAGGAATCATCACTCTCAGGAGAAGTGGTTACACTTAGTGCCACTGAAAGATCAGTAAAGCAATGTTATTACTCAGACAAGGTGAGCTCATTGATGTCAGCTTATTTTTTGCTCCATAATGGAATGTGCTGCATCCGCATGGCACATCATCCAGCAACTCAGCTTAAACATGACTGAACTCAGCTAACAGGCAACCCTGGGAATGAAATGACTTTTTGGCATGGAGTCAAGTGCATAGATTATTGGGCCACCCAGAATCTCAAACTTTGTGTGTCTTCAGAATTGAATTTAGGGCATGTCTGTTCAACAGTTTCATGTTTGGCTTAGCTAAAATACAATTAACATAATTCATTAGCAAGCTTTAATAGATATTAATGAGAAGATACAGGGAGCTGTGATTTACAGGTTCCATTCCAATACAGGTCTCTGAAGGTAAATACTAATGTCTGCGAATTGCATCTTAGCCCATCCTCAAATTATAGCTTAATTACACAAATCAAAAGTTGGGTTACATGTCTTGAAATGATTTTTTCATGCATAAAAATTATGTACATCACCACCCTTCCTTGGCATGCTCATGGGTAGACTGGGGTCTTGAGCAAACATGGGGTGATATGTGTTTATAGCCACTTGTGGCCTGTCCCTTTAAGGTGGGTGCACTTAGTTGGCAATCTAGCTGGATGTCAGCATTCAAGGTCAATCAGAGGACAACTATAACCTGTAGTAATTGTGGTTTTATTTAGTGTGTAATGTACCTTTAAGAATAATAAGTGTTAGGCAAGATCATATGATCTGTAATAACCAATAGGAGAGTAGCACAGCTGCCTCAGAAATCAGTGTAGAGATAGAGTTGAAAGCAAACGTGT
This sequence comes from Carcharodon carcharias, assembly GCF_017639515.1. Taxonomy (NCBI): domain Eukaryota; kingdom Metazoa; phylum Chordata; class Chondrichthyes; order Lamniformes; family Lamnidae; genus Carcharodon; species Carcharodon carcharias. The sequence goes on from NC_054489.1 coordinate 11,713,451, forward strand.
AGTTGCTGCTGTGTATATTGTAAATAAACTTAATCTTTCTATCCAAGAAGTGTCTGCTGATCAACTCTATTGTTAATAATACAACTCAGCCATCCTACAACGTTTGTAAAATTCAGACTCGAAGTCAATGACTATTCTGCATCTGTAACCATGGTTGTTATGAAGTATCTTAGCTGGAGATCTGCCATGTCCTGGATACAAGACATTCATATTTCCACCAATGAATGTCCAATGGCACTGCTCATGGTTAAGTCTGTTTTATGCTACAGAAGGAATATGTCTGTCCGTATCACTTTAGGTATCCTTCCTTGTTTTCTGGGGCCAACTAGGGGTCAGGTTTCAGACCAAAACTTTGTTTGACCTTTCATTTGAGAAGGTGGGAGTTTCTAAGGAAATGTTATGTTCTTAGAGAATGGAAATGCAAAGCACTTTTATGTTGGTCTGTGTGTACAAGAGTGAGGAATGAGCACAGAAGCTGAAAGTGTAAATTATGTTAATTTTGTTTTAAATATTTGAAGCTACCCTACACTAATACCTAGGAACTTGGAACTTTTCAATTGATTTTAATTTACTACAATAACAACAGTGATTTGCATTTATGTAACATATTTTATCGTTGTAAAATGTTCCCAAGGTGTTTCGCAGCATTGGCAGTAAACAAAATTTGACATTGAGCTAAATAGTGAAATATTAAGCAGGTGACAAAACACTTGGTCAAAGAGGCAGTTTTAAAGAGCGTCTTGGAGAAAGAGACGTGCTGAGAAACGAAGAGGTTTAGGGAGGGAATTCCAGAGCTCGGGGCCTGGACAGCTCGGTGGCACAGCCCTGATAGAGATTTTCAAGAGATCCCAGGATTGGAGGAGCACTGAAATCTCAAGAGGGTTAAAGGAGGTTTCTCCATGCTTTGCTGCAGCTATTGAGAAAATGAAAGTCAGGTTTGGCAGGACAAGGATGGGAATCATTGTAATCATATGGCAAGAAAGATTCAATCGGGTATGGCAGAATAGATTTGCCCAATAAATTTGCTTTGGTTCAAATAAATGTGACTATGTTAATTATGAATGAGAAGCATACAAAATATATGAAGACAGAGCTTTCTATATATATTTGGATTTCAAGTATATTTACAAGCAGATGCTAACGATGAATTGTTCGATTCCCCATTTTATAATAATTGAGATGTTACACCACATCGAGCAAAATCAGGCCAAATGATTTACAAGTTGGAGATCCAATACCATGATCTTATCCATTCTCTTTGAAAACTATAAATGAATGGACTTTACACCCCTTTACTTATATTTCTAATCCGTAGCCTTCATCATTTTTAAAGATGGTATGTAGGATGTCACCAGATGGTACAGTAGCCACACAGTAATTAGCAACACTGGACAAGGTGATAGGGTTTAATTATGTTGTATCAGGGCTTTGTTAGCACTAGGAATGGTCCTTTCTGCCTAGCAGAACTGGGTTGGAGTTCCTGGAATATTCCCATGACATGGCAGGTGTGCTGGAACTTTTCATTATCTCTAGATATCCTCTGGTATTGCCATGGTGGTGTAGAACCTGGGATTTGGTCGAATTGGGAAATGGAGTATGGACTTAGATTCACTGGTAGGGTTTAGAACCCTGTCTACAGGATGAGAGAATGAAAGAGAGGAACTGGGCCAGAGTAAGGGCCTGGCAGCACCTAAAAGCAGTTACCAGGTCTGTATTTGAAAGAGGTCTCTGCAAAATGTTGCATTCAGTTTGCATAGTGCAGAAGAATGAAGTGTTTGGAAAGGGACAAAATATTTTGAAGCAAAAACAGAAAATGCTGGAAAAACTCAGCAGCTCTAACAGCATCTGTGAAGAGAAAGACGGAGTTAACCTTTCGAGTCCGTATGACTCCTTTTTTTCCAGCATTTTCTGTTTTTGTTTCAGATTTCCAGCATCCGCAGTATTTGGCTTTTAAAATATTCTGAAGACCAGATTTGCTGCCTGAATGACTGAGGTGCTACTATCTGCTACCATGGGAAAGGGAAAATTGTTTTGGGAATAGACTGAGAACTGTGTGGGACCACAGTGGATAGTTTCCATTGAACAGTGATCACTGGCACTATACCAATGGAACAAGGGCCCTCCTTCTGTGCTGTGATTTCTATAATTTTATGACAAATGTAGAGAAGTATTTGTTGTTGGAGAGGTATTTTAAGTCCTAATCATGCAAGTGTATTTTGCCTTTAAATTTGATTGCAGCATTTCACACTTCCTGTGATATGAGAAATATTTCATTACATGATACATTTGTACTTGAATCTTCCCACAGTTTATGCAAACTTCCCTTGGGTTACAAGAGTTTAGTTAATTTTGTAACATTAACATGTGGTTTACATGATTGTCAGCTTTACTGTACCAAGGGGTTACTAACTCTGGTTGAATGTAATCCAGCAGGTTTCACCATTTTTTTATTTATTCATAGGATGTGGGCATTGCTGACTAGACATGCATTTATTGCCCTCCCTAATTGCCCTTCTTCAGAGGGCATTTTTTTTAAGAGTCAACCACTTTGCTGTGGGTCTGGAGTCACATGTAGGCCAGACCAGGTAGGACATTAGCAAACCAGATGGGTTTTTACAACAATCAGCAATGGTTTCATGATCATCAGCAGATTTTTAATTCCTGATTTTTATTGAATTCAGATTTCACCATCTGCCGTGGTGGGATTCAAACCTGGGTCCCCAGAGCATTATTGTTGTGTCTCGGGAATACTAGCCCAGTGACAATACCACTATTCTACCACTTCCCCCAATATGACTTCCTACCATTAACCACCCCACATCCACAACTCCCTGCTGAAGTGACACATCCAGCCCCACAGTAGACTGCCTTCCTGCACCTATTGGAAAGCGAGTCGACTCTTTGCTATCCCGTTGGAAGGTTCTTGACTGTTAGTCCAGCAGTCTTTATTCCCCTGTCTCCATTATTTTTAAGAAAGTCAAAATGAAAGTTTTTAAAGGTTTCCGCCATTTTCCAAAAGTACGAACAATGAGAAGATGACAAACAAATTTCCAGGAGGGAGAAGTGGCCAATAGTGCTGTCAACAGGAGTTTGGTGGCATCATGACACTCAGTGGTTGCCTGTCCCATATTCTTACCAGTTACTGACTGATTATTTCTGAATAAGTAGGGTGATCTTGACCTCACTATATAGGCCTTTAACATGCTCATGATTTCCTGATAGGTGACAAGCGAGGCTTTCTATATTCAGCACCTTAGTGTTCAGTTTACAAGTTAGAGCTGCCCATTCAGAAATCAGACTGCCTCATCCAAAACAGATTGATAGCAGCCATATTAACAAGTCACATGCAAAAACCTTTAAAAAAAATAACCTGCTATTTGGAATTACAGAACTAGAGTGTAAATAACCTAAAATTCTCCTAATTTCAGGAAATTACCTCAAAGAACGTTTTCCTGTTCCTCATGCAACTTTTTAATTGTATTCTTTATCCAGAGAATGGTGTGAATATGAAATTCACTACAGTGTGGATTGGCTGAGGTGAATGGTATAAATGTATTGATGGGGTAGCTACATAAGTAAATAAGGGAGAATGGCTTGAAAGATTATGTTGAAAGGGTCAGTTGAAGTACATAAAGTGGAAGGAGCATTCTGAAGTAAATAATTGCTCTATCAGAGCAGCTATTAATGTTAAAATTAACACTTCATACGATTGCTGTTGGGGCTGCAATTTACGCGGTTTCATTCCCCCTAGGCTAGAGAGGGAAAGCTTTGTCATGGGTAGCATCTGGTGTCAGCCATGACTCAGTTGTTAGCACTTTTGCCTTCGTGCCAGGAGGTTGTGGGTTCAAGTCCTGCAACTGAGTTGCTCAAGGGAATAAATGGCCCTGACTCAGGTTCCAGTCCTTTGGGAAATAATTGCGCAAGTGCTTATTGTCATTTGTTATGCTTCCCATGGAGATCAATACCTTTTAAAAGAAGGGAATTCCCAGGACACCAATGAAAGAGAAATGATGGGCAAGATTTTGCATTTTAAAACTTTTACTGTAATAAACCAACTAAAATCAACACATTCAAGCATTAATTAACAGGCAAAAGATGTTTCAAATTAAAAGATGGATTTCACTTTAAATAGCCACCACAACAAAGATACGCCTCATGTACTTACAAGCCTTCGCATTAGGTCCCGCATAACTGTGGCGCCATGTCCAATCCTACAGTCTTCCAACTCAGCCTCCTTTATGTAGGATTTCTCACTTCCTATTCAGTCGTTGTAGCCCTTGCATCACGTTCACCAGCAGCCATATTCCGCATACAGTTAACACCAACAAAGCACATGTCTATCAATACTCTCTCTCTTTGGTCACAACAGTCCTGATGGCACAGAATCCCAGAAACCCCCTTTTCCAAGCCCTTTAAAAAGATCTAGAGGGCTCTGGCAACACTGAAACAACAGCAATGGGGTCTTATTCAATCCATAAGCTCTTGCTCTTCCTGTCTTCAATTCTCTATCCTTTCCAATTCTATAATGCAGTAACATGGTTTCTGCTCTATTCTCAGAGACCTGCCTCAATACAAGGATCTGTTCTGAACTGTCAAACAGAAAACTGATCCATTCAGAGAGAGCCTTGCTTGCTTCTTCCCACAGGAATTCTCAGCATGTTCTAAACTGCCAAACAGAAAGACAGGCTGAAACCCAACATCATTTCAGTTAGCTTTCTATTTACTCTTTTTTTCTTAGCTTTTCATCCACACGACAACCTCAGGTCACATGGAAATTTCTTGGAACCTACTTATGTCATAATCAGGAAACCAATTAAACCTCTTTTGGAATATTCCTAAGTTCACCTTGGCCTTAAGGATGTATTGCACGAAAAGAAAATACAGACTTTTCCCAAAGCATATGGATCATCATACTTAAAACTGATGAACTGTGGCAGCTGATAGGCTAATGGACATTAACATGTATGATTTGTAAGAAGCTTTCAGTAAAACCCCAACAACATTTCACTAACTTTCTTTTCCCCAGAATAACAATATAGCGCAGAAGAAGAAGAAGAAGTTGACACGGATACAATGAGATCAATCTAATACCCTCCGCAACACATCACCAGGCCAGGCGTGAGCAGGGCTAAAATTGGGTGAGTCAGTATACCAGCCTAAAGCCTCACCGTTCCCACCTGACACCATTTTCTCCTTGTCAACTTTCAATTCAACAGAAGCTTCTGCCACAGGCTGGTGGGAACCTAACTGAAATATAGGCTGCAGCGGTTCAAGAAGGCAGTTCACCAGCACCTTCTGAAAGGCAATGAGGGATGGGCAACAAAATTCTGGCCTTGTCAGCAATGTCCACATCCCATGAGAGAATGAAAACGAGGTCAAAATCGCAGCATGGTGATCGCAAAACTATTTTAACTGTACTTGGAGGGAGGCTCGCCGATTGGCCCATATGTCAGAGAAACTCAGTGGGAAGCAGCAGAGTAGCCAGAGAGGTGGATTAAAGTTTTATTTGCTAACCTTCAGCAGGATTCCTTGGGGTGAGCTAGGGGCCAAGACTCCTCCAGACCCCGAAACAAAACATGGAGCCTCCCTTACCTCTGCCGTCAATCTCCACCCACACACCGGCATCTATTTGGCAACACCACCACCCCACACCCAACCTGCCATATGACTGGGAACGTTCTCTCAGGTCCTTGGCAGTGACGAGCCCAGCCCCAATTTCCACTTCTTCCTGCTATCTTTGATATCATTCCTGCCAGCTTGAGGTGTGTCTCAGTAAGAGGCACACGATCAGCGAGGGGAGACTTCAGCCTGAGTGAGACAGAGACTGGGTGAGTATATTTGGGAATTTGGTTTTCAAGTGGGAATTCAGTGCACGGGGGAGAAAGAGGAGCTGTAGGTAAGGTTTACTGCAAGAAGTGCGACTTAGAATAGAGTGCTGGGAGTTGGGTAACTAAAGGACTTAGGGAAGGAAGAGAAAGAGGTGCTCTTTTTAAAACAAAAATAAAAATACCTGGAAAAACTCAGCAGGTCTGACAGCATCTGCGGAGACAAACACAGTTAACTTTTCAAGTCCATATGACTCTTCAACAGAACTAGGAAAAAATAGAAGAGAGGTGAAATATAAGCTGGTTTAAGGGGGTGTGGGACAGGTAGAGCTGGATAGAGGGCCAGTGATAGGTGGAAGATTGCCAAAAGATGTCATTGACAAAAGGACAAAGAGGTGTTGACGGTGGTGATATTAGCTAAGAAATGTACTAATTGGTGACATTAAGGGTAGAAAGCAGGATGAGCAAGGTACAGATAGCCCTAGTGGGGGTGGGGTGGGGGGAAGGGATCGAAAGAGGCTAAAAGGGAGAGATAAAACAGTGGATGGAAATACATTTAAAAATAATGGAAATAGGTGGGAAAAGAAAAATCTATAAAAATTATTGGAAAAAAGGGGGATCGGAAAGGGGGTGGGGATGGAGGAGAGAGTTCATGATCTAAAATTGTTGAACTCAATATTCAGTCCGGAAGGCTGTAAAGTGCCTAGTTGGAAGATGAGGTGCTGTTCCTCCAGTTTGCGTTGAACTTCACTGGAACAATGCAGCAGGCCAAGGACGGACATGTGGGCATGAGAACAGGGTGGAGTGTTGAAATGGCAAGTGACAGGGAGGTCTGGGTCATGCTTGCGGACAGACCAAAGGTGTTCCGCAAAGCGGTCACCCAGTCTGCGTTTGGTCTCTCCAATGTAGAGGAAACCTTATTGGGAGCAGCAAATGCAGTAGACTAAATTGAGGGAAGTGCAAGTGAAATGCTGCTTCACCTGAAATGAGTGTTTGGGCCCTTGGATGGTGAGGAGGGGGGAAGTAAAGGGGCAAGTGTTGAACCTTCTGCTCTTTTGTTTTCTGCTTTCTAACTTACTCATCCTTCAGCTACAGGAGAAGAAGCTGGTCATTTGGTGAGTGCCTGGTAAGTGACTAAGGTTCATTCTATTTCTAAAATTCAAAGTAGTCTAGCAAATGGTGATGAGGTTAATAAAATATATAAAAGATAAAGTAAAATATATAATTGAATGATATAATTAAATAGTGAGCTGCAATACTTCAAAATGCATATCAGCTGCTTGGTCTGGACTCTCAGCCTTCAGGTCAGCGCTCTGCAGTGAAGAATCGTTTTTGGGCCTGCAGGTTTCAGGAAGCCTTCCCTTAGCCTGGGAATGGGAGCTGAACTCGCCACTGCAGGCACCTCCTCTGAGGAGGAAGGGAGGGCTAGAAGGGGGAGGAGGCCAGGAGTGTACATTCAGCCTCCAGGGGAGCCACCTTTGGGAGGTCAGGCACAAGGGGCGCAGGGCCAAGAGGTAGTCCAAGGCGGAAGGGGCAGCAGAAGACGCCACTATCCTGCTGTCAGGGTTTACAGGCGGCGAAGCAGCTGCCTCAATATGACTGAGGTGCAGTGCCGAAGGAGGCTCTGTCTCTCAAGGGAAACAGTCAACTATACCTGTCAGATGATTGGGCCTGAGATCTCTGCTAACTGTGTGGGTGGACACCCCATGCCAGAGGCTCTAAAGGTCACAGCTGCCCTCCACTTCTATACCTCCAACTCCTTCCAGGGGTCGGTGGGTGATCTTTGCGGTGTCTCCCAATTAGCTGTCCACACTTGTGTCAAGTAGGTTACAGATGCTCTGTTCAGGTGCACATTTTCCTTCATCCTCTACCGTTGGGACCAGGCAAGCCAGACACGATAAGCCAGAGGCTTCACGGCCATTGCTGGCTTCCCCCCTGTCCAGGGTGCTATAGACTGTACACATGTGGCCATCAAGGTACCAGCAGGTGGGCCCGGTGCCTTCAGAAACAGGAGGGGTTTCCACTCCATGAACGTGCAGATAGTGTGTGATCACAGAATGCAGTTTCTACAAGTCTGTGCAAGGTACCCAGGCAGCTCCCACGACGCCTACATCCTCAGATACTTCCAGGTGCCGGGGCTCTTCAGTGCTCCAGCCCGGCTGGATGGATGGCTGCTGGGTGACAAGGGCTATCCCCTCAGAAGGTGGCTCAAGACATCTCTAAGTCATCCAAGAACAGCTGAGCAGTTTCAGTATTGCAGCTCACTATTTAATTATTTTATTTAATTATATATTTTACTTTAGCTTTTATATATTTTATTAACCTTATCACCAGTTGCTAGACAATTTTGAACTTTAGGAATAGAATGAACCTTAGTCACTTACCAGACACGCACCAAATGACCAGCTTCTTCTCCTGTAGCTGAAGGATGAGTAAGTTAGAAAGCAGAAAACAAAAGAGCAACACCTGCCCCTTTACTTCCCCCCTCCTCACCATCCAAGGGCTGCGGTGGAGAGAGCCATGGGTCTTCTCAAATTCTGCTTCCAATGCCTGGATCATTCAGGAGGCGCACTCCAGTACCCCCCAGGTCGTGTGGCGCTGATAGTGGTTGCACGCTGCGCTCTCCACAATCTTGCGCTGGAAAGGGGGCAGCGCTGTGGATGATGAAGACGATGCAGTGGCTGTGGCTGCACACGATGAGTCCAGCAGTGAGTCCAGGGATGAGCACACACAGGGAAATGTTGAGGGGGTAGACGCTGATCCGGGCATACTCCAGGGAGGCAGGGACACCTGGGAGGCTTTAATCCAATGAACTTTCAGCTAGCGCACCACATATGGACCTCCAGGACAAGCCTGGGCTGCAGGCTGTATACTCGATACCTGAGTGAAAAATCTCCCTGGATAGGAACATTAACTAAGGGCCTTGTTAATAGAGCTGAATGTCCCACAAATCACTCATAGCATTATTGGTAACCATCCACCTGCAGAAGAAAAGAGGCACCCTCACCCTCGGTGACATGTCTGAATTTAATGATATAACAAAAGGAACTTAAGAAAACAAAATGACAAAAATGTTCAACATCACACCAACTCATAAAGACCTCATCTCGGGCCAACACAACAGCACCAGTCACAAACCCGTGGTGTGCCTAAGGTGCCTTATGTTTACATTTTTGGGTGCTACATCTTGATGCTGCCCCCTCGCTGGGAGTGGTATCTGAGCCAGCCTGCTGACTCTGCTGTCCTGTTGGCCTTGATGACCTTGGTGGTCGTCCTCTGACCCATGGAGCCTGTGCTGGCCCCGCCTGGGAGGGAGCTGCCAATCCCACAGCTGGCACCTCCCCAGTCATTGCAGCCTCACCGGATGCAACGGTCACTGGCAGAGGAGCGGAGGAGCTGCTGCCCTCATCTGGAGCACCCTGAGAGGTGCCTGCAGAGACGACAGGCAGCTGCTGCGCCGACGTGAGGTCACTTCGGACCTCCCTGCTCACCGTGGATGGATGGGCACCGAGCTGGGAAACTTGGTGCCCAGACCATCTCCCACACTGGCACTAACCAGCTGAGGTCAATGCCGATGTGAGGGCTTGCTGGTCCGAGCGCATCCCCAGGAAGCTCTGATTGGTTTCCTGGAGGAACCTCTTCACGAGAGACGCCACTCTCCCCACAGAGGGCGCATGGCACTCGGACATGAGGCTCACTGTATCAGTGATGGTCCGTGTAGACTCCTCCACCACGGACACCAAGCCAAGCATAGCCTCATGTATCTCCCCCAAATGCTTCTGCACACCCGGTCGCATTTCTTGCGTGTGCTGTGTCGCGGACGACTCCAGAGGCACATTATCAGGCACCAACTGAGCATGTGCCTGGTCCCCTGCAGTCCTCTGACTGCTGGCACCATGGGCACTCCCTGTATCTGTCATGCCCTCCATGCTGCAGGTGCAGAACCCATCTCATCACCACCCTCTCAGGGTGACCTCGACATGGGCAATATCTGCTGGCCCACCCAGCGAAGGACACATGCCCTCAATGATTCAATGCAGTCACTATACTCAGGATTGGGAGCAGGGGGCACCAGGGGGGAAAGCCTACCTGCTGGGTTAAGTGACCAATGCCAACATGGTACTCACCCTTCCTGAGTGCAACAGGTCGTTAAAGCGCTTGCGGCACTGTACCCAGGTGCGCCGCACCACATTGTGGGAGCTCACCACCTCCACCACCTCCTCCCAGGCAGGTTTGGTCATGTGGGGGAGACTCCTCCTCCCGTCCTGGGGTATGAGAACCTCCCACCGTGTTGCCACCTCCTCGAGGAGGGCAGCAAGGCAATCGTCCGATAAACAAAGGGCACAGTGCCCCACCACCCCCCCCCCCCCACCCCCCCCCACCCCCACCCGCCCTACCCTCCTGCCTGGCCTGCTCACCAGCAGCACTCTGGGGAACCCTTCCATTGGCCGTGATTCACAGCCTTGGAAAGGCCACAGCAGCTTTTTGAAACAGGCCGCCGGGTCGCTATTGGACCCGGTGGTCATTGCAGACCCACCGCCGCCCACCCACTCCCGCTGCCCACTGGAGCCGCGATTCACACTGGGCGGGCCTTAATTGGTTTGCCCGCGTAAAATGGCGGCACGGACCCGATCGCGGGCGCCGATCAGGTCCTCGCCCACCCCCGCCCGTTCCCACTCCACCCACCCGCCCGCCAGCCAGAAAATTCTGCCCACAGTGAAGGCGCCCCGAAGCATCAGCGACCATAATATGATTGAATTTTATATTCAGTTTGAGGGAGAGAAGAGTGGGTCTGAGACTAATTTTTTATGCTTAAATCAAGGCAATTATGAGGGCATGAAAGCTGAGCTGGCTAAACTGAATTGGCAAATTAGGTTAAGGGATAGATGAATAGAGATGCAGTGGCTAATGTTTAAGAGAATATTTCGGAATGCACAGAATAGATACATTCCAACAAGTAAGAACAAGTGCAAGGGATGGATACACAATCTGTGGTTAACTAGAAAGGTTAAGGGCAGTATCAAACTTAAAGAAAAAGCATAGACTTGTGCGGAAAGCCAGAAGATTAGACAGAATAAAAGGAATAGCAATGAATGACTGAGAGACTAATAATGAGAGAAAGCTCGTCAGAAATATAAAAATAGATAGTAAGAGTTTTAATAGATATTTTGAAAAGAAAAGAGTTAACAAAGTGAGCATTGGTCCTATAGAAAGTGAGTCTGGAGAACTGAAAATGGAAAACAAGGAGATGGCAGATGAATTGAACAGGGATTTTGCATCAGTTTTCACTATAGAGGATACAAGTAACAGGTCAGAAGCAGCTATAAGCCAGGAAATGTAACTGGTGTAGGAAGTCAGGAAAATTACAGCCACCAGAGAGGTAGCACTGAGTAAATTGTTGGAGCTGCGGGCTGACAAGTGCTCAGGACCTGATGGACTTCATCCTAGGGTCTTAATAGATGTGTCTGGTAAGATAGTTGATGCATTGGTTTTAATTTTCCAAAACTCCTTAGACTCGGCGAAGGTCCCAGTAGATTGGAAGATAGCAAACGCAACTCCATTATTCAAAAAGGGAGGGAGACAGAAAGTGGGAAACTACAGGCCAGTTAGCTTAACATCTGTCATAGGGAGAATATTAGAGGCTATTATTAAAGAAGCTATAGCAGGGCATTTGGATAAGTTCAAGGTAATCAGGCAAAATTAACATGGTTTTATGAAAGGGAAATTGTGTTTAACCAACTTATTGGAGTTCTTTAAGGAAATAACATGCGCTGTGGATATAGGGGAACCAATGGATACTATACTTAGATTTCCAGAAGGCGTTTGGTAAAGTGCCACATCAAAGATTACTGTGGAAAATAAAAGCTCATGGTATGGGGATAAAATATTGGCATGGATAGAAGATTGGCTGGCTAACAGGAAGCAGAGCTTAGGCATAAATGGGTCTTTTTCAGGCTGGCAAGATTTGTGTCATAGGGATCAATGCTAGGACCTCAATTATTTACCATTTATATGGATGAAGGGATTGAAGGGATGGTTGCAAATTTGCTGGTGACACAAAGATAGGTAGGAAAGTAAGTTGTGAAGAGGACAAAAGGAGGCTACAAATAGACATAGATAGGTTAAGTGAGTGGGCAAAGATCTGGCAGATGGAGTATAATGTGGGAAAATGTGAAATTGTCCATCTTGGCAGGAAGAATAAAACAGAAACATATTATCTAAATGGGAGGAGATTATGGAGCTCTGAGATGCAGAGGGATCTGGGTGTCCTAGTGCATGAATCACAAACGGCTAGTATGCAAGTACAGCAAGTAATTAGGAAAGCTAATAGACTGTTATAATTTATTGCAAGGATAAATGAATACAAAAGTAGGGAGGACATGCTTCAGTTGTACAGAAAACTAGTGAGACCACATTTGGAGTATTGTGTACAGCAATGGTCACCTAATTTAAGGAAGGATGTAAATGCATTGGAAGTAGTTCAGAGAAGTTTACCAGACTAATACCTGGAATGGGTGGGTTGTCTTATAAGAGAAGGTTGGACAGACTAGGCTTGTATCCGCTGGAACAAAAGCAGAATTACCTGGAAAAACTCAGCAGGTCTGGCAGCATCGGCGGAGAAGAAAAGAGTTGACGTTTCGAGTCCTCATGACCCTTCGACAGAACTGGTTTTAATTTAACAGAATTTCTGTCGAAGGGTCATGAGGACTTGAAACGTCAACTCTTTTCTTCTCCGCCGATGCTGCCAGACCTGCTGAGTTTTTCCAGGTAATTCTGTTTTTGTTTTGGATTTCCAGCATCCGCAGTTTTTTTGTTTTTATCTTTGTATCTGCTGGAGTTTAGAAGAGTAAGAGGTGACTTGATTGAAACAAATAAGAGTGGATGTGGAGAGGATGTTTCCTCTATTGGAAGAATCTGGAACTAGGGGTCACTGATTAAAAATAAGGGGTCACCCATTTAAAACAGAGATGAAGTGAAATTTTTTCACTCAGATGGTTGTGAGTCTTTGAAACTCTCTTCCTGAAAAGATGGTGGAAGCAGTCTTTGAATATTTTTAAGGCAGAGGTGGATAGATTTTTGGTAAGCAAGAGGGTGATAGATAATCGAGGGGTAGGATTCAGATTTCTGGTTACAATCAGATCAGCCTTGATCTTATTAAACGTGAGCAGGGTCAAGGGGTTGAACGACCTACTCCTGTTGCTTGTTCGTATGTTCATATGTATGTATGAAATTCATCTGGGCCACCCACCATTCTCTTCCTCTGGGCACCCTGCCCACTTTTGGCCACACCAAACAACAATCCCACCCTGAGTTAAAATCGACCTCATTGGGTTGAATGCCTTCCTTCTCTGCTATAAATTCCTTTGACTCTGTCACTAAATAAGGTCGAAGGTTCAAGGTCAGAGGTGATTGAACAGAATAAATCCAATCAATCATTACACTTTTTAATCTTTCATGTTAATTCCACATTCTTTACATTTTTAATCTTGTGCTGCACTGTTCATGTAGTTGGCTCCACCCAATTGTACGTGGTAGAATCTAATTATTTTCATGATTCCAGTTGAGCACTGGCAGCTACTTGAAATAAAGTATAAACTGCCCCATGTGACTGTCTTTACGTGCTGCCAATCAGTTCTCATAATGGATACAATTATTTGTGGTTTTTCTTCTTTAATCATTTAAATTAAGCCAATATTATCACCTGCCGCAATTGCCTTTGGGAAGCATGGTGCAGTTCAACAAGAAACACCAGAATTGTGACAGTAGGCAGTTGCCTGCATGGCAACATTGCTTTCTTTACTCTCTCCTAAAAGAAAGCGATATAGTGCTTTTCACTACCACCGAACATCTCAAAGCACTTCACAACCAATGAAATACTTTTGATGTGTAGTCCCTGTTGTAATGTAGGAAAACACAGCTGCCAATTTGCATACAGCAAGCTCTCACAAACAGCAACGTGATGATGACCAGATAACCTATTTCTGCAATGTTGATTGATGAATATTGGCCAGGACACCAGGGATAACACCCCTGTTCTTCTTTGAAATATCTCTATAGGATCTTTTACAGCCACCCAAGCAGGCAGATGGGGCCTCAGTTTAGCACCTCATCTGAAAGACAACACCTCTGACAGTGCAACACTCTCTCAGTACAATACTGGAGTAGGGGAAAACTGTAGAGTTGTGAAGCATTTTATTCAACCGTTCATCCTAGATGTGGTGAACCAACTCAGAGCTGAGACAAAAACAAATCTTGCTGGAAAAACTCAGCAGGTCTGACAGCATCTGTGGAGAGGAACACAGTTAACGTTTCGAGTCCGTATGACTCTTCAACAGAACTAAGGAAATATAGAAATGAGGTGAAATATAAGCTGGTTGGGGGGGGGGGTGGGACAGGTAGAACTGGATAGAGGGCCAGTGATAGTTGGAGGCAAAGAAGAGATTGCTAAAGATGTCATAGACAAAAGGACAAAGAGGTGTTGACGGTGGTGATATTAGCTAAGGAATGTGCTAATTGGTGACATTAAGGGTAGAAAGCAGGAGGAGCAAGTAACAGATAGCCCTAGTGGGGGTGGGGTGGGGGGAAGGGATCGAAATAGGCTAAAAGGTGGAGATAAAACAATGGATGGAAATAAATTAAAAAATAATGGAAGTAGGTGGGAAAAGAAAAATATATTTAAAAAATTATAAATTATTGTAAAAGGGGGGATCGGAAAGGGGGTGGGGATGGAGGAGAGAATTCATGATCTAAAGTTGTTGAACTCAATGTTAAGTCCGGAAGGCTGTAAAGTGCCTAATCGGAAGATGAGGTGCTGTTCCTCCAGTTTGCGTTGAACTTCACTGGAACAATGCAGCAGGACAAGAACGGACATGTGGGCATGAGAGCAGGGTGGTGTATTGAAATGGCAAGCGACAGGGAGGTCTGGGTCATGCTTGCGGACAGACCGAAGGTGTTCCACAAAGCGGTCACCCAGTCTGCGTTTGGTCTCTCCAATGTAGAGGAAACCGCATTGGGAGCAGCGAATGCAGTAGACTAAACTGAGGGAAGTGCAAGTGAAGCGCTGCTTCACTTGAAAGGAATGTTTGGGCCCTTGGACGGTGAGGAGGGGGGAAGTAAAGGGGCAGGTGTTGCATCTTTTGCGGTTGCATGGGAAGGTGCCGTGGGAGGAGGTTGAGGAGTAGGGGGTGATGGAGGAGTGGACCTATCACTGGCCCTCTAACCAAATGTTAACTGTATTCCTCTCCGCAGATTCTGTCAGACCTGCTGAGTTTTTCCAGCTATTTTTGTTTTTGTGTCAGATTTCCAGCATCCACAGTATTTCGCTTTTATTATAATAAATAAAATTAGGTGGTCAGGATCACCAGTATTCAGTCTAGAGCTTGTTGTTGAATAATTTTTCCAATTCTTATACACTCAAGTAAATGGACATGGCTCCCCATCAGTAAGTTTTACTACCATGGGTGAGCATTATGAAATGTGCTGACAAGCATCACTGTATCTATGAGTTAATTAATACATGGGTGTACTATAGTAAGTAACAAGGCTATGGATGTCTAAATATGTGGCGATAACTTCAAATTGGCAGCTTTGGTAACACTCTTGCCTCAGAGTCAAAAAGTTGTGGATTCATAGGTCCACTGCAGAGCTTTGGGCCCATGATGTAAAAATACACCCCAGTGCAGTACTGAAAGAGTGTGGCACTGTCAAAGGGGCATTCTTTTGGATAAAAGAACTGTCTGTTTGCTCAGGTGGATGTGAAAGATCCTGCAGCACTATTTCACAGGGCTGTTCTCCCTGGTGTCCTGGCTAAGAGTTATCCTTCAACCAACATTTACTAAAACAAATAATTTGGCCATTAACTCATAGCTGCTGATGGCAACCTGCTGTGTGTGTAAATTGGGTACTGTGTTTCCTTCACAGAAATGATTAATTGGCAGTAAAGCACTTTGGGGCATCTTGAGGTTGTGAAAGGTGTTACATAATTGCAACTATTGTTTTTTTAATTGGTTCCAATTAAATTATCTTTTTGTGAGTTGGACCGGTTTAGGGACTTGACTATAACACTCAATGAATTGTGAAACATAAGTGGTTTACAGGAACCTACATAAGTGATCACTTCCTGATAGGTTGACAAATATCTGGTCATGAATATATCTGCTGCAATGATATGCATGTCAATACCTGCACCATCATGTTGGCTGCTGTAATCTCTGTTGTAATCCATTTCTACTTCAGTGGAAATTTGATAAAGTGTCAAACATTTTATGGGTCTTACATCATGTGATCTCTTCACATCCACCAAATCTTGTTCCAAACTACTCATATTTTTCTTTGTTGATGAGACACCATCACCAAATAAGTAGATAGGACACAGAACCAGCTGAGCTACCCTATATATAGCGCCTAAGATTTTCTCTCTTTCTCCCTCCCAGGGAGATGGACCTATTTTTAATGGCAAAGCTAAGATCTATAACTCACCTTGTGGGACACTGTGACTGTTCATTTCACCCATGTATGGCCAATGATATATGACTTCCCTGAATGGACGATTGCGTAGACCAGCGCTGGCCTGTCAGAAACAGTGTCCATCTACAGGGACCATCGGTGGCCCAGCAGAGAATGGCAGCAGCTTGAAAATAAAAATGGGAATTCCAACTACACGGCTACTTCTTGACTAGGCAGTGGAACCTTTTGCCCAATATTTTATGGGTGGATTCATAGCATGGGGATCCAAAGATGTTACAGATCCCCTTCTCCAAAAACCCATTCTGGAATGGCAAAAGGCATAGAGATTAGACTTAAACAGAGAGGATAATTTTATTGGGCTGCCTGATTGACAGGTAGCCTTGCCCATTGGCAGCTTAACGTGGAAATGGGGGCTACCATTGTCCATAATAGAAAGTCAGAGGGGTCATTTTAACTTTGGACTTATGTGTAAAACAGGTGATATGGAAAATTCTGCATTATAGGACTCATCTGATGTTTATCTTCCATTGATTTTAATGAAATAGGAAGTTTGATGTTATGTACAATAAAAGGCTGATTCAAGATCCCCAACATGACACAATTGACTGAAGTTAAAAGACCCCCCGCAGGCAGGGTGCAAAATGCCACTGGGCGCTACTAAAAGAGCAAGTTACTGCCAGCAGGACAGACTAAAGTCACCCGATGGAATGTATGTGTTCAAACCATATTCTCCACTACCAAAACAAAAATAAAAATACCTGGAAAAACTCAGCAGGTCTGGCAGCATCTGCGGAGAGGAACACAATTAACATTTCGAGTCCGTATGACTCTTCAAATGAACTAAGGAAAAATAGAAGAGAGGTGAAATATAACAAGGCAAAAGACAGAGGCGGAAATCCTGTCGGAGAGAAGAGCAATACTTGTTCAAGGTAGGCATTCCTTGAAGAGAAGTGGCAGTCAATTAAACATATTCTCCACTGTTTGTGTGTCCGGTTCCTCGCTGTCTTGGTGATGTTGCTATCCCGCAGAGTTCCCTGATCTTTCAGCATCTGCACACAGTGTGCCCCGGAAATCTGCACTTTGTGCATGACACAAGATTAGAAAATGAGACGCTCTCCACCCTTGGCCCTGTGACCACACAGAACAGGAGGATATGCCTGATCAGACATTGTTTTTCACCTGATCAGCCTGAAAGCATCCTGCTGGCCCCAGGGCCATGGAAGTATCACACAAAGTGCTAATTACAGACTGACATTGAAAAATGTGTGTCACCCCAATTCATAATTTAGTTTAGTTTGCTTTATCCTATTCAGTTCAGCTCAATTGTTATGTAACTCTATTATCTTATTCCTTTCCTTTAAAAGCCATTTGAAATTCTGTGTAAGGGATGTTCCTTTTCATTGTAAGGTTGTAAATGCAGTCATTAAGCAGAATGGATTGTGTTGATAGTATTGGGAGCAACTTTGAAGTCATAGAATAACTGGGAGTGTCAATCTTGTGGCTGGAATGTAGGTGTAAACACAAGTTTCCAATAAGGTGAGTCTTGTTGAACCACTCCTTCCTCTGTGAATGTCAATCATTCATCATTCTGAAGTGATTACAGTTAACTAGCTCTCAGACATGCAATGTTAGGTAAAACCCTAACTCATCCTATTGGTGACACCGTTTGCATGTGCTAGTTATGTGTGGGAAGGGCAGAAAGGAAGAGAAGCCCCATGGAGATGGGAGGAACCGGTTCCATTCCAGATTCAATTGAGTGTGAATTTTCCATTTCCTGAGTTCTCACGTCACAAGCAAATTATGCTAACAGTGTCCAATAACAGAAAACTATTTAAGCAGCAGGACTTCAGCTGAGGGCAGAGAGGAGGAGGGCATTGTTTGATATTACTGAGCTATTTCAACACAAAATGGGTGTTGTACCAAGTACCACGTTGGAGGAACAAGGGCAATTAATCTTCCACAATATAGGGATAAATTTCCTCAGGACTTCTCATGCTCCTCCATTTTTGTCGGAAGCTCTGTTTAGACTTTAGCAACAAGTTGTATTTATATAGCACCTGTAGCAAAATCAATGTAATGAAAATCCAGCAGGTTCTACAAGGGTCGGACAATTTGTTCCAACTGATATTACCCAGGCAGTGAAGATGAAAACATAAATAAAAACAAAAAACTGTGGATGCTGGAAATCCAAAACAAAAACAGAATTACCTGGAAAAACTCAGTAGGTCTGGCAGCATTGGCGGAGAAGAAAAAGAGTTGACGTTTCGAATCCTCATGACCCTTCGACAGAACTAGGTGAATCCCGGGAAGGGTTGAAATATAAGCTGGTTTAAGGTGGTGGCGGGGGGGGGGGGGGGGGGGGGGGGGGGGAGCGGGGTTGGGTTGGGGGAGAGAGGTGGAGGGGGTTGGTGTGGTTGTAGGCAAAAGCAGTGATAGAAGCAGATCATCAAAAGATGTCACAGACGGCAGAACAAAAGAACACATAGGTGTCGAAGTTGGTGATATTATCTAAACGAATGCGCTAATTAAGAATGGATGGTAGGGCACTCAAGGTATAGCTCTACTGGAGGTGGGGGGAGCATAAAAGATTTAAAAATATTTTAAAATAATGGAAATAGGTGGGAAAAAGAAAAATCTATATAATTTATTGGAAAAAACAAAAGGAAGGGGGAAGAAACAGAAGGGGGGTGGGGATGGAGGAGGGAGGTCAAGACCTAAAGTTGTTGAATTCAATATTCAGTCCGGAAGGCTGTAAAGTGCCTAGTCGGAAGATGAGGTGTTGTTCCTCCAGTTTGCGTTGGGCTTCACTGGAACAATGCAGCAAGCCAAGGACAGACATGTGGGCAAGAGAGCAGGGTGGGGTGTTGAAATGGCAAGCGACAGGGAGATTTGGGTCATTCTTGCGGACAGACCACAGGTGTTCTGCAAAGCCGCCGCCCAGTTTACGTTTGGTGTCTCCAATGTAGAGGAGATCGCACTGGGAGCAACGAATGCAGTAGACTAAGTTGGGGGAAATGCAAGTGAAATGTTGCTTCACTTGAATGGAGTGTTTGGGCCCTTGGACGGTGAGGAGAGAGGAAGTGAAGGGGCAGGTGTTACATCTTTTGCGTGGGCATAGGGTGGTGCCATAGGTGGGGGTTGGGGAGTAGGGGGTGATGGAGGAGTGGACCAGGGTGTCCCGGAGGGAACGATCCCTATGGAATGCCGCCGGGGGGGTGAAGGGAAGATGTGTTTGGTGGTGGCATCATGCTGGAGTTGGCGGAAATGGCGGAGGATGATCCTTTGAATGCGGAGGCTGGTGGGGTGATAAGTGAGGACAAGGGGGACCCTATCATGTTTCTGGGAGGGAGGAGAAGGCGTGAGGGCAGATCCGCGGGAGATGGGCCAGACAAGGCCTTCCTTTTGTTTTTTTCCAATAAATTATATAGATTTTTCTTTTTCCCTCCTATTTCCATTATTTTTAAATATTTTTAAATCTTTTATGCTCCCCCCACCCCCACTAGAGCTATACCTTGAGTGTCCCACCATCCATTCTTAATTAGCACATTCGTTTAGATAATATCACCAACTTCAACACCTCTGTGTTCTTTTGTTCTGCTGTCTGTGACATATTTTGATGATCTGCTTCTATCACTGCTTTTGCCTACAACCACACCAGCCCCCTCCACTTCTCTCCCCCCACCCAACCCCGCCCCCCCCACCCAGCCCCCCACCCCCCCCCCCGCCCACCCCCCCCACCCCCCCCCGCCACCCCCACCGCCCACCACCACCTTAAACCAGTTTATATTTCAACCCTTCCTGGGATTCACCTAGTTCTGTCGAAGGGTCATGAGGACTTGAAATGTCAACTCTTTTCTTCTCCGCCGATGCTGCCAGACCTGCTGAGTTTTTCCAGGTAATTCTGTTTTTGCAGTGAAGATGAAAGCTCATCCTGCTGTACTCACCGTATGTGTGATTCTCACTGGTGGTGTACTCTCTGCTTATTCATTGGTTTACTCTTCCACTCAGGAACCCCAGCAATTTGCATGATGTGATTGATAAAGTGACCTTTACTTGCCCTGTGCTGCCATCAATTATTACTCACAATTACAGATCCCACAAATGGATTTGTCTGTTCTGTGCTTCCTGTGCCACTATAAGTGGTTATTTGGCTTCTTATCAAAGAACTCTGCACCATTAGCACAGGTACATTCCAATTTGTTACTCTGTTGTACGTTACTTATGATGCACCCAATGTTACTGACACTGCACTGAATGATTTTGGATCTTTCAGAGATTCTGCTCAAAAATTAGCAAAAATGAATTCACTGATTTAACTCATTTTCTGTGCCCCGAGTAAATTCACCCCTGAGAGTTGGTGCTTGAACATTTCCAGTGCACAGGAAAGATATCCTCCCTGAGGTTTTTCATGAGAACCAACAAGGTGAAGGAGAGAACAGGTAGAATTTGATAAGGTAGGTAGGAAAAAACTGTTTCCGTTGTTAGGCTGGTTGGTAACTAAATCATAGCCAAAAGGATGAAGGGGCAGGTTAGAGGGATTTGTTTTTACAAACAGTGAGTTCTTAGGGTATAGAAAGAAGGGTGGAAGCAAAATCCAAATGTGGGTGTTCCTGGCAAGGCCAACACTTATTGCCCATCCCTAATTGCCCTAGGCAAATGATGGAGAACGACCTCCTTGAGTGCAACTGGGTTGCTTGCTTGGCCATTTTAGAGGGCACTAAAATAAATAATGCGGATGCAGATTTGAAATAAAAACAGAAAGCACTGGAATAACTCAGCAGGCCTGGTAGTATCTGTGGAGACAGAAACAGAGCGTTTTGAATTCAATAGGTCTCTTCTTCAGAACTGAAGGGAACTAGAAATGTGATGGGTTTATAAAGACCATCACCCTGAGGAGCAAGAGCCTGAGGAGCCCAAGGAAGTCCCAGATGCCCCGGAGGAGGGGTAAAATCCATGGAGATGTTTGGCGTGATCAAGGTGCAGAAGACACAGCTCATACCTGAGGATGAACGAAAGACAGTGCCACAGGTGCCTTCAATTGTTGAGGGATGTAGTAGCTCATATTTGCCACCTCCCATGCTACAAGGACTTGGAGGTCTTCCCATGCCAGTTGCTTTGAAAGTATCTGCTGCACTTAATTTGTTTGCCAATGGATCCTTCCAGGGCTCCACTGAGAACCTTTGTGGAATCTCACAATCGGCGACACACAAATGCATAAGTGAGATGATGCTCACCATTACATCCAGTTCTGCATGGGTGACACAACCAGGCTGTCAAAGCTGGGGCTTTGTGGCAATCTCAGATTTCTCACAAGCGCAGGGCACCATCAACTGCACAAGTGGCCTTGAGAGCTCCCTGGCAGCAGCCTGTGAGATTCATTACTGGAAAAGAATTTCACTCTCTGAATGTCCAGCTAATTTGTGATCACAGAAAGCAGGATGTGTACCTTTGTGCTAGTTACCCAGGGAACTCTCACAGCTCTTACATCTTGAGTCACCTGCAGGCGCCAGGTCTTTGAGGGGCCTTGGCACTTAGAGGGCTGGCGACAAAGAGTACCCCCCGAAGACATGACTAATGACGCCAATTTGTTGGCCACAGAGTGCATCTGAGGAGAGATACAATGCAGCACATTCTGCCATAAGTTCCTTATAGAGCAAACTATTTGCATCTAGAAGATGAGTTTGTGATGTTTGGACCAGTCAGGTGAGGCTCTTCACTACTCACCACAAACAGTGTTGTTTGCTGTGCTCTATACAAACTTTCACTGCAAAGGGGGATGTATTGCCTGAGGGAGATACTGAGGAGCTAGGGGTCTCTTTGGCTGAGGAGGATGATGAAGGGATGACTCTGAAGAGGGCAAGGATTCTGATTTGCCTATGAGGATGCCATTGCATGGGCGCAATGCAGCAGCCAGTCCTGTGACAACGTCATTGCTACAAGATTCCAGGAGGAATAAGGTAAAGACTACTTTTCAAATCGAAGCTTTCTTCAGCCTTTGACGCAGGGGATGCAACAACACCTTCATTCTCAGCTTAAACATCACAAGAAAGGTCATAAACTCACAATGAACATGGAAGTAGCATTAGTCACTTTCTGTCCTAACGATGGGGTTATCTTTGGAAGGAATAGTAGCTTTAGTAACATGTGGTTGCTATGGAATGTGATTAGCACTCCCTTATTGTGTATCCTTAAGCAACTCCACATAGTAGTCTTTTCAACCATGGCATCAACAAGTCAATGGGCAAGGCAGCTTTCAAGTGGCTGAAAAGCCAAATCACACATGGATGCACTCACGTCAGTATGATACCAGCATTCTTCATTGGTTTGCACTTGGACATCTCAAGAGGGAGCAGCATCCAGAGAGCTCCATTTCTCCCATCACCAGCTGTCATGAATGCATAATGCAGAGGCATCATCTTGCTACTGACTCCCAGATGCCCTTCGCACATCAGGATGCAGTGACCTGTAACTCTATATCATGCAGCAAAGCTGCGAGGTTTGTTTGCTTTGTCCTCACAGAGAGTGTCTCACCAGGACAATGGTCTGATTAGTTACAAATGCTCTGGACCCTATGATTGATAGAAGCCAGACAAGCTTCTGTCCTGGATGAACTTTGCATTACCATGCTCTGATAGTGATGCTTTTGCACATCTCCTATAAAGGGAAGATGTTGTCATTGACTGCTGTGTCAATACGGACTGGGCCACATTAGGGAGAAACATGGCCCAGTCAGTATTGACACAGCAGCCAATGACAACATCTTCCCTTTATAGAAGATGTGCAAAAGCATCACTATCAGAGCATGGCAGTAGTTGACATTGTCCAGTTCACAAAGGCCAAACCTTTCTATATGCCCTAGGTCAATGAGTGCACTGTCATGCAATGAATTCCAAATCAAGTTGTGGGCTGTGTCTTTACACAAGGATTACATAAATCACTGCTAGGCAGCCGTCCAGGAACAATGTAAGATCCTTTAAGGTAAGGAGGCAGCTTCATCAAGCTGACCACACCCTCTGACATCACGCATTCATATACCTCTTGCAGACATTTTGTAATTTTCCCAATTGATTCTTACCTACTTAGTTCAATGTCATGTATGGGGAGAGTGGGAGCGAAGCATGGAATGACGTTCAGGCTTAAATGTGGAGATGAGATCTATTTGCAGAGAGGCATGGAAACCTCTGGTGTTCAACGTTTGATGCTACTTTTTTTCCAAAAACTCATTCTCGTAAAACAAACCCCATTGCAAAGTACACATTGGAAAAGTGATTATAATCTTAGTCGCAACAAATAATTATGCCATCCACAAACAACAGACACTAGTAACAGCGGTAGGATAATCACTAACCTTGATGAACAATTCTCCAGAGTCCAATTATGTCTGTCTGAGATTTAGGGGTGATGGGTGCATTGGCCAGCCTTTGCTGATGTGGGAGTAAAGGCTGCTCACATGTGAGAATTAATGCAACTGATGATCCAGATGGAAGTTCATTGGGGGGTATATGTTTGACCCTTGAGTGAACACGGGGCATTAAAGCCACATCAAATATCCATTGAATTCATGAAACTTGGAGGTAGATTAATGCAAAATATATTTACAGAATTGAAAAGTATTTACAATGAGTAAATAATCACTATGCATTCAAAACTTTTTAATTTTTCTTACCCTACCACTATGACTAGGTGCAGCCCTGACATCTGCAGCAGAGGCTGAAGCAACCTGCTGTGTTGTCTGAGATGGCTTCGGTGGGCATCCTCTGGTGGCCCAAGGCCTTGAGGGCCCCGGCCTGCTAAGGGTCTCCTGCTCCAGGACAGGTGCACCTTCCTCGGCCTGACGTGCTGGAGTTGATAGGTTCACTGTCAGAGGGGAGTTGAAGTGGCAGGACACCCTTGGAGTGCCCCCAGTGTACCTGGTTGGTGCTCCTCCTCCTTTTGGGTGCTCGATGGCCTCTCCCTGAATCCTTGAGGAGAAGGTTCAAGTGCCCTGCCCCCTTTTGCCTAGCCACTGCTGGAACACATCCATGGCTAGAGTGATGGTGTGTAGGTTTGAGCGCAAATCCAGCAGAAACTTCTGGACCTGGGTCTCCAAGGTGGCCACCACCCTTCCAGTGATGATTTTGATGCGCTTGCATGCTGGAGCCACGACATGAAACAGAAGGTAGACGTACTCCTCCGTCTTTCGTTCCAATCTGGTGACGGCCTCTGACAAATCTGCCTGATGTCCCCCTGCCTGTCTCTACATCTCCAACATTTCTCTTGGGGCCATTTCCAGAGGCTCGTCATTGGACTCGGAGTCAGCAGGGACCTGGTCTGCAGCAGTCCTCTGAATGTCGGAGACCTCAGCTGCCACTGCCTCCGCCTGCTGTGTCTGTGAAGTGATCATCGGATTGTGAAGCCAAACCTCCTCTAGAACTAGGTCCCACTGAAGTGCATGTATCTGCAGTGGTGGTGGTTGCAGGTGAAAGCAGTGATGGTTCTTCACCTGAGGGTAGGTCTGCTTCCTCCTCAGAAGTGGTCTGGGGGCTGGGGCTGAGTCTTCTTGTTAAGGATATCCTTCTCCTTTTTCTTACTGGTACCTGGAATAGAGAGAAGAGAGAATTAATGATTGACTAGGCATGCTCATACATTAAAGAGTCTGCATGTTGTCAATGTAAACTGGATGCACACTCACTGGCTTGTGGGGGAGACTGATCTTGACTTCCATGCAGGAACGGTCCCAATCTTCACCAGCCAGCCCTGCAACCTGTTCCTTAAAGAGTGAGGGGGTCTGCAACTCTGAGGTTCCCCTGCCAGTCTTGACTCTTGCCCTTTGTGATGGGTGATCTTGTCCTGCATAAAGACAGATGGATTGACTGCGAGCAGTTCAGAAGCGTGCATGCCTGTGTGTCTACTGACCCTTCCCCAGTAAAGGCGCCATTTGTGCAAGAACTTACATGAGATGGTGAGCTTAAAGTGGCTGGCATACATTCAATGCTGATGTCCTATCTGCTAGTTGTGTGCGTCATCCATGTGGACTCCAACCCTTAGACTGCATGGTGCCCTTGTGAGAGTGTGCGTTTGGAGTGAGTAGAAGTTCCCCCTTACTCTGGTGGAGTGGACCATTTCACTCATCAGTTTGTGACACTGCAGGACGGTCCACTTTTGTTTGCTACAGGCGCTGACCTCCCTGGCGACCTCCTCCTAGGTTGGCATCGTCAGATTGGTGGACCTCCTGCTCCTGTTCCTCGGGAAGAGGACCTCCTGCCTGTTCTGGATGGTCGGGGGGAGAATCCCCAGGGAGGCTTTGCTGAGCTGTGGTGCAGACTGCTTGGTTCTCTTCTGGGCCATTGATTTCTTGTGCAACACCACGCCTGGCCTGCAGTGAGCGGATGTCTGTTCAGACTTTATTTAAATATGGCGCCAGAACCTTCGACCCCATGAGGAAATGGCATGAGATTTGGCGAGCTCCTTGTGGATGCATAATTAATAAGCTGAAAAGTGGAAGACAGCATGTGTTCAGCCATCCTGCTGTCCAGCGTGAATCACACTGACATTCATACCCATCAGTGGACTTAGGCACCAGAATGGAAAATTCCATCCAATATCATTACATAAATCGACTATTTTCCTTGATGTTTTCCTCTTCTCCTTTCCTGAATATGTAAGCTCGTGCTAGGGAAAGCTCTGCAGCTACCAGCTGCCCTCCAGTACCTCAGTAAGGCCCCATTCTTCACTTGCACGTCTAAAGAGTGAACTCTAACAGGTTATTCACCCATGTGAGGCATCACAGCTGAGTCCAATCCTGTCACAGCTGATATCAGCTGGCTCTGGCCTCATTTACATTCTCCATTGCTGTAGTTTGGGCTGAGGGAGACGTATGGCCCTGTTCCAGATCCCCATGTTTCCAGCTAAGACTGCCTCCCATAACCCAATATCGAGGTACAGGCCTGTGAAAATATCTAATGTGTTCAATTCAAATTAACTTGTTCGGAAGCTGATGAGATCAGAAACAATGGTTTTACAGTCCGTGCAATTTACTCTCTATTGGTGGAAACAGAAGGTAAATTGGGTGGAGAGTAATAATGAGTGGAGAGTAAGAGTAAGAGTAAGATTGAGTAGAGAGTAAAAATGGGTGGAGGGTAATATTGGATGGAGAGTAAGATTGGATGGAGAGTAATATTGGATGGAGAGTAAGATTGGATGGAGAGTAAGATTGGATGGAGATTAATATTGGATAGAGGGTAAGATTGGATGGAGGGTAAGATTGGATGGAGAGTAGGATTGGATGGAGATTAAGATTGGATGGAGGGTAAGATTGGATGGAGGGTAAGATCGGATGGAGATTAAGATTGAATGGAGAGTAAGATTGGATAGAGATTAAGATTGGATGGAGGGTAAGATTGGATGGAGATTAAGATTGAATGGAGAATAAAATTGGATAGAGATTAAGATTGGATGGAGGGTAAGATTGGATGGAGATTAAGATTGGATGGAGAGTAAGATTGAATGGAGAGTAAGATTGGATGGAGATTAAGATTGAATGGAGAGTAAGATTGGATGGAGATTAAGATTGAATGGAGAGTAAGATTGGATAGAGATTAAGATTGGATGGAGAGTAAGATTGGATGGAGATTAAGATTGAATGGAGAGTAAGATTGGATAGAGATTAAGATTGGATGGAGGGTAAGATTGGATAGAGGGTAAAATCAGATGGAGATTAAGATTGAATGGAGAGTAAGATTGAATGGAGAGTAAGATTGAATGGAGAGTAAGATTGGATGGAGAGTAAGATCGGATGGAGGGTAAGATCGGATGGAGAGTAAGATTGAATGGAGAGTAAGATTGGATGGAGATTAAGATTGAATGGAGAGTAAGATTGGGGCCTGAATATCCTGGATGGCAGGGTTTCCCTTCCCACCATCCAAAGAGCCCCCGCAGTCTCCAACTGTCCCGCAGCCATTTCACCCTCAAATGAGCATCAATTGGCTGCAGGTGGGATTCCGCCCCTCACCCAGGAGGAAGTCCCGCCTCAGAGAGCTGGCAGTAAGTCTGATTGGCTGGCAGGTCTCTAGCCCCTGCAGTGACAGGAGCTGCAGTGGACAGATGAGGAAATTCAGGAAGATGCCTGAGCCTGTCCCTGTCCGGACTTAGTTTAAGGCATCCTAGGGAGGGGAGAGGAGGGGAGGTCTGGGGGATTGGAAAGCGGGCGATTGGGGTGTCGGGGTGAGAGACCAGGGTGGAGGGAGGGGAGGGGAAGTCCAGTGGCCACCGGACCTCGGGGGGGAGGGGGGGGGGGTCGGCAGCGGCACCCGAAGATGGAGGGACCCCCACCCCCTTCCCACCCGAAGCCTAAACCCGTTCATTTTCAGGCTGCCCCCATGGGAAGTCAAATCCTCCCACCATGGGAAATGGCTCTTAAGCGGCCAACAAATGGCCACTAAAGGGCCTTAACTGGGGCAAGTGCAGGCAGCCTTGCCGAGTCTTTGCCCGCCCCAGTGTAAAATCGCTGTGAGGCCAGGGTGGGCAGGAACCCAGAGGGAATCCTGTTCTTTCAATTTCATGCTGCACCCCCACCGGCAGGGGAGCATGAAATCCAGAAATAAAAACAGAAAATGCTGGAAAACCTCAGCAGGTCTGGCAGTATACACGAGAGAGAAACAGGGTTAATGTTTCGAGTCCATATGACTCTTCCTCGGAGCTTCATTTGGACTCAAAAAATTAACTCAAAAATCTCTCTCCACAGATGCTGTCAGACCTGCTGAATTTTTCCAGCATTTTCTGTTTTTATTCCAGATTTCCAGTATCCGCATATTATGGACTTGATTTTCCAAACAGGTTTCTCATTTGAAACATCGAACTTTATTTACAGGCTGCAGCAGCAGTTACATGCTGCCATCAAGCTCTACAACTAGAGGAAGAACTCCCAATCTAAGATTTCCCATGCTTAGAGCTGAAACGAACACGCTGTCATGTGATACTATACAACACAATAAATCTTAAAGCTACAGTCACTACATTTCTTAAAGCTACAATTACTACACTGCAGTATTTTGCTTTTATATCAGCGTGAAATTCAGGCCTGGGTGGAGAGTAAGATTGGATGGAGAGTAAGGTTGGATCCCTGATCCTGTGGTTTCCTGCCCAGTGAACTTGGTTACAATTAGCCCATTATGTGATTACATTCTTGCCATTGCGATAATGTAGTCAATGTGAATAGAGGCATGAGCTCTTCTGACACTGAATGTAAAAGTAGCTTAATTTAGCATGGATCAGATATCAATACTGAGGCCTTCCTCTCTGGGCGGTGCCTCTGCTAAATGGGATATTAAGCAAAAAAAAAATTCCCTCACAATGTTTGAAAAGTTATGATATTATATAACACACTGCACCTGAATGTCAAAGGACATGTCTCAGATTGTACAGGCATGTAAAAGGTTAACCAAACATCATCAATCATCTCACCCATGGAAGCCAATAGTAAGGGAATTAATGTGTCTGTGTAAATTTAGACAGTCTTGCGTGAAAAGCTCGCACACATCGAAACCCACTTGAGCTTCTGTGCCAAACCACAGGGCCCTCCAGCAAACAGCTGGAACATAGTCAATGGATCTCTCACCTTCTGCTGGAGCCAAATAATTGCTCCGTTTTTTTTGCGGTACCGAGTCTACTGCCTAAGGGAAATCATTTGTGGGAATATATGGTTGTAGCCAACAGCTCCATCAGTTAATTACAATCATCACTTTTCATACCCACTTTGAGTGGAATCGGCAGTCTAAACAAATCTCCAATAGTACACATACACTTTTGTTCTAGTTTGAAAATGTACCTTGTTATTTCAATAGTGATGTTTGTATGTGAAGACTCCCTCACAATGGATAAAGACAGATGTTTCCCCCCATCGCATCACTGCAGCTACATCCACAGCAGAGTGTTAGACCCCAGATTTCATCCACTGGGTGTAGTGGAATAAGCATCTGCACCTGGCCCAAGATCTGACCCTTCATGTTTGGGCTATTGGATGGCCAGTTTACAATGGGTATACATCAAAGAATGCCTTTAAAATATAAACAGAATACTGCTGGAAATACTCAGCAGCTCAAGCAGCATCTGTGGAGAGAGTAAAACTGAGCTAACATTCAGCAGAGCAGGGCGATGTTGGAAATGAGCAGCTTTTAAGCAAGTACAGAGCAAGGGAGCAAAGGCAGAGCAACAGTACAATGGGAAAGATCTACGATAGAACGCCTTTAGTTCAGCCATGTTACTATAAGGGTGGGTACAAATGTTTCAATCATTTATTACCCATTGTACAAGTATCCTGTGATTAGAATTATGATTGATTATGGTCATTGAAAAATGAGGGAACAAGGGAACATCTGATTAGATTTTAGAAGCCATTGATATCTTTAAATGTTAAAAACTTGGTATCACTTTGATGAGCAGCAAGATCAGTGAAACATAGAAGCTTTTTCCAAATGAATGAGTATCCATACATCTACTCTCACTTAGCTTTGATTTCAATTCAGGCTGAAATAAAAAAATGGATGAAATTGGGAGTTGGGTATTTCTTCATAGGCTTGTTTAGCTGAGACTATTTGGGTTTGGATGTCCTTTTCCTTAAAAAAAATCAAAACACTGAATAGTGTCTGTCTCGTCTAAAGTAAACATTTTCTTGTGAACTTTTGAATGTTATATGATTGGGGGTTTCATAAATTGAAATATGTCAGCCGTTGCATTAAGCTTTCTCCCTTTCCAGACTGTAAACAGACGGCCATGTCATGGACCCTGTGCCACCTATTTATTACCCTGAGGAGAAGTTTTGTGTAAATACTCCCTAATCCCCAAATATAACAAACGAAACTCCAGAACATCATCATAGCCACTTCTCCACGATTCAATCCTGGCCTATTGCCTCCATGGATGACGCTCCCAATACAGCAACAGAGCAACCATTGTGTCTCTTAGAGCATTTAATCATCTCGGTCTGCACCTACAATCCCTCCAACCTTCTGAATCAACAAAATATCAATTGCCTTTGCTGGGATCCTTAATCATAGCCTTTACCCAGAAAACTTAATCTGGGCAAAAGATCTCCAAAGTTTCTCCTTGTGGTTCCAAGGTCAACCCACGCAGAACTACAACAACAAGCATTTACATAGCACCATTAATGTAGAAAAACATCCCAAACTGATTCTGAGACAAATAAATAGCTGCCCAAACATGAAGGGAGATATTAGGAAGGGATGATTAAAAACTTGATCAAAAATTGGATGTTAAGGGGGGTGGTCTGAAAAGAGGAGAAGGAAATGATGTTGTCAATTTAAAATTCTCACCCTTGAGTTCAAATTTCTCCATGGCGTCTCTCCTTCCTGTCCCTGTAACCTCCTCAAGCCCTACAACCCTCCACGATCTCTGCAATCCTCAGAACCTGGCCTCTTCCACATCCCTGATTTCCATTGTTCCACCATTGACATCTGTGTCTTCAGCTGCCTAGGTCCGAAGATATGGAATTCCATCCCTAAATCTCTCCTTTAAGATGATCCTTAAAACCTATCCCTTTGGCCAAGCTCTTGATCGTCAATCCTAACAACACTTTATGTGACTCTGATTTTCTTTGGTAACGTTCCTGTCAAGTGCCTTGGGGTGCTTTACTATGTTAAAAGTGCTATATAAATGCTATTATAAGTTTCAGTGTTACTCAGAGACAATTGGAGCGCTTGGAGTAGTTAATAGAAAAGTTCACATCTGTTGCAAGAGTGAGCACCTTTACTGATCCTGAGATTAGAGCATTTTGCTGGAGTAGTACTTTTCCAATTTATTCTTGAGACATGGGCATCATTGCCAAGGCCAACATTTGTTGCCTATTCCTAGTTATATTGAAAAGTTGGTGGCAACTGAGTGGCTTGTTTGAGCACCTCAGAGAGCAGCTTAAGAGCCAAGTTGGCGTGGGGCTAGAGCCACATATGGGCCAGATGACCTAAGAACAGCAGTTGGGTGAACCAGTTTGGATTTATTTATTGATACTTGCTTTTGGTTTTTATTTCTAGAGTGTTTTTCTCTAAACTACGTTCAAGTTCTCAAACTACCATAGTAGGTTTGAACTCTTATTCTTAAGATTGTTAAACTAGAGGACTGCTGATTTCGGCTCCCATCCACCTAGTGGGTCAGCTTGGGGTTGCTGGGCAGGAAGGTGGGGTGATAACCACCTGAACTATTTTACATACCCCAGCATCAAAAGAATGCCAGTTGGGGGCATGTAAAATTCAGCTGTAGGTCTCCAGACCACTAGTCTGGTAACATGACCACAATGCTACCAGATGGGAGTGTGATGGATTACTCTCAACTTGTCTGGATGAGTGCAGCTCTAACAACACTCAAGAAGCTTGACACCATCCAGGACAAAGAAGCCCACTTGACTGGCACTCCATCCACCACCTTAAACATTCACTCCCTCCACCACCAACGCACAGTGGCAGCTGTGTGTACCATCTACAAGATGCACTGCAGCACCTCACCAAGATTCATTCGACAGCACTTTCCAAACCCATGACCTCTACCACCTAGAAGAACAAGGGCAGCAGATGGGAACACCACCACCTGTAAGTTCCCCTCCAAGTCACTTACCATCCTGACTTGGAAATATATCAGCCGTTCCTTCACTGTCGCTGGGTCAAAATCCTAGAACTCCCTCCCTAACGGTTGGTGTACCTATGCCACATGAACTGCAGCGGTTCAAGAAGGTGGCTCACCACCACCTTCTCAAGGGCAATTAGGGATGGGCAATAAAAATGCTAGCCCAGACAGTGATGCCCACATCCTGTGATAGAATGACAGAAATAGACGGGGTCTTACCACATCAATACTATACAATATCAACCACAACACCCACACTGATGTATCAAAGAGGTCAAAATAGCCTTCAGGCTAAGAATTGTTTTTAACATTTTAAAGAGGCAATAGGGGTGAATTTCCCTCGCCTTTATGTGCAGTCACATCATAATGCGTTTATGAAGGTTTTCAAACAGATTCTTTTAGGACCTGGTTCTGATTTCACTACAAGTACCAAACAAAGAAAATCTTCACAAACATATTTACGGTGTCAGTAGACACAGCAACCAAAGCGGAATTGTTACCCCATGGAATCAGAAAGAATTGAGGGCTAAGTATGAGTAAGGCTGAAATGAATATTTGAAGCAGTAACAGAACAACATAACGACTTGCTAACAGTAGAAAGGGTGATCAAAAGAGTTTTCTTAAAGTACTTACAAAAAAGTCCAAGTGTTAAAGGCCAGATGGATCCTTTTAAATAATAAACTATGCATAAACATTACAGGCGGGGGAAGGAGATGACAACTGTATCAAATTAATTTTTCATGTCATCTTTCATGAATGAGGCATGCAGACAAATTCCAAGTCCAATCAAGCTGCCTGAAGAATCTATAATATATGTACGTATGTTATGCATGTGTTATGAAAAAGCTCAAAGCATTAAATATGCAAAAGGCACCTGGACCAGATGCGTTCCACCCTAAATCCTCAAAGATAGGACAGAGGAAATAGCTGAGGCTGTGCTTACTATTTAAAAGATTCCGTAAGCACAGGGCTTGTAGTTGGTAGTAGTTAATACCACTCCTGGTATTAACACAGGCAGTGAGCCAAGGAGCTATCTTGTGGTCTTTCAGTGAAAACACTGCCCAGTGTGGGTCATACAGAACAGGAGGGCCCTTGGTTTGATCTTTGTCTGTGTTGAGACCACAAGGTAGATTCAGATGTGGGAAACCATTCGGTCTGTCTACTCTCAATATTATAGACAGACCCTACTGTCCTCCCACCTTCGAATTGTTTTTTACATGATTCCTTGGTTTTTGTCTCTGCTAGCTGATCCAGATACCTATGTGTTTCTTAGATGTTAAAAACCAACAGAGCCTTGGAGGTAAGTGACACCATGACTTGGACAAGGCCCACACATGAAGTTGGCTATTTGGGAAAGCTCAACTGGAAGGCTGCCAGCAGCAATGAAAGTGTACTGCAGCATGGGTCAGCTATGGAACAGGAAGGGACTAATTTCAGAATGGAAAAAAAAGGCATGAGAGATACTGGTGATGGTGGTTAGCCAAAAATTTGAAGAAAGTACCTCAACCAACAAATATTGAAAAACTTTTACTGAAGACCAACAAAAATTGGAGTTGCCTGCTGTCAAATTGGAGGCACAAAACTCAATTTTAGCATCCTATGGCCCGGTGCTTGGAAGGTCATTGAGGTATATAAATTACTGTTTGAAGAAGAACAGGGAAGTTCTCCCTGGCTAATGTTTATCACTCAACCAACCCCAACACAACAGGCTATCAGGTTATTTATATTTTTGCTGCTCTTGGGATCTTGCTTTGCACAGCATAGACGCCATATTTTTCCTACATTACAACCACATCACAAAAGTACTGCATTGGCTGTAAAGTACTTT
This sequence comes from Carcharodon carcharias, assembly GCF_017639515.1. Classification (NCBI taxonomy): domain Eukaryota; kingdom Metazoa; phylum Chordata; class Chondrichthyes; order Lamniformes; family Lamnidae; genus Carcharodon; species Carcharodon carcharias. The sequence continues at coordinate 11,747,180 of NC_054489.1, forward strand.
GCGATGACCTGGGGTTGTGAAGGGTGCTAGATAAATGCAAGTTATATCTCTCTTCTTTCTAATAGACATAGGTTAAATCAGTTCGGAATATTGTTTTTTCAGTCAAGCCAACAAGGGAAGCTAAAGTAATTGAAATCAGTGCAAAGGAAATTAAAGCAGATCTTACCAAAAATTGCTCTGATAAACATTCAGAGCGATTGTCAGGTAAGGTCGCAAAATCAAATTGGGAAGAGTTCAAGATGCAGTTGGATATAAGGATTTGTGCATTGAGCACCACAGCTTAACGGGCCAAATGGGCTTTTACTGTTTTTCATCCTTGTTCTACAGTACTGGAATTTCTGATCAGTGCCATTTTAATGGTGACTGTAGCCCATTTATTTTAAATGGATTACTGCTGTCCTCAACATCGAACAAAAAAATCGGGGACTCCATGTTAATCTAGTCCAGCTTGGTCAGAACTGTTATGATTTCTTATTCTCCAACTTTACTAAATTATTTCATTGAAGGTGCTGAGAACCACCTGCTTGACTGTGGTTTCCTGTGTGGACAAAATCTGGCATTTCTAATAGAGTGGAATGCAGAGTAAGTGATTGATGTGAACAGGTTCCTAAATGATCGCTATAACCAAACACTCAGCATTTGAAAGAAGTGATCTCACAAAACCCTGTGGGGGAAGCTGTACCTTTTAACAGGGTATTGTTCAGTTGTTTAAAGCTGCCAGCGAACAGTTTGTTCAACAGCTAAGAGGCACTGTGCCCACCCACACCGGTAAACTCAAGATTAACCTTTCAGGGCTGATTTGATCAAATTGCTTCCTGACCCATTCTCAGCCATATTGGGAATCTGCCCATTATGTTGGCTGGGAGGCTTTTTCTCTCTCTCTCTCTTTCTCTCCATATTGTACATTTGGACCACTTTGAAAGCAATAGCTTGTATTTCTACAGCTCTCAAAGCACATCAAAGTGATTTTTTTTTGTTTTGCTGGCTAATCCAGCTATGACTTTGTATAGGTTCCACAAATATCAACAAGATGAATGGTTCGTTAATCTGGTCTTACTGGTGTTGGATGAGAGAGGAATATTGGCACCAGGAGAACTTCCAACCCTTCTTCACAAAGTGTCATAAGTTCTTTAATGCACTTAGAAATAGATTTAGTATCCTGTTAACTCAACGTTCACAAGCCTAGGGGCGGAATTGTCCCAGATTTGCATTAAGTGCGGTAGCAGGCTTGAAAAATGTTTTACCCATCAGCTGCAATGGTGGATTTTTGTGTCGTATGGGTCCCCTTCCTGCCTCATAAATTATGCAGTCACGGGAAACATGCCATCAGGCTGGCGGGCAGCCTCCGATTTGCCCGTCACGCCATTACCTCACCGCTTCCTCACTCCGGGCGCCATATTTAAACTGCAGCCGCGTACGCAGTTCTCAATGCTTGCAGCCCAGGCCTGCTCCAGTGAAGACATGCCCCCAAAAAACAAGGAGAGTACAGACCCCCCCCCCCCACCCCCCCGACCCACCTCGATTCCATGATGCACCCCTGGAATGCCTTTTGGACGCGGTGGAGGACCACCGCGATGTCCTGTACCCCTGTTCTGGCCGCAGGAGGCCCGTCAGTCTCACTACTCCGGCTTGGGAGGTGGCAGCAGCACCAATGCTGCACACAAGAGGTCGGCCATCCAGTGCCGGAAATGGATGAATGACTTCATCCATGCCGCCAGGGTAAGTCAACCATCTCGCCACTCTCAACTCACCCACTCACAAGCCCATCACACATTCACTGGCATCTCACTCACCGCCAGCTCAAGGGACATCACCACTCACCCTCTCTCACACGCACCCTCACATCTCCATCTGGCCTCAAATCCTCCGGAGATCGCCTCCTCATCCCGTCCGTGGCTCCACTCAGCAGCTCGACACCCCAGGGCCAGCCACCCAGGTGACCCCGGGAACGTCCGGCCCATCCGAATCCCCCCTTCTTGTGACCCCAGCAGCTCTAGCTCCACAGGCTGTGGAGGGTGCACCTGGCCTCCAGCAGAGGATACCCAAAGTAGGCCGGGGTTCTCCAGGTCGCAACTCTCCAGACGATGCCCGCCAAAATTGAGCGCCGCAGTCATTTGCACGGCCACTGGCAGTGGATGCACTCCATGTCTCCGTGGTGCCAAATCCTACAGCAGGTGGCATATGTGACTGACCAGTTCCCTAGAAACGTGCAGTCTTTGATGACGCTGGTTCTGGTCATCTGCAGGAATAACAAGCACCGTCTATTGACCCTGGGTTTGGTGAGGCAGCTCTGAGTGACGGCTCACTGTGAATCTTCAGCTGTTTGTGCAGGAGGGAGGTGCTCCTCCTTTTGGTGAGCCAGACACCTCCGTTGTACTCTTCCCCTTCTTCTCTGGTCTCTGTAAGCCATGAGGCATACTGCTAGATCACCAGGTTCCATGATCCTGACGTTCTCCTCCTGCAGGATCAAAGAGAGAGTTGCGTGAGTTAGCATATGACTTCCCAGGACCTCTCTAGGTTTAGCCTCCGGCTCCAGTTGTGATTCAAGGCCCCTTCGCATGCCGGAGAGTGCTGGCCAACTCAAGGATGGCCAGTGTGTAGTGCGCTTCATGGCTGCCCAAAACCCCACCCACCTCCGCCCCACTCCACTTGACCGATTGGCAGCAGCTTTGGCAACTCGACTGCGTGATGTGCTCTCAGCTCAGGTGCAGGCATTCTCCTCACTCCTACTGCAAGGCTGTGCTGTTAGCTTGAAGCATGATGGATACTGGTCCAAACCTGAGTAAAAACATTGCAAGAGGCTCTGAGCACCTCTACCAGTGACTGTGCCATGGCCATTTTTTGCAAAGGGATTGTATAACTTGTCCAATCATCCACTTGTTCTGCTGCCTCCTAAAACGCCCATTAATTTGCAGTCTGTGCCCGAGCGATGACATGTCTTGGAGCATTTGGCGACATGTTCAAGCTTTGTGTTGCTTGAGTGGGCAGAAAAGCTTCAGAGGCCCAACTCCAAGCAGGTCAATGGAGCTGCTGCTGAACGGTCTCAGCTGCGGAAGAATGCTCACTTCTGACAAGCTTTTCCAAGTGTTTGGCCACTTCCCTCACTGCCACCCCCCCCCCACCCCCCCAACCCCGGCATGTGCTTGCGTACTTCCATCAGCCTTGGCCCACTTCCGGCCCCACCCACACTGCAGCTCTTGCCCCGGCACTGCACTGAAAGCCAGCTGGGACAAAGCGACTTGCCTGTGCACTCCCCCCACCCCATACCTTTTCCTTGATGTCCTATGGGCAATCCTCACGAGTGCTGCGCAAGGTTGTGTGCACTCACCTCCGAGTTCCCCTCAAAGGTCAGCTCGCCAGGTGCACACCTTTTAAAGGTGATCGTGAAGCATGACATTCTGAAGTCACACCGATGTGGGAGATAAATTTGACTTGGTGGGGGGGGGATGATTCCGACATACAGGTACAATGATGAGATGCAAGTGCATTGAAATTAGGTTCCCAACATTGGACGGCGAGAAACAAGGCCCACCATTGACCATTGGAGTGGACAATCGCAAGCTGGTTTCGCAACGGCATAAAACCAACTTTTGACTTTTTTGTCACATTGTCCGCTCATGTCACCAAACATGCCCGCCGGCAAGGGGAGTGGAATTTTCCAGCCTAGGTTTCCTTATTTGGTGTTATGATCACCAGATGTTATTGGTGGATGTTGGACGGAGTCCAATGGAACTGGGCTGCCTGCACCAAATTATCTTGAATCAACTCATCTGGCTTAATTTGACACAAGTTTGGATGAATTGAAAGAGCAGACTGGAAAGGAAATGAAGAAAAAAACGCATGTAGGTCAAATTAAAAAGGACGGGGTTCAATCAAAGGCGAATGTCACAGTTGGAGGATGATCCACAGGCTTTAAAGCTCAAGTTAGGTCTTACTGAATGATGTCACCTTTAATGGATGAGCAATCATAGCTGCAGCAGTGCAGCTTCCCAGCAAGCCTCTGAAGGCAGCAAAACAGAAATCGTCCTCATGATACCTTAGTCACAGAAAGCAGTCCTAATTTGGGATATTAAGAAGTGATAATTTCCCTTGTCCAGATTCAATGAATTTAGGGGTGGTAAGATGGATGATATAAATAATGTGGTTTCCCCTTTTGCAAATGGGGGAAACCCATTTACAGTGAGTGTTAATAACATAAGAAATAGGAACACGAGTAGACCATACAGCCCCTTGAGTCTGTTCCACCATTCAATATGATCATGGCTGATCTTCTGCCTCAACTCCACTTTCCCACCCATTCCCCATATCTCTCAATTCCCTGACAGACCAAAAATTTATCTATCTCAGAAATATATTCAATGACAGAGCATCCACAACCCTCTGGAGTACAGAATTCCAAATATTCCCAATTCTTTAAGTGAAGAAATGTGTTCTCATCTCAGTCCTAAATGATTGACCCCCTGTACTATGAATGTGCCCCCATGGTCTAGATTCTCCACCCAGGGGAAACAGCCTCTTGATTATCAGAACCTTATATATTTCAATTAAATCCCTTCTCATTATGTCATCCAAATGTGTACTACATAGAATTTACAGCATAGAAAAGTACATTCGGCCCAACAAGTTAATGCCAGTGTTTATGTTTTACACATGCCAGTTCCCATCTTATTCTCACCTCATGCCGTCAAAATATCCTTCTACTCTTTTCTCTCCCAAATATTTATCTAGCTTACCCTTAAAAGGATTCATGCTGTTGACTTCAACCGCTATATGTGGTGGCAAGTTCCACATTCTAACCACTCCTTGAGATTTAAAATAATTCCTGCAAGTTCCTTAACTCCTGAGTTAAAAATAGAAAATTGCTGAAAATGCAGCAGTTGGTCAGTCAGCATCTGACAGGAAAGGAAGTAGGTTACCTTTTAGGCATGGTCCCTTAATTAGAAGCAGCATCATTCATTTTGTGTGGCCGATTTATCTATAGTGTATTTCTGGAAACTTTCTCTTCATATTTCAATTGTATGGAGTCATGCAAGTAAACCAGTTTAATGCCTGGATGCAAGGCACAACATGAGACTAATTGTCCTGTGATTCTAGTACCTGCCGCCCATTCTTCCATCTGCAGTGCCACATTCATTGCCCTTCATTCCTGACGGTGTGTGTTGCTGTTACATCACCCTGAAATGCCATCTATCGCTAGGAGCAAAAAAAAAGGCAGATTGAATATATTTTACAAATGAGTATCCAGGACTAATTTCATTTAAGTACACGATCCTCCAGTAGGGTTTTCTGTATTTGAATACAGTTCCACTCCGACCTTCACCTTTGCTACAGTACCATTTACCAGATGAGGCCACTGGGTGAATATATTCAAAAACGCCATTCAGACACCCTATTTCACTCAACCAGAAAAACCTACAGAGCATCCAACAGTCTCATACATCATTCTACACTCAATGCCCCTCATATTTTACCCAGTCCAGTCCAAGTGTGGATCAGTGTGAAAGCTGCCAATTTTTTAATGTCCTTTCCTTTATGAATACAGGGCATCTCTGGGTGAATTGCCATTAACAACAATTTTTGTATAATTATAAGTTATAGAGCTCTTTTTTGTCTGATTGGTACATGAACCATGTGAATGATGTTGAGTCAAAGAGAGCAGGAAAACCCCGGGTTCAATCACTGATCACTGCTGAGTGGGCTAATCTCATCTGGCTCAGTGTTGGTGGTGTCTTAATTGGACTGTGTGCCTTGGGGGTTAGTGAAGGGGAAATTAACTAGAGTTCCACCTCATCATTGTTATCCAGAAACCTGCATCGTAAAGTGCCTATGTGTGGATACGAATAAGGGTGAAGATTGTGCGCAGTAACCAAGATCACAAGATAGATTCAGTTAAAGAAAGCCCTTTGGCCCATTTGATCCCATCCTTTCTTAAAAGCAACTCTATCAACTCCCCACTTTAGCATCTAGCCAATTGTTTTATAAGTCTAGTGTCCTAGTCTCAGTCAACCTTCCTGGGAACCCTTATTAACTTTGGAGCATCCCTGCAATGGTTGGAAAACCACCAATACTCCTTGTATTTGTTCAGACACTAAATCCATAATATGGGTGAGGTACCACAGAGCTAAGGAGCTACTGGTGCCTCTGGCGCCGAAGGTGAGCGTGACTCATTGCCTCCAGGTGAGGAGGGATAAGTGAATTAAAACCGTGCCAAAACATGAGTAAATTTTAATAGCTGTTACAAGCACTCAGCAGAAATTAACAGTTTTAAATAAGTTCAAGTTTAGCATGGGATGCAACTCAGAGCCTTGCAATGTCAAGACTCATTACTTCCTGCAATTTTGACATTGAGTTGCAGTGTTAAACTTCAAAACTGCTGCAGGTAAAAGAATAAAGCCTGATTAACATTACATTCAAAGGAAGGGGTCGCTCTGTTTCCACAGGCATTCCACTCAAGCAGTTGCACTAAAACATTCAACCTTGTGTCAGGAGAAGTGTATCCTGTATGTGTCTTAAAGCCAACAGCCAACAATAAAACAGACAGAGGTTAAGTCACTCTGCCAACAGCATCACCCATTGTGGTGAGGAACAATGGAGAAATTGGCAGGATTAACACTGCCTGCGGCTTGACGTGAAGGAGGCAAAGTGTGACACCCATTGATCTGCCAGTGAGTCTTAATGCTTACATGTACATCAGTATTATTTAAAGCAGCAGGATTTACACTGCTGACTTTACAGCCATCCCGAAATTGGGTGGTGTATATGACATTGGCCCATATTTTTCTGGAGTGAGGCAACCCATAATAAGCTCCCTTAGTAGACGTTTTTACATCGCCCTTCAGCTCAAAAAACTTTTGCACTGCAAGTTGTGAGAACACGCACTGATAACTAAATACCTGGAATCTTGGTGAATGACAGAACCAATGATCTTCTAAACCAATGAGGTTTAAAGGTAGAGAAAGAAACTGAGGAATGATGGAGAATGAAATAAGGTCGTTGTATCTTTTATATCTCGGAACTATCCAGGGATGACACTAGTGTGTAACAGGTTTTAGTCACAGTACTTTAAAATGTCTGCTCCATGCTTACAGCTCTAGCTTCCAGTAACCCCTACAGTTTGTTCACTTTTCTCCGAGTCCACACCCAGGCTTAACCAATCCATCACAGTGAGCATCAATAGTAAGCAGACTCACGTAATCAAACAGAGAACAATTGAACACTGCGGAAGTGAGTTAGAATCAAATTAGATCCAGAAAGTTAAACAAGGAGAAAAGAAAGATTGGATTAGGAGTGAAAGAAAAAAATGTGACAGCAAGAAAAAGTAAGAAGAAAATTTACATTATAAATTGTAAAAAACTCTAAAAACAACCTTCCATCCACAGGAATGAGACTTCACAATTTCAACTGTTTCTTCTCTGGACTGGAGAGGTTGAGTGACATTGCAAGGACATTAATCACATCACTTGAAGGGTCCTTATGCTCCCATGTAACACCCCCAACTTTCTGCAGTGAGTTTAATTTGCATTTACTGCACAAATGTAGCAATTGCTTGATGATCAGGGTGATGTGTTTTTAGAGGCTGATGATAGAATGGCAGTAAATTGTCAGTTGGCAACTCAGAGGGTATCTCTTCCTCATCACAAATAGCTGATTTACACACTAATAATGCATGTGAACTAAACTTGCTGCTATTTCCCCAGCAAATTCTGGGCTATTCTCTCATGTATAGTAATTGGCATAGCAGTGCAAATCCAAAGATGCAAAATCAGCACCAGAACTCGATGTAATTATGAGAGTAGTTGGGCCTGGTGAGGATGCCACTGAGCACAATTCAGCAAAATGTGGTTGCATTCTTGATTCATTAAGGAGCTGAAGGGATTTAGACTCATTATCAATACCAAAGCAACATCAAAATAATCTCCATAGGTCCTCATTTTAAACTTACACAATGAGGTTTGCTGAATAACCACTTCCCTTCCCACCTTCTCAAGCCCTTCCTATGAAATAAAATTCCAACAAACCTCTGACTTTAATGTGCAGTTTCATTTAATCTGTGGTGGACTGGCGTCCCATCCTGGGTGCACCCTGCCTAGCACCCATTTTGCCTGTCAGGATAGACTCCGGCTCCCCAACACCCTGAATTGGATAAAGTGGTTCTGGAAGAGTGAGTGTGTGTGTGTGTGTGTGTGTGTGTGTGTGTATGTGTTTCATTTAATGTCTATGGACATACTGTCCGCTGAAAGCAGTCCATTCACATATTCTATTTGAAAAACATACTATCGTGTATTTGGTACATGTTGCCAAACACCACTTTGAATTTTTTTTTTCCCCCACTGACACCTCCTGTTTCCTGCCTCCTTCCTTCCTGGAGCAGCTCCATTCATTTCAGGGTGTTCAGAATTTCATACCAGTTTAGGAGTTGATCAAAAATCACCCAACCCTGCAATGCTGTCTACCTCCTGAGTTGGCAGCAGTGCCCAGTCAGGATTGTTACATTCCAGAAAACCCTTTCATGCCCCTGCCATGACATCCCTCCCATTTTAATGAACTACATTTCGCACATGGCATAAATGCACAGTCCTAAGTTAAATTACTTCTGGTGGCTTATGGTTTTTATGCTGTCAGGAATCTAACCATAATTAACTCCCAGTCAGACATAATTATCACAGATCAGCAATTCATCTGCTCCCTGTTTAGAGACTGAACTTTGTTCCAATTGTGGAGAAGGAAGAAAGAACTTGCATTTATATGGATACTTCCACAACCTCAGAATATTCCAAAGTTCTTTACAGTCAATGAAGTACTTTTAAGTGTAGCCACTCTTTATTTGTAGGAAATGCAATAGCCAGTTTGCGCACAGCAAACTCTCAGAAATGCAATGTGATAATGACCTGATAATCTGTTTAAGTGATTGAGGGATAAATAATGTCCAGGACATCAGGGATAACTCCCCTGCTCTTATTCGAAAGAGTGCCTTGGAAAGTTTTACATTCACCCAAGAGGGCAGACTTAAGGTTTAGCTTAAGGTTTGACCTAAGGTCTCTTATGAAAGTTGGTACCTCTGTGTGTGCAGCTCTCCCTTAGTGTTACACTGGGCATGTCAGTCCGGATTTAGTGCTGAAGTCTCTAGAGTGGGACTTGAAGCCACAACTTTCTGAGTACATTTTATTAATGAATCATGTCCTTCAATCTCCAGCACAATACAATTCTTCATTGAGCCATATTGTTTTATCCCCAGTTTTCCTCATTTGTTTCCTGAAGGCACTGAGTCGTGGTAGTTCCCCATGCAGCAGCCCCTCTAGTGCCTATTCTTCATGTAGAAGGACCTCCAGCACCTAGAAGGACAAAGCAACAGGTGCATCATCAACTCTAGGTCATCCTCCATGTCACAGAACATCTTGACTTGGTCATTGTTCACTGTTCCTCAATGGTCAGTTGGCCAAATTCCTACAGTACATTGTGGGAATACTTTCACCACACAGTCTGCAGTGCTTCAATAAAAAGACCCTCAAACACTTTCTCAAAGACAGGTAGACATGAACAACAAATGCCAGAGATGCCCACATCCTCAGAATTTAATAAAAAAATAAACAACACGGGCGGATGTTGTTAGCTGGTTAGCTCAGTTGGCTGGATGGCTGGTTTGTGATGCAGAGTGACGCCAATGTGCAGGCCCAATTCACGTATTGGCTAAGGTCATCCATGAAGGCCCCGTCTTCTCAACCTCGCCTTTTGCCTGACGTGTGCTGACCCTCAGGCTAAACGCACCACCAGTTGTCTCTCTCTCTAATGAGAGAGCAGCCTATGGTCCTCTGGGACTATGGTGACTTTCATTTCATTAAATATGTGCATCATGCTTGATTGAAATGTATAAAATTAAGAGGAATCTAGGTAGAGTGGATAGAAAGGTCTTAATTCTCCTTGGTTGAAGGTCCATAAGCTGAGGGCATGGATTTAGGGTTAGAGGGGATTCAAGAGAAATGTTTTCACCTAGAGGGTTGTGGGGATCTGGAACTCATTGCCTGAAAGGGTGGGACAGAAACCTTGATAACACTTAAAAAGGATTTCAATATGCAATTGAATTGCATATCTTGGTTAGAATCCACTGCCTGAGAGTGTGGTTGAGGCAAATTCAATTGAGGTTTTCAAAGGGGAATTGGATAATTATCTGAAGAGAAAAGAAAAATTATAGGGTCATGTGGAAAATGCAGGAGGAAAGGGACTATTTGGTTGCTCTTGCAGTGGCTGCATTTCCATCTTTTTGTCTCACTCTCAAAACGGAAAATTATTTCAATTAGAAATTAGATGCTGACTAGATATTCTTCCTGCTTGAATTGGAAGAATATTGCACTGAAGCATTTTTGATTTTGCCAACACATTTTGGTAACGTCTCTATTTTTCGATTATTTAATATTTTTTGAGTTGTGTAAAATTGACATGTTCTGTATTTAAAAAAAAACATTTATTACATTGAAGGTTATACAGAAATGGTAGTTACACTATTAAGGGATGTTGGATCCTAGTTGCCAGTTTGTTAGGTCCTGATGATCCTGGTTGAATGTTTGTCATGTGTGGTGGCCCAGTTGGTACAATTGATAGACTACTAACTACTGAGGTAGCCACCCTACTCTATTATTGGATGCTAATATCATGTGATCTTCTTTAATAACATTCTTCTTAAAGGTATATTACACATCAGATTACCACATCCCTCCCCCTTTACTCAGAAATACATTTTATATTTACAATTACAATTTTCTCAAAATAGCAAAATATTTACACTGATAAGTAATTTACAAATTCAGTCTTTCTGGGGGTTTCCTTAGGCATGTAGAGTCTCTCAGCTCTACAACTTCAGATGCCTTGTCCGGGACCTCCTGTTCTGGAGTTGCCTGAACATCAGGTGCTTCTGTGGGGTCCTGCTGATCTGTATCCTCCACTCTTGAAGGAACATCGGAAGTGTCTGTACTGGTATAAAAACAAAAAAACTGCAGATGCTGGAAATCAAAAACTAAAACAGAATAACCTGGAAAAACTCAGCAGGTCTGGCAGCATCGGCGGAGAAGAAAAGAGTTGACGTTTCGAGTCCTCATGACCCTTCGACAGAACTCAGTACTCTCAACGGGAAATGCTGACCCAGTCATGAACATTGGTGGAATAATTTCTTGGTACATTGTTTCCCTCTTCCTTAGATGATCCACATGTCTCTGTATCACTCGGCCTTCCACCTCCATGTGGTAAAATAGAGGTCTAGTCACTGCACTTATTTCACCTGGTAACCACTTTGATCCTTCTCCAAAGTTCTTCATGTATACTGTTCCTCCCACGGTAAATTTCCTTTCCTGACTACGTCAGACGTGTCTAGCTTTCTGGCTTCCCTGACTCCTCTCCACCTTCCGCCCTAAATTTGGCATAATTAAGCTCAATCTCGACCTGAGACGGTGTTTCATCAATAACTCTGCAGGTATGACACCGGCTGTTGTGTGGGGGGTGGTCCTATAATGGAAAAGAAAGCATGCTAGCATGGTTGTTAAGGAACCCCCAGTTAACTTCTTCATTCCTGCCTTGAATGTCTGAACCACCCTTTCGGCCAGTCCACTGGAGGGAGGTTGGTACGGTGAAGATTTTACATGACTGATAAACCGCTGAACCTCAGCACTCGTAAATACTGTGCCGTTGGCAGAAATGACTGCTTCTGGTAGTCCGTTAATGGCAAAACTTTGACGTTGTAATTGCAGCAGTTTCCTGCTTCTTGGCGGAGTCTTGCATTTTTGCGCCCGTTTTGGCTGGGGCCTTCTGCTCGATGTGGAGGACGGCGTCATTTTGTGCGCCCTGTATGGCTTTTAAATCCCTTACTGCGCTTTCTATCGCCAGTGCTTTCTCTAGCGCCTTCTTGAAATCCAAATTTGTTTTGGATAACAATCACTTCTGAATCATGTCCTCATTCATACCGCACACTAAATGATCTCTAGGCATGTTGTTTAGGGAAGTACCAACTCACAATGTTCTGTTAATTGCCTTCAAACTTGCCCGATAGCTTGCAACTGTCTCCCCTGGGGCTTTAATTCCTGAATAAAACTTGAACCTTTGCATCATTACTGAGGGTTTTGGTTGGTGATGGCCCTTCACTAGGTCCACTAATTCATCAAAATTTCTTGAGCCTGGGGCACTGAGTGCCAGCAAATGTCGAAACAAGCCATCAGTTTTATTCCCGTGTGTACCTAAGAGGATCGCCCGCCTCTTCTCTTCCCCCATAATCTTATTTGCTTGGAAAAAGAACGAGAGATGCTTAATGTAGTGAGATCAATCGTCCATTGCTGGATCAAAAGGATCAATTCTTCTGAATTGTGGCGTGCTGTAGGAGAATTACTTCAACTTGAATGGAACTTCTACTTACAATTGCTGTGCAAAGTACAGTGCCAATTTCATGTCTCTTGATTTCTTCTGTTTAACTTGTTTAATCCTCATCACAGGATATTGGATCCTAGTCACCAGTTTGTTGGGTCCTGATGATCCTGGTTGCATGCTTGTTGTGAGTGGTGGCCGAGTTGGTACTATTGATAGAATTAATCAGCAGAGACTTCATAGGTGGAAACTCTTAGTTTATTTACAAAGGTGCTCAGCAGCAACTAAACATGTGCTTACACTTCAAACTCTACCTCTACACTACTAACTATTGAGGTAGCCCACCCTACTCTATTAAGTATCTGGATACTAAGATCATGTGATCTTCCTTAATCACTTTCTTCTTAAAGGTATATTACACATCAGATTACCACAAGGGGCCTACATGTGTTGTATATGTGGGTGGTTACATTACTCTCTAGCAAGGGTAGGGATTGTTTTTCAATCATTTTCTTTTACAATTCTCTCTCAATCTTCACCCTCCCCTTTTCTGCTGCCATTGATTCCCTCACTGCGTATGGGAATGGAGTCATCCGTCAGCAACTTGTCCATTATTCCTGGGCTATCTTGATGATGATTGCCCATCAGACAGCAGGTGCTTCCAGCCAGTGACATACTGCTCCAAGTAGAAATAGGAACCTTTACGTATTTTCCCCACACTAACCTGGAGCAGAGGACGGAAGCACTGTGGTCACTTATATCACCTACCGCTCCCCAGCTAAGACCATCAACATCAGCATAGCGTTCAGGACTTAGTTTATCATCTCATCTGCTTTGCTGCTCTAATCTTTTTCTTCACTGCTGTCTCTTCCTCTTCCAATCCACACTGAGACCTGGGCCATACAGCGTATGAATTTTTCCATTGCAGTGGTCAACGGCACTCCTTTCTTGCATGGCAGGACATGTGCTCTTATGGAGCGGAACAGGTTTGCCCAGTTTACCTCTGTCCTAAGGTAACATGTAAAGCAGGGATGGGGAACCTTTTCCTTATCACAGGCCATTCACACATAGACCAAATCAATCGCGGGCCACACATACATAAAAATCAACTTAATTTAATTTGTTTTTTTTAGAGAGAATACGGAAACATTCAACTCTCCCACTGTTTTAATGCAATGGCTGAATTTGAATATTATATTGTTAAGCATTATGATAGTAACTTAGCTGATGCTTTTATCCAACACAAATTCGTAACGATGATGATAACTGATATTTTGAAGGTGCTACTGTCATTGGCCTGTATTCTTAGAAATCTTGCTGTGGGCTGGATGAAAGTGATCAATGGGCCAGATTAGGTTCCCCACCCCTGATATAAGGTGAGTTGTTTTGTATCATGTTGTGCTGTATTGTGTTACGTTAGCTTATCATATTATGCCATATTTACAGCACAGAAGTAGACCATTCGGCTCAACATGTCCATGCCAGTGTTGATGCACCACATAAGCTTCCTCTCACCCTTCTTCACCCCCTCCCATGAACATAACACAAAAACAAAACACTGCAGGTAATGGAAATCTGAAAGAAAAACAAAAAATGCTGGAAATACTCAGCAGGTCAGTCAGCGCCTGCAGAGAGAGAAACAAACATTTCCTTATCTAGCTTCTCCTTAAATGCATCTATGTATTCATCTCAACTACACCTTGTAGTAATAAGCTTCACATTCTAACAACTCTCTTGGGTAAAGAAGTTTCTCCTGAATTCCCTATCGGCTTTGTTAGTGACTATCTTATCTTTATGGCCCCTGGTTCTTGTCTCCCTCGCAAGTGGAAAGATACTCTCTACCTCTATCCTATCAACCTCTTGCATAAACTTAAAGACCCCCAGCAGGTCAGTCCTGCATCTTCTCTTTTTTAGTGAAAAAAAAGCCTAAGCCTATTCAAATTTTCCCGCTCATTATTGCCTCTCAATTCTGATATCGTCCTAGTAAATTTTTTTGCACCTTCTCCAGTGCCTTTATATCCTTTTTATAATATGGAGACCTGTACCAAAGAAGGTGCAGTTAAAACATCTCTATGGGTGGCCTAGTAGCTAAATGCACCATGTGATACACAATTGAACCGTACGGGTCATGAGGATCTTTGGTATGATTTCCATTCTGTGCTGAGTTACCTGATCTTGGCCAACGTCGTGTGAGGGTCAAACAATTTGTCTCAGCGTTGAAACCTTGAAAGGTGACCAAGTCCTATCTGTTTAAATGGTGACTGATGGCTAATGTGAATACTAATAGATCTGTCAGATTCAGAATGGGGGTGGGTGTGGGTAGGAAGAGACATAGAGATCTTGGGGGCAGGAGAATCCATGAGCAAGGCTGTCAAGCATAAGACCATGAATAGAGGGGGTTGCTATGCCAACCAGATCTACAAGGCTGCAATCAGTTAACGGAAAGTGGATTTAGCAGCATAAACACCAGGAACCAATTTACAGAACCCAGGTTCCTGGAATCCAAATTAGAACAGTACTATAAAAGTAACACAAAATTGCCAAATTGTGCTTGGATGGAGATCCTCAGGAACAGGGGGCAATGCTTCCTCTCTGTGAAACCAAACATACAGCTATCACAGATGTGGTTGCTCAATTTCCTGCTCAAGAGCCACATATACTGGTCCGCATTAGAGCTCTGCTTCAACCCACGTGAGATGATTGGACCAGGGGGTGGATCAAGTGTACACATTGCATTCTCAAACTAAGTCCTATTCAAAGCACAAGAGAGTCTCCTTGAACACCACTCAGTATCCAATCGTTTTGTTTTTGTGACCTCTCACTGATTATTAATGCTCATTCTTGTGACTGTGATCTGAAGCCTCAAAGTTGCTCTTCAAAATTTCCTGGGGGAGAACTTTCTCCCTGTCGGGGGGGTTGTGCGGGAGCAGGCATGGGTGGGCGCGGAGCTGAACGGAACCCCTGATCATCTGGGCACTGCCATTTTACGTGGGTGGGCCAATTAAGGCCCTCCCAGCGTGACACGCGGCCGGAAGCGCTGTGCGTTCCCTGTGTGGGCTGGGGGGGGTGGGTTTCCCTGAATTGGGAATGCACGCGAAAGAGCACAGAAATCTCCCCGAGACACAGAGGTGCCTCAGGGAGATTAGTTTTAAGTTTAAGCGATCTAATAAAGTGTTGTAAAAATTTTTATGACATTTCCCCTCATGTGAAACTGTCACATGAGCTGGGGCATTAACATTGATTTTAATTTTAAAAACTTCTGAAAATTTTAAATCATTTGTGAACCCTCATGAGAAAAGCGATGTCCGCCTGGGCTCTTTGTCTGCCCGCCAACCTTAAGGTTGGACGGACAGCTCGGCTGATTGCCTTAATTGCCTTTTAACAGGCCTTAATAGGCCTTTGACAGTTTGGCAGGTGCGCAGCCGACTTGGCTATGCGCCTGCCAAAGTGAAAATCTAAATGACGTGTGGTGACTTTGGGACGCACGCCCAATGTCACCCTGCATCATTTTAGGCCTTGCCGAGTGGGTCCCGCCCTGCTTGCCGAGCCCAAGGTTGTGCCCCTGGACTTAACAGGGCAATTTACTCAAAGCGCTTTCATCATTTCTAATGAGAGACTCTGGTTCACTCAGAAAACCCCTAACAACAGAAGAGCTTGAAGAAGGATTAAAAAAAAATAATGAACCAACCTTTTGCCAGCCTTTTTTTAATCATCGGAATCTCAGTCCGTACTGTGGTGCACTGGTCCACTGTAATACCAGGATATATTCTGGTCAGCTAATGTAATTCTTTTTCTTGTTTAACTCGAGGGAGAGCTACGACCTGAGTGTTTTCCTGGCCACCACGCAAGTTCCACTATATTTGTGTGTCTTCTGACTGAAAAATGACAACAGCTTCTCTAAATAGAAGAGCTTAAAAAGCTACCAATCAGAAATAAAAACAGAAAATGCTGGAAACACTCCACAGATCAGGCAGCAGTTCTGACCAAAGGTCATGGATCTGAAACACAAACTACTCTCCTGTCGCCATCGATACCATCTGATCTTCTGAGTTATTTCCAGCACTCTTTAGTCTTCAAATGTTGCTCTGAAGAAGAGTGATATGGACTCAATACATTAACTCTGTTTCTCTCTCCACAGATTCTGCCAGACCTGCTGAGTTTTTTTTTTTAGCATTTTCTGCTTTTATTTCAAATATTGCTGGTTTTTTTATTTGTTCATGGAATGTGGGTATCACTAGCCAGGCCCGCATTTATTGCCCTTGTTCAGATGTCAACCACGTGTAGGCCAGACCAGTCAAGGACAGCAGATATCCTTCCCTAAAGGGCATCAGTGAACCAGATGGGCTTGTACAACATGGTCATCATTAGGCTTTTAATTCCAGATCTTTGTTGAATTCAAATTTCACCATCTGTCAAGGCTGGGACTTAAATCCAGGTCCCCAGAGTATTACCCTGGATCTCTGGATTACAAGCAATACCACTACTCCACCACCTCCTAAAAGCTTCAAGTTAGAAATAACATGCAGGTACAACAAGCAATTAAGAAGGCAAATGGCATGTTAGCCTTTATTGAGCATGGATTGGGGTGTAAGAATAGGGGAGTCTTGTTGCAATTATTTAGGGCTTTGGTGAGACACACCTGGAGCATTGTGTAGAGTTTGGTCTCCTTACCTAAGGAAGCATATACTTGCCTTTGAAGGGGTGCAAAAATTCCTGGGATGAGAGGGATTGAGTAGAATAACTCTACATGCTCTTGAGTTTAGAAGAATGAGAGCTCATTTCATTGGTTCATTTGGGGCCTTGACAGGGTAGAGGCTGATTCCTGTGGCTGGAGAGTCCAAAACTAGGGGTCATAGTCTCGGGAGAAGTGGTGGCCATTTAGAACTGAGATGAGGAGAAATGTCTCCACTCAGAGGGTTGTGAATCTTTGGGCAGAGTTTTAACTGGCAAGAGGGGGAAGTTAAATCCCCTAAAAGTGACGTTGAGTCAGGATCCCGACATCATCTCACTCACTTCTGGATTTTGCCTGAATAGGTTTGCAGGTAAGCCAAGAACCCCTTTTGATCTGTCAGATAAGTCATTGTCAGATGTAAATAGACAATTAACTGCTGTTGTAGTTAATCATTCCAGCTTTAATGATCAGCGTACCTTTGTCCTGACCTGCCAGCAGCTAACCGGAGTCACCCAATTGTTTGCATCATGGGGAGTGTTTCTTCAGTGAAACTGACAGGCTGGGAAGGCTTTAAGCAGGGCAGCCCTGTCTACGTGGGATGTTGGTGTTCACAGTATTTATTTTGAAAGATAAAAGCAAAAAAACTGCGGATGCTGGAAATGCCTGAAAAAACTCAGCAGGTCTGGCGGCATCTGCGGAGAAGAGCACAGTTAACATTTTGAGTCCGAATGACCCTGTAACAGGACTAAGTAAAAATAGAAGAGAGGTGAAATATAACCTGGTTTAAGGGGGAGCGGGGGTGGGGGTGGGACAGATAGAGTTGGATAGAGGGCCAGTGATAGGTGGAGATAACCAAAAGATATCACAGACAAAAGGACAAAGAGGTGTTGAAGGTGGTGATATTATCTATGGAATGTGCTAATTAAGGGTAGAAAGCAGGACGAGCAAGGTACAGATAGCCCTAGTGGGGGTGGGGTGGGGAGAAGGAATCCAAAAAGACTAAAAGGTAGAGATAAAACAATGGATGGAAATACATTTAAAAATAATGGAAATAGGTGGGAAAAGAAAAATCTATATAAATAATTGGAAAAAAAGTTGGGGGGGGGGGAAATTGGAAAGGGAGTGGGGATAGAGGAAAGAGTTCATGATCTAAAATTGTTGAACTCAATATTCAGTCCAGAAGGCTGTAAAGTGCCTAGTCAGAAGATGAGGTGCTGTTCCTCCAGTTTATTTATTTTGAAGGTACACTTTCACTGCTTGACAGGTGATTTCCAACTTCTTGAAAGTCAATTCCTCTGTCTTACAGTTCATTCACTTCCCTGCTGTCAGCCTCCAGCACAACAGGGAAGCAGCATATGCAGTGCTACCTTGCATCTCTGATAAGGCACAAGAGGAGCAGCATCAGTGACACTAACAGCACCAAGAGCAAAGGCAACAACAGCAGCAGCACCAGCTGCCTCCTCCTCAGCCACATGCCATTCGGCCAGAGAGGATGGAGATGGAGGGCTGAATTTTCCCGGTCCCATGGTGAGGGATCGGGAGGTGGCAGGGTGTCATAAGGATTCAAGCCAGATGGCGAAGCTTGAAACAAGACACAGATCTTTTCCTTGATAGTAGGTTTATTCACAGGAAGCAGCATTATAGGACACCGCCTCTCAATCAGTGTCCCAGCCATCCCTCTTAATAACAGTTCTTAATCAAACAATGGCCATCATCTCTGTACTTTTAACAACATAATCTACCAACCATTAATCTGGGGTAGGTAATAGGGTGGGGTTGGAGTAAGGAGGGGAGCCACATCCACCTACCACCAAGAATTTCCCCACATTGAGAGGGACCATCGCTGATTGGAGATAGCCAGCTAAACCCTGATAGCCTCCCAGGGGGTTCTGAGGGAAATGTGTGTCTGAGGGGGAGGGGGTGGGTGGCCTCTTTACTGGCCACTCCATAGCCCACAGAGGGGCCCACCAGTGGCAATAATTAACCCCGCAGCATTGGTTCCGTCAGTGGAAGGTGCTATCTCCCCGATCACCAGCCCTTCCTGTGTGGCCCTTGATGGTGAGAAAAGAAACTGTCTGCTCTTTGAGGCCTCTCAGCATTGAGGTGCACTCTCCATGCTGCAGCCTCAGCAACGGCCATTGCCTGCTATAACATTGCTGAGGCTGCTGAACAGCCAGCCCTCTGAGGGGGTCATATAGCCTAATCCTGCTCCTAATTCTTCTGTTCCTGTGTTCCCTAAGTCTTACAAGCTTTTTACCTTCTTATTATGCTTCATGAAGGGGAAGAGCCTGAAGATTTGTGAATTACTGACAGAATGAGAATGTCACATACAATTAAATGTCAATAATTGTGTCATTAGCGTTGATTAAGCCATTGCATTTTGTTTCGCTTAAGAAAAAAGGCTTGTTCAGTGCTTTTTCCTGATGTTGTTTCCCCTTTAATCATTTGTACATTACTTATCCTAATGGCAATTCTAGCATATCTACGTCCATTGTAAAAAAAAAGGTGAATTATCACTTTTTTTCACCATTATTGTGAAATCGGCACTGTTGCACTACATTGCATTATTGTGCCGCTAATCTCTATTTTTTGTGTTCTAAATCTGTTTTTGCCTTTGCTACCCAACTGCTTATCTCCCCATGTCTCTTAAAGGTACAGACGGCTACTGAGAAGTAATTCCAGTTTTCTAGCTGAATGTATAGATTACACTGCTCACGAAGCTCGATTATCTTTGTACAAGATTGAAGACATTTGGCTCAAGAACTGAAGGGGATAAGGGGAGAATTCTTTTTACACAACCTGATGTTATGATCAGGAATGTAGTCCCTAAACCTGACTCAATAGTAACCTACAAAAGGGAAAGGATATATCCTCGACTAGAAACCATTTGCACAACAATGGGTTAAGGACAAAGGAGTGAGACTAATTGGATAGCTCTTTCAAAGGGCCAGCACAGGCGTGATGGACTAAATAGTCACCTTCTGAACGGGTTTATTCCAAGAATTATTCTATTTATTCCCTCCCACATCCCCCGTCTCTGCATCTTTCTAGTGTGACTCATATCTTGTGTTTGAAGGGAGAGGAACTTAAAAGCCTTGTTTCTTCCTGTAAGGATGCAGTGGAGATAGGACATTTGTTATAGTTAAAGTGGTACGAGCTTCTAAGGCAGCAGAGGTTAGACTGAAATAACTTCAAACATAAACATATTTGGTGGAGTGAATTTTAAAGGTGTATATGTGACGATCATGCATTCAAGACTATAATTTATTTTGACTCGCATTTCTGTCACTATCTTTAATTAAGCAAACTCTGTAGACAAGAACATTTGGCTTGCCAGCCAGAAATGAGAGACACCCCATAGCCTTTAATCTTGTGGGAGATTATTTTACAACCCTGTCTGCCCTGGGTCATGTTCTTAAGGCATTGTTTTACAAGCAGACTTTTGAAGAGTAAAGCTGATGCATGTTCCCAATGTTCTTCCCTGCTTTCTGAAGATGCCGACTCTGGCTCCTTATGTGCCAGATGCCCTCCAGTATCATGCCCAAAGTACCCTTTCCTCTGTATGCCTGGGCAGTAAATGTTGGCAAGCGGGCATGAAGGGACATCTTGGTCAGGTCTGCACACACACTCGGATATCCAGCAGAGGCTGTAAGATCCCCTAGTCAGAAGTAGAAACCCAGGCTGATTTTATCCCCTTGTAGGAAAAAAGCAAGACTTGCACTTATATAGTACCGCTTATATCATCAGAGAAGTCCCAAAATGCATTACAGCCAATTTTAAATGTAATCACTGTTGGAATGTCGCAAATGCAGCAACCGATTTGAACCCAGCAAAGTCCATTGAATAGCAATGTGATGTGGATAGTTAATCTGATTTTAGCCATGGAATTTTGTACTGGCAGGATTTTATGGTCCCACCGAAGTCAATGGACTTTTGAATGGCTCACCGTATTTTACTGCCCCACCCCCACCACGATGGGGCATAAAATTCTTCCCCTAGTGAACTCCTCTGCATTTCTTCAAAATATTATCATGAAATGTTTAATGCCCATTGGAGAGGGTGGATGAGTTTAACATTATATCTAGAAGACATCCCCTCTGATAGTGCAGCATTCCCTCAGTACTGCACTGACGCGCACTGGATTATATTCTGGACAAGGCTCAGATCTGCAACCTCCTGACTTGAAGGCCTACATGACTCAGTGCTGCACCCGTCCAGAGGCACCTCAAGTTTAAAATTCTCATCCTTGTTTTCAAATGCCTCCATAGGATCACCTCTCCCTAACTCTGCAACCTGCTCCACCCCCCGCAATCTTCCAGGATACTAGCGTTCCTCCAATACAGGCTTTCTTGTGCATCACTAGTTTTAATCGCTCTGCCATCGGTGCTGTGCCTTCAGCTGCCAAGACCCTGAGCTCTGGAATTCCCTCCCTAAACCCTTCTGTCTCTCTCTCCTTCCTTTTAAGATGCTCCTTAAAATCTATCTCTTTGACCAAGCTTTTGATCATCTCTCCTAATAGCTCCTTACATAGCTCACTGTCAAATTTAGTTTGATTGCACACCTGTGAACACCACGGGACATTTTACTATGTTAAAGCCACTATATAAATTCAAGTTTTTGTTATTGATATACACTCAGCCAGTGAGTTAGTAGGGGAACCCATAAAACTGATTTTATCCCCTCCTCTGTACCTATTAATCCTACCTCTAAATACAGGGCCCAACATCTAATGAAAGCGAGAAAATCAGACCGGGTCAGGGGAAAAGCTCAAAGGAAATGTCCTTTTCTTAAAATAATGGGGGAAGAAGGTCAAGAAAGGCTATAATTAAAGCAATGTATAATCCTGATATCGTTACGCCCATTGTCTTGTAAAACAGGCTTGAAATGCTTTCCTGGTCAGTAATAACACACCATTTGTTGTCTGTAGTTTTCTAGCCTGCAGCTTCCTTTTGATGTTCTACAAATGCTGTTAGGCAATGCAAGCAAGATCTGACAAGCTTTAAGGAATGCATTAGGATGGCTCCAGGTGAGTAGAGAAGGACTGTTGGTATGTCCATGATCAACTCCCTTTCAAGGTCAAGTGACAAGGTGTTAATAATGAAAAGGAACCCAATTCAAATTTTTCACTCAAGAATGATTCACAATACACACAAGAATGAAGGATGCACCTAGCTTATGGCTTGTGACTCACTACAGATTCTTCTCCATAATAGATGGTATATTTAGCAATAAGCCTATTACTCCATATTACTAAGAATATTATTTTTAACATTGTATTTTGATTGTGAACCCTATATTTAGGGGAAAATAGATGGCAGGTCTTAAACCATGGCAGCTATATGACTGGTGGAACTTCAGGCAATAGGCATAGATGCATTTAAGAGGAAATTAGATAAGCACATGAAGGGGAAAGGAATAGAAATAAATATGAGTTGAGATGTCATAAGTTGAAAGAGTGGCTTCTATGGAGTTTAGGCCAGTAAAAGTATTCAGAGTCATGAGTGTAGAAACAGATTTGTACTAAACCAATGTGGTGTCATCATGTACGCTTACAGCAACAGAAGTTGAGCCAAATGTCATGCTTCTGTTCTGTAAAGTTCTGTTACTCTATGTATTAGGAACCAACTGAGCTCCACGTATCAGTCCCCCATCTTTATACTGTCTTTTTTCCCTTTCCTCTCATGTAGACCTGTTAGCAGCCAAGTTATAAAATGGAGACATATTGACTGCGAGCTTGCGGAAGAATTAAATCTCCAAAGTGTGCCTCATTAGTTGTGCCACAGGAAGTGTTAGCACCTGAAAGAAAAGAAGGGAGAAAATGGGGAGAGGAGAAGAATGGGACAAAATTATTATCACAACACGCTGATTTATTCAAGAATGCATTGCGCAACCAAGCTACCATATAATTGTGTAATGGATTCTGGGTCCACAGCCCAAACCAGTCATACTGCAATCAGGGAGTCAGTGAGTAATGAAGGTGATATGCTACATGAAGCATTTAGAATTTAACCTCAGGCACTAGGACAATTCACAATAAAATTTGTCAGCTGTTAGAGAATGATAATGGCTTTCTAATACATTTGTATGTGTGTTAGTTCAGCTATATTCATTTTAAAAATACAGAGGGACTTGGTGGCACAGTATCTTCAAACATGCACCTTATAGCCCAGGGACTCAAATCCCAACCCTCAGACTGGTGGATAACAGTTTCTCCTTCCTCTAAGCGGAACATGTGAAATGACCTATGCCGCTCTTAATCCAGTTCTTCATGGATTGGGCTCACAGAACAAACCACGCTAAATTGGAATTAAATAGGGGGTCTTACTCAGAAGCGTCATAACGATAGCTAGGATAGAAAGTTGAAAATTTCACGTGGGCACAGCACAGAGCGACATTCCGACATTAGGTTTTGAGACAGAATAGCTTAATATTAAACACATGGGATCACCCTGCTCAATCTCTGCTATCTTGCCCAAGCAGCCAACCACCTTGCATAAGCCTAAATAACATGTCATCGAGCTATTAAGCCCCAAGAGACAGCCCAACTGAGCCTGATCACATCCTTCTTTGATTTGCACACATAAATACTTGCAGTAGAAGGACCAGGTAGCAATGAGAAACAGATTCAGGTTGATAATATTCTCTCTATAACCGAATCCTGAGCCCCAAGTTACCCCCATCCCACATAGCTCCCCCACCTCCACTGTGTAAAATTTGCTAATTTAGCAGAAGCCAAGGATTAAACCTGAAACCTCCTGTGATATACATCACAATTCTGCACTGTTAACTGAATATTTACCATCTTTCATAGGCTTTAACATGCATACATTATTTTAATTGTCACTCTCAGGTTTCCTACCAACTGAGCCGCACTCTCTGCTTTATCTGTGTGTTCATAGAATTTTTTTTGCGAGTCAGTGACCAGCTTCTGGCCAATGGTAACTCTTGGGATGTTGGTAGTGGGGGATTCAGCAATAGTAATGTCAAGGGGTGATGCTTAGATTCTTTCTTGTTGGAGATGGTCATTGCCTGGTACTTGTGTGGCACAAATGTTACTTGCCACTTGTCAGCCCAAGCCTGAAGGTGGTGCAGGTCTTGTTGCATATAGGCATGGACTGCTTCAGTATCTGAAGAGTCACAAGGAATCTGAGGAATCTTTATTAGCTAAAGGTAAGTGATCATTCATGTCACAAATAACTGTTTCCAATACATTCATATCTGGAGCCTTCCTGTAGTATATGAAATATGTTTGAGATCTGCCTATTACTGAAGAGCTGAAAACGTCAAAAGCTCTTAAGTTATCAACACCTTTGATTAAGCTAGCAAGGTGATAAAAAAAATGCTGCAGGCAACTATCTCATTAATTTCAAAAAGAAGAATATTTTAGCAAGGTGATAAAAAAATGCTGCAGGCAACTATCTCATTAATTTCAAAAAGAAGAAAAATATTCAGAAGCTTGTTCATTGATCAAGTGTTCCTATTCAAGCAAATATAATGACCTTCTCTGGATATTGAGGAGTTTAAAGACTTATTTTATGGATTGAAGAGCCATGCTCTATTTGACAGCTCTTAGATATGAGGCCTGCCAAAGAAGTTATTTTATTAAATATTTAGGTATTTGTTTCAAACCACAACTATCAATTGCAGTAGCTGCACCCTTTTAATTATCTGGCTTGTGTGTAGAGTTTCATCTGGATAAAATGAGTACCATTTCCTTAGACAGAAGAGGGTGCGGAGGCTGTGGACAATGTGTGACACATTTGCTTGTCCACTATGGAAATAGGGATCAGCTCCACCTCCATTGATTGTGCCGATGAAGAAAATCTCTCCTTCTCTGGTTATTTTATTGCCACTGGTATTTAAAGCACTGGGGGGAATTTTCTTTAACACTGATTGCCAATTGCATCCTTCCCAAATCTGAAACTCTTCAGAAAGGGCATGAGAATAGGAATTCCTGTCGGGTTGAATTTTGGTCAGGAAAAGCTTCAGAAGGGAGATCCCACTGACTTTTGTCGCGTGAATGTTTCCCTTTGAAATTCACGTTATGACTTAGCTGTGCAAGCCCCATCTCTGGATGGTTTTAACAGGAAATTCCAACAGCGCCACTGCAGCCTTTTAATAGGTCATATTGTTTTATTTCATTCTTTTCATGGTATGTGGGCTTCACTGACGTATGTTACTCATCCCTAATTGCCACAGCTGTGAGGGTTGCCAGACCACTTCAGAGGGGCAGTTAAGAGTCAACCACATTTTTGTGGTTCTGGAGTCACATGTAGGCCAGACCAGGTAACTCTTTCGAGTACAAACCCATTTCCATCTGTTTCAGATGAAGTTACATTGTTTCATAGTTTGCCATTGTGAGATTTGAACTCTTGATCTCAGGGTTGCAAGGCCAGTACTGTAACCACTTGGCTATTTAGGCCAAGCCCCAGACCAGGTAAGAATGGCAGATTTCCTTCCCTAGTAAACCAGATGGGATTTTATAACAATCAATTATAGCTTCATGGTCACCATTACTGAGACTGACTTTCACTTCTATAAGTTTATTATCTAATTGACTTTGTTAATTAATTGGATTTAAATGCCACCACCTGTCATGGTGGGATTTGAACCCATGTCGCCAGAGGATTAGCCTTGTCTCCCCCACTAGATGCAATGTGACATAGACAGCAAAGGAAAGATACTAATATTGCAATATTCCTGGGAAACAGAAAGCTACAGACACTCCTAGCCAGGAACCAAGGTTGGCCTTTAACTGGGTGCGGGCAAGGTGAGTGTCAAACCTGCCCAACTTCATCAGTTTGAGGCTGGGATCATTTTAACTCCTGGCCACCTAAAATGGGCACAAAGACAGGTCAAAATTGTGGGGCCAGGGAGCCACCTGTTTTGCTTCTTTTTTATTCATTCATAGGTTGTGGGTTTCGCTGGCTAGGTCAGCATTTATTGCCCATCCCTTATTGCCCTTGAGAGGCTGGTGGTGAGCTGCCTCTTTGAACTGCAGCAGTCCATGTGGCATAGGTACACCCCTAGTGCTGTTAGGGAGGGAGTCCCAGGATTTTGACCCAGCGACAGTGAAGGAAAGGCGATATATTTCCAAGTCAGGAAGGTGTATAGTTTGGGGGACAACTTCCAGTTGGTGATGTTCCCTGCCAACACTAAAGTAAGTCATGAGAGATGGTGGAGGCCATTGCAGTTGAGGGCAGATTGGGGCAACATTTGTGCATGGAAGGGAAGAAGCTTGAAGCAGCAGCAACATTGCAGTGCCTTCTGGCCCAATATAGGGAAAGTTTCCAACTTTTCTTCCATATTAGATTTTACAGAGAAGGTTAGCTTCTGTGGGCAACCCGCTCAATAGGTTGTTAAAATGCACTGGAGTCCTAATGTCATCATGGAACCCCCATCTACCTGTATTAATGGCCTGAATTTTCCCGTCGGCGACTTGGGGGCAGGGCCCGCTTGCCGACAGGAAACTGACACGGGATGACGAGGGGAGCGAAAGCAGCTGTCCGCCCACCGACCTGTCAATGGCCAATTGAGGCCATTGACAGAGTAATTAAGATAATTAAAGACCCTGTCCGTCCAACCTTAAGGCTGGCGGGCAGGCCAGGAGCCCCAGCGGGCTTCTGATAATACATGAAACCTCATCCACTGGCGGGACGAGGTTTCAGGTCCGTTTTTAAAAACGTTAATACATTTTATGTGATAATTATTAACATGGCCCATCTCATGTGACATTGTCGCATGAGGGGGACATTTTAATAATTTTTTAGTTTTTCTATTTTTAAAGCTTTTTGGACTGTCAGTAATCTCCCTGAGACAGTACTTTGTCTCAGGGGCCAGTGTGCTCTTTCGCTCACATGCGCGAAGGAACACACTTTGACAGCTGGGGATTCCCTCCCCCCACGGAACAGGAAGTGCACAGCGCTTCCTGTCGGGCAGGCCGCTGGGTGGGCCTTAATTGGCTTTGGTGGCGGGGGGTTGGCTGTCCGCCCGCCGCCGAGCCGGTGGGGCCCACACGCCATCCGAGGGCAAAATTCTGCCCAGTGAGTCAGGTGGACACCTCAGCCGCCCAAAAAAAAAGGACCCCCAGTTCTGGTTGCGCTGGCCCAGAATCAATCGAGGAACAAAGTGTTAAATTTTTGCACAACTATTGTAACTGTGATACCATCAGGCGGGGTCGATGACAATTTCTTCCATATTCAGACTCACAGGGCTAAATTTTTCCAGCAGCTATGAAGTCCCATCGCCGGGGCCTAAAGCAGAGGCTGACCCTGTGCCAGCAGGCCGTGGGACTCCCCAGGGTGGCATTTTGCCGGTGGCAGCCTTTTAGCAGGCTGCTGTCGGGGTTGTTGTCCAGGGCTGCTGCCCTTGCCTGACCTGGCCTATATGTGACTCCAGACTCACCAGCAATGTGGTTGACCCTTAACCGTCCACTAAAATTGCCTTAACAAGCCACTCAGTTGTATTCAAGAAGGTGGTTCACCTTTACCATCTCTGGGCAGTGAGGGATGGGAAATAAATTCTGGCCTTGCCAGCGACACCCACAAAAAGTAAGACTACTTCACTGCTTGCATCCAAAACAGCACATAACCAAAGAGAACATACCTAGATGGAAAGGCCCCAAACTTGATTTGAACCACACTAGAATCTCATGGACTATGAGAAATGAAAGCTGTTATGGAATCAGAGTCTTTCCCAAGCTTAATATTATTACCATCTTGCTTGTGTTATTTCAACTCACTCACTAACTTGTTCCCTCACTCACAGATATACATGCTAAGGCAGAAGAAAATTGAAGTTGCCTGTGCAAATCTTGCAGGAGAAGCTGGATGGGTTGAATGTACATTCATGTTACCACAGCCTTTTGCTAAAACATTGGATACTCCCAGAAGACAGCAGTTAACCTTTGAAATGAGTATACGCTAAAGGAGGAATTCCAATGCTCTTTTGAAACTAAAAAAGGCTCTAAAATTCCATTCAATGTTTCATCTTGTCTTCTAGTTATTGCACCTTCTGTCAGCCTGCCAAAACAGCACACTCATGCATCCATTACTATTCATTCATAATTAATATAAATGCTACTACTGTGAGCAATTTATCACATAAACTGGAAAACCCCGTGGGTTTAATGTAAGCGTTTCCGGATGACAAATTGGCTCAGAGTATCAACCATGTCAAGAAATATTGCCAACCTGAGCTAACATTGATCCCAGACAGTTCAGGCCTCCTGATCTGCCCCAGTTCACACTGAATCCTCCCCATGTCTATAGTCTGGTATAAATTCAATCATTAGACTCACATTCTTCCTCCCAGAATATAGACACAAGAACACGTGCACAGAGCAGAAAGATATACACACACACACATATCATAAACATACACACACACACACACACACACATATCATAAACATACACACACACACATATCATAAACATACACACACACACATATCATAAATATACACACACACACATATCATAAACATACACACACACACACACACATATCATAAACATACACACACACACATATCATAAACATACACACACACACACACATATCATAAACATACACACACGCATGCACACAGACATAGGACAAGCACACACATGCAAACACACACATATTTATATCAAATGTATACACACCCTTAGACTTTCAGAAAGGTAGACGAACTTGTGCACATGCATATGTGATGAAATATATAATTTTTGGATTTTTTTTTTGTCTCTGTGTGTTTTAGGTGAGGAGCCACAGTAATTTTGCACCTGTGGGAGTGACCCTTGGTTGAGTGGAGATTGTAGCATGCCAAGGGGCTGATACATTTGGTTTTCCAAAGGAACAGGGGCAGAATCCTGCTGGGAGATATTAACAGGTCACACAGACCAGTTCAAGGGGCAGAGGTGTCACTGTCCCGGGGTGAACAGTGGTTGCTGAGATGATTCCCGAGCTGGACAAGGCAGCAAGATGCTGCTAGCTTCATGCTGTTAGAAAGATTGGGGTTAAGAGAAGCCCAGCGCAGTTATTAGCCCAGTGAAGCTTGAGTGAACAACAGCCCGTGAAAGGCGGAAGAGAAGAGGGAGTCGGCTCCATGCTGCTGGAGTGCTGCCATTAGCTGCGTGCTGCTGAGGGAGCTGGGGCTTAGAGAAACCCCACGAGCCATTGGTAACTCCATGCTGCTAAGAGTTGGGGCTCAGAGAAGCCCAAGAAGCAGTTGTTGGCAACAGCGTGTCTTAGAAGCTGGGACCATGACTGTGTTTAGAGGCTGAAGTGTAGCCTGGCCAACACAGAGGGGAATGCAGTCTCGGTTGGGGGTCAGCTCAGCTGGAAAAGAAGATCAGCAAGGCTGGAGTTGGAAGCATATTTGAGAAAAATCTGGAATAGTGAATCTTTTGGGTTAAGAACTCAGAGTAGAGCTGCTGTCACTGGTGTTCAGAATAGCTCTTTGAAGGAGCGGAGCTCAAATCTCTTGTGAGGAAGACAGCTTTTAAATAAATTTTATGACTTACAGTGATGACTGATATCCGGGTGGGTTGCTGAGAAAATTTGGGGGATCTGTCACATAGAGCAGAAAGCACACATGTATACACACATAATTCAAATATGTTCATATACACACTGGTGTGAACAAATACACAAACATACACACAAAGACAATAAACATACTTGTAAACCCCAGGATATGAAGTGTTCAAAATATATGGCAGATAACTAGAAATATTTATGCTCCAGTTATTTTATGTGTTAGGTTGTCTCCCCTGAAGGAATTGATTTTTTAATTCAAAGAATGAAGCTGCTTGGGTGCCAGTCAGTAGACTATTCCACAATGGAGGGCTTCACAGTTGAACTGAATCGTTCACAGTTTCGAGCAAGATTCGTTTGCTGCCCATTGACCAGATGAATCTCTGGCTAATTATTCTCCTCTAGAACCTTGTGCACTAATGCAAAATGTGACTGCAGGGGCCATCAAGTTTTATCATACACAACAGTGACAACTCCTAAGAATATCCTGAAAACATGAACATCGCTATGGAAATGAAAATTTGTTCCATCCTATATTTATCTGAGTTCCATAGGTGCATTTCTAGCTATTTGTGACTGGTTAATGATCAGAGAACTCTGATCTCATTTACCATATTATTGCTGCAATCAGCCCAGAGCAGGGATTATACCTGAAATCTTCCATACCTATACAGATCTTTGATATAAAAAGTGGTCTTAACACAAACCTCTGCACAGAAATCAATTTGAATTGGTCATAGGTTCAGTAATTCAACAGATGCTAAGGATAGGATTCAGAGTCTTCCTGACCTATACATCTTAGTCCCAAACACTTACCAAGAGCCAATGTAGTACCATTATTATGCCACATTTAACCTCTAAAATTCTTTTCAAATCGAGTTTTATCAAAGAATCAAGAAACAAATATTTTGCAAAAGCATTGTTTTTGCTTTTCCAGTGGATTTGTCTTAAAATTAAGAATGTTCTGATGATTTTTTTTAAGTCTGAGGCTGTAATCCAATCAATGGAAGTCTCAAATAATTTGCTAAAGCAGGCTTGGAGATGCTTCAATGGACTCCATCATCTCAAATAAACCCGTCATCCAACTATACACAGTTATCGAGTCTTACAGACAAATGGAAGCAGAGTTTACCCATACTGCTCAGCAAAAGTGAAACTGGCCTAGACATTACAGAGATTATACAGGGATTTCACTGTTGCTAAGCAATATGGGTAAATTCAATCCCCATTATTACAAAACCATTTTTTAAAAAAAAGTTCAGTGCCCTTCCTAATGAATTCCACATTAACCACTGGTTCAAATAGCATTGATGAGTCATGCTAGGAAAGCTCCAGTGTCTTATTATGTTCAGAACCCAGGATTGAATTACTGCCTTAAAATTGTTTGACAAAACTTTTCCCATTTGCAACCTATCGCAATGGCACAATTACATTAATCCCGCATGGCGATTTCTTGTCTTCACAGACAAAACATACTCTGACAAATAGCTTTTAGGAAGGCAGTGTGCCTTTAAATTTGCTTACAGTCACCTGTTATCACTTATGACATTTTCCAGCTGATTTTTGTTTTATTTCAGGCTGTATCCATATTGCAGCAATGTGTGTTGCTTTGTTTTGTCAATTCTCTACTGCAACTGAGAGAATCCTCTTGCTCTGGCTCACCCATGGCGTGTGAGCTCCTGATTTCAACTGTGTTCCACAGAAAGACACTTCGTGGAGGCAAGGCTTATGTATCTGCAGAGGACTCAAAGGAATCAGGGAAAAAAAAAATCTCTGTACAAGCAGCTGCCTATTTTTAATGGTTCTTGCCCCTGTCCTCTATGTTCTCATCTCTCCAATTTCCTACAACCCCCATTCCAAATCTAACATCCTTTGTATGCGTCTGCTCTGTTTAATGGAAGTTGGCTCAGCTGTTTTGGATTCACATTTTACTTAAAAGCCTCCACTTTGTTCCATCTTTCCCTACCCTTCAAAACCTACCTCTTTGACTTCCCCTCAGTCACCTCACTAGTTCTCTTCCTACTCCTGCTCAGTTTTCCCTTTCACCTCATTTGGGACATTTCATTACTTTAAAGGCATTATCTAAATGTAAGTTGTTGTTGAAGCCTGAGAAGAAGCTATTCAGATGTCTGCTCATGTTTGGATAGGATCAATGTAGCAATGTCAATTGAAACACAACAACACTTTAGATGACATCAGCACATTTGTTGTGTTCTTTTTATTTAATGCAATCATACAAGGATTGATAGAACAATAATGATAACTGGGAGGCAATTTAGACACATTTGACCTGCAGGATTGCCGCTCTAATCTGTC
Source organism: Carcharodon carcharias (assembly GCF_017639515.1). NCBI lineage: Eukaryota > Metazoa > Chordata > Chondrichthyes > Lamniformes > Lamnidae > Carcharodon > Carcharodon carcharias. The sequence goes on from NC_054489.1 coordinate 11,779,035, forward strand.
TACAGAGTACATGGGGTTATACATCGCATCCTGTCTCATGGTGGATAGCAATAGACAGTAGTTTTCTTTTTAAAATTTGTCGGCGTCACTGACTAGGCCAGAATTTATTGTCCATCCCTAATTACCCTTGAGAAGGTGGTGGTGAGCTGCCTTCTTGAACCACTGCAGTCCATGTGGTGTAGGTACAGTCGCTGTGCTGTTAAGAAGGGAGTTCCAGGATTTTGACCCAGTGACAGTGAAGGGATGACGATATATTTCTAAGTCAGGATGGTGAGTGACTTGGAGGGGAATTAGCAGGTGGTGGTGTTCCCATGTGTCTCTGCTGCCCTTGTCTTTCTAGGATATAGAGGTTGCAGGTTTGGAAGGTGCTGTTTAAGGAGCCTTGGTGAGTTGCTGCAGTGCTTCTTGTAGATGGTACACACTGCTGCCACTGTGCTCCACTGGTGGTGGAGGGAGTGAATTTTTAAGGTGTTGGATTGGGTGCCAATCAAGTGGGCTGTTTTGTCCTGGATGATGTTGTGCTTCTTCAGTATTGTTGGAATTGCATTCATCTAGGTAAGTGGAGAGTATCCCATCACATTCCTGATTTGTGCCTTGCAGATAGTAGACAGGCTTTGAGGAGTCAGGAGGTGAGTTACTGTCTGCAGAATTCCCAGGCTCTGACCAGCTCTTGTAGCCACAGTGTTTATTTGTCTGGTTCAGTTCAGTTTTTAGTCAATGGTAACCCCCAGGTTGTTGATAATGGGGGATTCAGCAATAGTAATGTCATTGAATGTCATGGGGCGATGGTTGGATTCTCCCTTGTCGGAAATGGACATTGCCTGGCACTTGTGTGGTGTGAATGTAACTTGTCACTTATCAGTCCAAGCCTGAATGTTGTCTAGGTCTTGCTGCATATGGACATGGACTGTTTCTGTATCTGAGGAGTCACAAATGATGCTGAACATTGTGCAATCATCAGCGAACATCCCCGCTTCTGACCTTATGTTGGAAGGAAGGTCATTGATGAAGTAGCTGAAGATGGTTGGGCCTAGGACACTACCCTGAGGAACTCCTGCAGTGATGTCTTGGAACTGAGATGGTTGACCTCAAACAGCTGCAACTATCTTTCCTTGTGCTACGTATGACTCCAACCAGCGGAGAGTTTTTCCCCTGGTTCACATTGACTTCAGTTTTGCTAGGGCTCCTTGGTGCCACACTCGGTCAAATGCTGCCTTGATGTCAAGGGCCGACACTCTCACCTCACCCCTTAAAGGTACATCACAAGACACTCTACAGGCTTCAGTTTATGTGTCTGAAATTGGAGCAGAGCTAAGAAAAACGCTTTGACATCTTGTCTCAATAGGCATAGACACTGTTTGGTGTACTAAGTTATGTAGACCAGGAGAGATCTCAGACTGTGCTGTTCTCAGCCAGTGCAATAGTGACATAAGGTGGCTCGAGTTGGTCGTGGGTCTCAGAGCATTTTGATTAGGGAGCAGAAGCGTCAGCCTGGGTTCCCTCTGCACTGAGCACTGCCAATGATTCTAGCAGGAAAGGTTCTGTGTGTGGATGTGGAGTGAGGCCAAGGACAAGCTTAGGAGTCAAGCCCCATTGCTCCCAACACATATGGGTAGTAGCCACGAGGGTCATGTGAGGCAGTAACCCATCAGAGGAGGAGAGGGGAGAAAACTGAAACAACGAAAGAGAGTCAAATAAAAAGTGACAATTGTTCACTTTAGTTTTCATCCATTATGATTTGCATCATCTTTTAGACAGAGGACGGAATCGTCCCAGGTTTGCACTAAGGGCGGTAGGAGGCGTGAAAAAGGTGTTTTACTCGCTGGCCATAATGGCGGGTTTTTGCGCCATATCGTCCCCTTCCCATTTCATAAATCATAAATCAGGCAGTCTTGGGAAACATGCCAGATCGCTGGCGGGTGGCCTCTGATTGGCCCACCATGCTGTTACCTTATTGCTTCCTGACGCCGGGCGCCATATTTAAAATGTAGCCTCGCGCACACTTCTCACTGATTGCAGCCCAGGGCGGCTCCAATGAAGATATTGTCCCAAAAGCCAAGAAGATTGCAGCCCCCTGATTGAGTGACCCATCCCTGGGATACCTTCTGGACGCTGTGGAGGCCCACCACGATGTCTTCTACCCCCATTCTGGCTGTAGGAGGCCCATCAGTCTCACCACTCCGCTTGCGAGGCGGTGGCAGAGGTGGTCAGTGCTAATGTTGCATGCAAAGAGGTCAGTCATCCAGTGCAGAAAGTGGATGAATGATCTCACCTGTGCCACCAGGGTAAGTCAGCCGTCTCGCCACTCGCAACTCACCCACTTACAAGCCCATCACACATTCACTGGCATCTCACTTACTGCCAGCTCAAGGGACATCACCACTGGCTCTCTTTCACCCATACCCTCACATCTCCATCTGGCCTCATCTCCTCCAGACATGCCTCCTCATCCTGCCCATGGCTCCACTCAGCATACACAAACACCTGGCATCATTCCCATTTGGCCTGGTATGTGCACTGTTCGCACTCTCTCCATCTGTCTTTATGAAGGACAAGATTGCTCACATTCACCGGGAGAGGTCCCAGACCTGGGGGTGGAGTGCCGGACATCAAGGTCCTCACTCCGTTCGAGAGTCATGTGTTGGAGCTGGCCGGAGAGGACATCGACCGTTCCTGTGGCGACGGTGAAGCTGGCTGCGAGCACCCATGTGAGGATCCTGCACCACATCATCCCTCTCTCAATGCTACTCATTGTCCACTGTTCTGTGTTCAACACAGCTACCAAACATTAATAATCTCCACGTTCTCTCCTAGGCACATATGACATGTCAATCTCAGGCAACTGTGACCCCGACCCCAGTGCCGAAAGCATCTCGGATGACGACCTTTGGGGCAGCCACTGAAGACCTGTCATGGCGCTCACCACGCCCTCCACCAGCAAAACGGCACACACCTCGGTGGAAACCAGCTATAGAGTAGCCTCAGGATCATAATCTGGTGAGCACAGCACACAATCCGTTCCACAGCAGATGGAGGCAGGGACGTCCTTGGCCTCAGGCTCTTGGAGGGCTGCTGGAGGGAAGGAATGTGCTGAGTCCGAGTCACATGATGAGATCCCAGACTTGATCCTCAATCAGTTGGTGGAGCTGCAAAGAGAATCATGGGAACATCAGGAAGGGACGTCTGATGCACTCCTCAGATTCCAAAGGATGCTGGAGGACTCTGCCAGCCTTCAGTCCAAGGTGATAGTGCCGGCATGCCGACGCACTGAAGTCAACACTGGGAGGATGGAAGCTGCCATGGAGACCTTGGTCCAGGGCATCGGTCCTGCACTGCTGTGCAGGCTGAACTCCATCGCTGACGCCATAGTCGGCCCCCAACAATGTCAAAGCGAGAGGGGTGCGGGACAGATCGACCTCACTCCAACTTCCCCTTCTCCTCAAGGGGTCAGCCAGGGGCCATCTGGCACCCATAGGGAGGAGGACCAGCAGCTTGACATCCCGAGGTTGTCCACCCAGGGGACTGTGTGGAATATCCGGACAATCCAAATCCCCTCTTTCTGTGAACCCCCCCCCCACCGGCCGTAGCTCCAGCTCCACACGCCGAGGAGGGTGTACCCAGGTCCCATCAGGATACCCAAAATAGGATGGGGCCTCCCAGGCCTCGGTCCTCCAGAGGACACCCGCCAAAGTCATCGTAAGCTGGGCATAGCAGTCAGCAGGTGGCCTCCACCTCCACTGTGGATGCTGGGGAAGCACTAAGATGAAACAGCCACGTTAGGAAGGTTAAGAAGATTTAGTTGCACAGCCTGGGCATGGGTGTTAATGACTTGTGCATAATGTTCACTATTGTAAATAAGCTCCCAAGAATGTCTCCTTGCCTATGGCTCCTTGTTCTAATGAGCAGTGTTCATGTCACTCAGATATGAAACCTTGGTTCCTGAACAAGATAAAGGCAGGTGTCTCAGTCCAGGGCCTCTTCCCTGTGCAGTGTGTAACCTTCAGACCAAAGTAATGGTCCAGCTTCACACTCACTGAATGAACACATTACTGATGCCTGCACCTCGATGGAGTTCGTCATTGCTGCCAGAATGTCTTGGGCAGGTGTCACAGAGTTTCATCATTCTCTCGGTGTGCTCTCAGAACCTTTGAGGTGGGGCTGGCCCCCCATCTCTTCAGCATCTGTGACCGGTGACAGGGTCAGGTGCTGAAGGCTGACAAAGGATCAGGTGCACTTAAAGTTTCAGAGTTGAATCTCCATGATATGATCCTGATCACATAGTGCAAGTTCACTGCCCTCAGCCTGATGGGAATTAGACAGATGAACATACGAACAAGGAGCGGGAGTCGGCCGTTCAGCTCCTCGAGCCTGCTCCACCCTTTAATAAGATCAAGGCTGATCTGATGATAACCAGAAATCTGCATCCCACCTACCCTCCATTACCCTTGCTTACCAAGAATTTATCCACCTCTGCCTTAAAATTATTCAAAGGCTCTGCTTCCACCACCTTTTCAGGATGAGAGTTCCAAAGACTCATGACCCACTCAGAGAAAAAATTTCACCTGTTTTAAATGGCTGACCCCTTATTTTTAAACAGTGACCTCTAGTTCTAGATTCTATCACAAGAGGAAATATCTTCTCCACATCCACCCTGTCAAGACCCCTCAGGATCTTATTTGTTTCAATCAAGTCGCCTCTTACTCTTTAAACTCCAGCAGATACAAGCCTAGTCTGTCCAACCTTTCCTCATAAGACAACATGCCCATTCCAGGTATGAGTCTAATAAACCTTCTATGAACTGCTTCCAATGCATTTACATCCTTGCTTAAATAAGGTGACCAGTACTGTACACAGTACTCCAAAAGTGGTCTCACTATTGCCCTGTACAACTGAAGCATAACCTCCCTACCTTTGTGTCCAATTCTCCTTGCAATAAATGATAACATTCTATTAGCTTTCCTAATTACTTGCTGTACCCGCATACTAGCCTTTTGTGATTCATGCACTAGGACACCCAGATCCTTCTGCATATTCATACAGGCAATGTGAAGATCTATGGAGTGTCCTCACTGCATGTCATCATCTTCCTCCTGAAATCTAGTGACTATGAGGGCCTCCACTGTGTCTCCATGACATGAGCCTGAGCACTGAGGGTATGTGTGCTGCCATCAGCCGCACAGGAGTCAAACGTTCACAGATGCAAGGTGAGGGTGTCAGGACTGTCCTCACTGCATCCCGTCATCATCCTCCATGAATCTTGCAGCTATGAAGGCCTCCCAAGCACTCCTGCCTCATCTGGCCATTGCGATGGCCTTATCGCCAGCATCTTCGCCTTCGAGGACTTCATCACCCTCATCTCCTTCGATGTCCTCCTCATCGGAGGGGATGTGCAGCTCTTCCTTCGCCTCCTCAGCCAGGTCTTCCCCCCCTGTTACAGGGCCAGGTTCTGCAGCGCATAGCAAGCTATGATGATGCGCAACACCCTCTGGGGACTGTATTGCAGTGCTCCACTGGACCCGTCGAGGCACCAGAACCTGATTTTCAATACGCTAATCGCTTGCTTCACCAAAGTCCGTGTTGCGGCATGAGTTTCTTCATACGTTGCTCTGCTGCAGTCTGAGGCTGCCACACAGGCATCATCAGCCCCATCCTCTGTAGGTAGCCCTTGTCTCCAAGGAGTCAGTGCTGCAGCCTCTGTGGGCCCTGGACGATGTCAGGGATCTGAGACCTGCTAAGGGTGAAGGAGTCATGGATGTTCCCTGAGAATCGTTTGCAGACCAGCAGGATGCATTTGTGGTGGTCGCACGCCAGCTGAACATTCAGTGAGTGGAAGCCCTTGCGGTTGATGTAGTTAACTGCTTGTTGCCATGGTAATCTAAGTGCCACATGAGTGCAGCCTATAGCACCCTGCACCTGTGGGAAACCTGAGATCTGGGCAAATCCGAGCGCTCTTCTTCCTGATCTTTCTTTCTTTCCTGATCCCAGGTGAAAAGCACAAAGTTTTGTGCCTTCAGAAAAATGGCACTCATGACCTCATAGATACACTTGTGGCTGGAGGCTTGTGAAATCCACAAAGGTCATTTCTGGAGCCCTGGAAGGAGCCCCTGATATAAAAATTGAGCGCTGCAGTCACTTTGATGACCACTGGCAGTGGATGCCCTCCATGTCCCCGTGGCGCCGAATCCTGCAGTAGCTGGCATGTGTGACCGACTAGTTCCCTAGGCATGCGCAGTCTTCAGTGACACTGGTTCTCAGTCATCTGCAGGAATGACAAGCGCTGCCGAGAGACCCTGGGTCTAGTGAGGCACCTACGAGTGACGGCTCACTGTGGGTCTTCAGCTGTGTTTGCAGGAGGCCTTATTGCCTCTTGAGGGAGGTGCTCCTCCCATTGCCAAGCAGGCACCTCTGCCACTCTTTTCTTCTTCTCTGCTCCCTGTAAGCATGAGGCAGGCCGCTAAATCACCAGGCTCCATGATCCTAACGTTCTCCTCCTGCAGGATCAAAGAAAGAGACACGTGGGTTAGAAAATAGGTCCTAAGCACCTCTCTTGGTTAAGTCTGGAGGCCCCTTGCAGGAGTGTGTTGGCCACCACTTGGATGGCCAGCGTGCAGTGCTCTCATTGGCTGTCCGTAACCCCACCAACCTCCACCCCACTCTACTTGACCGATTGGCACAGCTTCTGCTACTGGACTCCAGGCTGTGCTCTTAGCTCAGGTGCAGGCATTCTCCTAACCGGCACTGCGAGGCTGCGCTGTTAGCTTGAACCATGAGGGATGCTGGTCCAAACCTTAATAAAGACATTGCAAGGGGCTCTAAGCGCCTCCACCAGCGACTGCACCATGGCCGCCTTTTACAAGGGGATTCTACAACTTGCCCAGTCGGCCAATTGTTCTGCTGCCCCCTAAAACACCTATTAATTTGCAGTCTGTGCCCGAGGGGTGAAAGGTTCTGGAGCATTTGGTGACACTTTCATGCTTTTGCGATGCTTGAGTGGGAAGAAAAGCTTCAGAGACCCGACTCCAAGGATGTCAATGGAGCTGCTGAATGGTCTCAGCTGTGGAAGAATGCTCACTTTTGACAAGCTTTTCCAAATATATGGCCACTTCCTTTACCCCCACCTCACTGCCCCCACCCTCACCCTGGCATGTGCTTGTGTACTTCCTTCAGTCTGTGCTGCCTGGCACCCCCCACCCCATCGCAACCCCCACCCTTGCCCCGGCTCCGCACTGAAGGGAGCTGGGAAAAAGCGACTTGGCTGTGCCCCCTGCTCCCGAACGCACTGTGCCTCTTCTTTGATGTCCTCCAGGCGATGCTCACCAGCGCTGCACAAGGTTGTGAGCACTCACCTCCGAGCTCTCCTCAAAGTCCAGTTTGCCAGGTGCATGCTTTTTAAAGACAATTACAAAGCACATCGCCCTGAAGTCACTTCGACGTGGGTGATAAGTTTGACGTAGGGGGGATGGTTCCGGTGAGCAGGGTTTATACTGAAATGCTAAAGTATTGAAATGAGGTTCCCGATGTGCGGTGGCCAGGAACATGACCCAACATTGACGGGTGGAACAGGCAATCGCAGACTGGTTTCATGATGGCGTGAAACCGATTTTTGTCCTTCTCGCCATATTGTCCACTCATGCCTGCCACAACGCCCACCACTAATGGGACTGGACCATCCCGTGTCTTATAACCTGTACCACTCTATCCTATCACAAACATTACCCTTGATATTCCCCTGCTCTGACGCCTTTGATATACATGCAAGCACATACATACATGCTCACACATACATGTTTACATGTGTATGCATGCACACGCCTGGGGCGGAAACGTCCGGTCCCGCCAGCGGCAGGGTTCACGGTGGGCGGTGGACAATATGTCAGAAGCTGATAAGTCGGTTTCCCAAAGGTGTGAAAGGACAGTGGGAACTTGCAGTCCCAAATGGAATTTCTCCCCCCCGCCAACACCCCCACCATCCAATTGGCCGTCCCCGCTAGGATTTCACGCCTGTCCAGAACACGTCCAGATGACGGTGGTGTGCACAAGTCGGGACCTACCCGGATGAACGTCTGGCGCAGTAAGTGAGGCCCGGAGTCGTTGTTGGAGCCAGGAGCTGCAGGTGGAGCCTCGACCAAGTGGAGTATCCAGCAGCAGCTGTATGGCTGCAGCAGGTAATGGCACGCGATGAGAGCTTTTGTGGAGCGGGGGGTTGGGGGGGATGAGACGGGGAAGAGGGGCAGAAAGAAGTGGGCCGGGTTTGGATACCAAAAGGAGGGCAGAAAGAGGAAGTCTTGCAGGGGTCTTGGATGGGTGCGATGGGGAAGTGGAGCAGGAGCGAAGGAAGGGCAATAAGGGAAGAAGGGAACCGTGAGTGGGTGCAGTTGAACAAGCCATGAGTGGGGGCTGCATGTGAATGAGGGGACGGTGAGTGGGGAGGGTGGGGTGGACAAGGGGACCGTGAATTAGCTAAGGAACATTTAAAGATATCACAGCAGGTGCTGAAGGCAAGTGCAGATAACAGGACAAAATCTTTTACTTTTGTTGCTTAAGAAAAGGGGTTAGTATTGTTGCCAGTGTCAGGCAAACCATTAAAGGCAAGGTTTAGTGGGCCTTACGGGATTGAAAAGGGACTGAATGAAGTAAACTATTTAATAAGTACTCCAGATAGAAGAAAGAGGCAGAGGGTGTGTCATGTAAATATGCTTAAAAGGGAAGATAAAAAGATTAAAGGAGGTATTGGCACTGGTAGATAAGGAAAAGGGGGTAGAAATGCAGGGTTCTGAAATTGATTTTCCTCTAATTAAATTGGACAATGAGGGGGTACTTAAAAATTTAAAAGAGATACTGAATTACCTTCCAGACAAGTGCCAAAGCAATTTGGAAAAGCTATTGCACTCACACAAAGGTATTTGTGGGAATGAGATGGGGAAAACAAATTTGGTTGTGCATAATGTAGATGTGAGGTATTCAGTTTCAACAAGGCAACATCCTTCCAGGTTCAACCCAGTAAAATTAGCTCAAGTGCAAAAAGAAATTGAATTCACGCTTCAAAATGACCTCATAAAGTCTAGTTGCAGTAACTGGAGTTCACCTATTGTGATGGTGCCAAAACCAGATGGAACACAACGACTGTGGGCAGAATCTTCTGGTCGGTGTGTGTGGGGATGGGCCCCGCACACCGACGCATAAAATGGCGCATGGTGACATCATCGTGCGTCATTCCGATCTTCAGTTCGGTGGGCACCGGAGTCGGCTGCGCGCCTGCTGAACTGTTGGAGGCCTATTAAGGCCATTTATCATCTAATTGAAGTACTTGTCAGGGCTGCCTGACCAACCTTAAAGTTGGAGGGCTGGCGAAGAGCCCAGACGGCCTTCACATTTTTCATGGAACCATGGCCGGGGGTGAGGTTTCCTGATGGGATTATAATTTTAATAAAAATTTTTATTAAAATTCATAGACATGTGACACTGTCACGTGAGGGGACACGTCTGAATAATTTTTTTAATTCTTATTTTCAACTTTTCACAATCAAATTAACCTCCCTGAGGCAGCTCCGTGCCTCAGGGAGATTTCTGCGCTCTTTCATGCATATGTGTGAAAGAGCGCAGGCCCCGACTCTCCCCCCTTCCCCCTCCCGCACAGGGAGCGCTCAGCGCTTCCAGGTGCGTGTCACGCTGGCGGGCCTTAATCGGCCCGCCCACATAAAATGGCAGCACAAATGGCGGGTGGCAATCGGCTGCGTGCCCGACCGTGCCCACTCCCACCCAACCCCCCCCCCCCCAAAATGGGTCCCCTGTGTGTAGATTATCGAAAAGTAAACACAGTGACAAAAGCGGCTTCATATCCTATTCCACGGTTGGAAGATTATATTGAGAAAGTGGGACAATCAGAGTTTATCACAAAGATTAACTTGCTGTGAGGATATTGGCAAGTACTGTTACTGGAAAGAGCAAAAGAGATATCAGCTTTTGTAATAAAAACAAAAAACTGCAGATGCTGGAAATCCAAAACAAAAACAGAATTATCTGGAAAAACTCAGCAGGTCTGGCAGCTTCAGTGGAGAAGAAAAGAGTTGACGTTTCGAGTCCTCATGACCCTTCCACAGAACTGGTCTGTGGAAGGGTCATGAGGACTCGAAACGTCAACTCTTTTCTTCTCCGCCGATGCTGCCAGACCTGCTGAGTTTTTCCAGGTAATTCAGCTTTTGTAATACCAGATGGACTATATCTGTTCAAAGTTATGCCATTTGGTATGAAGAATACGCCAGCAACATTTGAAAGACTGATAAAGTAATTGTATTGTTTTATATGGACAACTTGGTAGGTTTCAGTCGAACGTGGGAGGAGCATTTACAATATCTGAAAAAAACTATTTGATTGACTGCAAGAAGCTAATTTGGTGGTGAACTTGGCCAGGAGTGAATTTGCAAAAGCTCAAGTTACATATTTAGACCACACTGTTACACATGGTCAAGTGGCCCCACAAGACATGAAAGCCATCGTGAGTTTCCCAGTGCCTACAGCGAAACAGGAAGTTTTGAGATTTTTAAGCATGAGTGGACTTTATCGGAAATTTGTACTAAATTTTGGCAGCTTGGCTGCTCCATTGACTGAATACTAAAAAAGAACAAGAAATTTCAATGGACACAGGAGTGTCAAAATGCATTTGACAATTTAAAACTGTGTTGACCACCACACCAGTTTTGGCAGCACCAAAGTATGCCAAACAGTTTAAGTTGGCGATTGCTGCAAGTGATCTAGGTATTGGTGTTGTGTTGTTACAAGGGGGTGAAACATGAATTGAAAAGGCAGTAGGATAGTTTTCACAGAAACTAAATGTACATCAGAAAAGATACTCAAGCGCTGAAAAAGAGACTCTAGGTCTAGTATTAACGTTGCAGCATTTTGAGGTTTATGTTGCAAGCAATTCTTCAGAAACAATTTTTGTACAGGCCACAATCCTTTAAAATTTCTGGACAAATTTCAGGACTGAAGTGCCAAATTGTTCAGATGGAGTTTATTACTGCAACTGTTTAATTTACATATTATACATGTGGCTGGAGGAGGAAATGTAATTGCAGATGCATTGTCAAGAGTTTAAAGTTCAAAGGAAACTGGACATTTGAAGCATGGACAATGGATTGAAGTGACCTCTGTTGATACGGGGACTTTGTACACATTGTCATGTTAACGCAGGTACCCGGTAGTGTAATAGTTTTGTAAGTGTACTAAGTAATGCGAAATGGGTTAATGAAATGAAACCACCTTTTAGAATTATGACGGTTCATTTTTCCATAAGGGTGGAGGTGTAAAGCAAATATCATTTTTTTTCTGATATTACTGTGGGATACTGAAGTCTAACTGTGTAAGTGTAATCTTGTGTGTGTAATATTTTCTTTTCTTTCGTTAATAAGTGTTTTAATTTAACCGTTAAAATCTCCAAAGGTGGCAGTGCACTCTTTACTTCTGACTTCAGTGAACATACCTTCTTGTAATAAATACAAATTGCAAAATTGTTGTGATAGCTTGACCAAGTTTCCCTTTGGGATTTGGTCATTCTGGCAATTGCCATCTGCCATACCATAACAACATATGAAGACCAACAATTATGTAATGTTCAGTTCCTTTTACAATTCCTCAGATAATGTAGCAGTCTGTGCCCCCATGCAGCATGACCTGGACAGCATTCAGGCTTGGGCTGATAAGTTGCAAGTAACATACACACCACCGAAGTGCTAGGCAATGGCAATGAATAACAAGAGCGAGTCAATCATCACCCCTTGATGTTCAACAGTATTGCCATTGTTGAATTCCCCATCGTCAACATTTGGTGAGTCACCATTGAGTAAGATGTGAAGTGAGGAAAATTATTTTCATTCAGAGGGTGGGTTAGAGCCTGGAATAAACTTGCTGAAAGGGTGGTGGAGGCAGGTTCGATCGAGGTATTCAAAAGGGAATTGGATACTACCTGATAAGAAAGAATGTGCAATGTTATGGGGATAAGGCAAGGGAGTGGAACTAGGTGGAATGCCCTTTCAGAGAGCCAGTGCAGACTCGATGGGCTGAATGGCCTCCTTCTGCACTGTAAAGATATTGTAATATTTGCCTGGATGAATGTAACTCCAACAATACTCAAGAAGTTGGACACACCATTCAGGACAAAACAAACCCCTTGCTCAGCAGCCTGCCCCACCACCTTAAACACTCAATCCCTCCAATACTAGTGCACTGTGACTACTGTGCGTACCAGCTACTAAATGGGCTGTAGAAAATCACTATGGCTTCTTTGAAAGTACTTCACATAACCTGTGACTTCTGCTAATCTAGAAGGACAGCAGGAGCATGGGAAGAGCACAGCCTCCAAGTTCCCTTCTAAGTCACAGACTACCCTAACTTGGAAATATGTGGCTGTTCCTTCATTGTCACTTGGTCAAAATCCTGGAACTCCCTACCTAACAGCAATGGTTCAAGAAGGTGGCTCACCACCACCTTCTCAACAATAAGGCAGAAACAATAAATGCTATCCTCATCACTGATGCCCACATCCTGTGAATAAATAAAAAAACCAAACGCACACATCAACACATGCATGTTTGCTCATACAGGCAAATGGACATATTCACATGCAGGCATGGACATATACATATGCACAAACATATGCTTATCCAAATGCATGCACTCACAAACATGCATGGCATTCTCACCCACATATATGTTTGCATGCAGAGAGAAAAACATACATGCACAAAGATACACACATGCAGCCATGTGCATGCACACATACATGGTGCGCTGCACTTAAAATGTTTTAACTACAATAGATCAGTGGATTCTTGGGTTTATTGGGAAGGTCGTTGTTGGGGAGTGAAACACTTGACTATTTCGGGTGCCTGTTGTCAACATCAAGGACACACAAATCAGCATCATCACTGCCAGCTGCAGACTAAACTTTTTTCTAACCAACCCTAACCTGGGCAAATACCCGGCCCTCAATGGTTACCACCACACCGTCTCATGTTGATCGACAGGCCGGTGGATGATCAATCACAAAGGGCCTTTTATTTTGGACATTTGGGGCAGGATTCTCGGGTTGTCGGGCAGGTGCAGCCAGGAAACGGCCCACCACCCGCGATCGGCCCCCCAACCCCCACTCCCCCCCACCCCCCCCCCCCCCCCCCCCCCCCCACCCCCGACCGTGATTTCACGCCGGCTGGCCAATTAACAGCCAGCCCGCGTGAAACGCGCACCGAAAGGTTCGGCGCTGCTGTTGTGGGGACGGGCGGAGGGTGAGTGCTGAAGCATGTGCAGCCGCGGGAGAGTGAAGAATGAAAGCTCCCTGAAGTCAAAGAGCTGAAGAAAACTCTGGAAAAAATTATGTCCCCACATCGGAACCCACTCACATAAACATATACATCATAAAAATTATGTCAAAACATTTTTTTTTAATTAATGTCGGGAATCTCATCCTGCCTGCGGACGAGGTTTCTTCAAATAAGCCAAGGCCGCCTGGAGGATTCACCCTCCAGCCAACTGTCAGCTTGGACGGGCAGTGAAAAATCTCTCTTAATTAACGCTTTAATGGCCTTGACAGTCTTCGGAAGTGTCGGCGGCCTCGATGCTGATTCTTGCACGCGGCCCCCCCCCCCCCACCGACCGGAATATTGCACGAGTGCACGATGAGGTCGGGACCCTCCCCCGATGTCACCACACGCTATTTTACGCCTGATTGGACCGGGTGTGCGCCCACCTGCGGGACATAAAATCCTGCCCTTGGACATTGAAACGACACCTGGAGACACCCTAGAGAGTTGTATAGGTAAAATGTTCATATTCTTATCTGTTGAGGCGCTTTTAAATTTTACACGCACTCGTCTGCTTTCAGAGGTTTGAATCCTATCCCACCGGTTAATGATCTTACTCAGATTTGCAAGGATTTATGAGATCAAAGGGACATGCCCTGTTGTGAAAGCTGCAAAGGATGTTTAATCCTTTTTGCACACATTCTTCAGCAGTCTCACCAGCATCATACTAATTTTGTTAACAATCATTTTAAGCTTTCCTGATGGCTGCCTGAGTAAAGAAGCCACCCAGTGAGGCGCTGAGGGTTTGAGACCCAGATAAGTCCCAGCTTCCCTCCTCGGCCTCAGCTGGCTTAACTAACTCAAACCAGCAGAGCTACCCTGGGCAATGATGTCCGTGGTGATGTGAGGCCTCAGTGGAGTGAGGACTGGGCTCCACTGTTGATGTCAGCTGGCCCAGCCTGCCAACACTCACTGCGGTAGATTTTGGGCTCTGCTACCTGGACAGCTATTGGACAGAGTGGCTGGCCCATCTGTTCTAGAACCTTGCAGATCCACTCTGCTCACGCAGTGAAGGTGACAACTCGCTCAACCATCATTCCACATATGAATAACGGTTCGTCAAGGGAAGTAGCTGCAGGTTTTCTTGCACCCATTGGTACTGAACTCCCAACAAAGTTCACCAGCCTCAGGACCAACATGGAAGAAAAACTGAGCAGGGAGGAAAAAAAAGGAACAGAGTTTCTTTTTTTTTAACTCCAAACAGACTTTTCAAGCTTACATCCTTCCTGGATCACAGAGGACCCTTCATCAGGTCTGAAATGGGAGCAAATGGGAGAGAGGAAGTTTTCTGATCCCTTTCAGCCCAAGGCAAGAAAAATATCTGTCAAAACCCAATGATGGAAAGGTGCCACATTTACCACAACAAACACTCTGTGGCTCCATTGGTTAAAGTAAAAGATAGTTACGAGTGAAAAGAATGCTTCAGGGACTTTTTAATGCTTTCATATTTCCATTAGACGATTCATAACATTGATTTAAATTATCATAGTAATAATTTTATGAAAAACGACACGTTGAAACCTGCGCTAAAAGCTCCCAGTAATTGATTAGTACATGCTGCTCTTACAATGCAAGGATTTTCAATTAAGAGACAAATGGGAACCATCCATCTGAACATATTTGTTGGGGTAGCCTACTTCAAAGACTTTGTTTCAGGGACGTGGGAATGAAGTGGGATCCTTTTTTATTTTGCATATGCAGGTTAAAGTTTCCTCTTCCCATCCCCATGGCTATTCCCCCCTCCCCAGCCCCTCACAAGAGTCATACTAATTTTGTTAACAATCATATTAAGCTCCCCCGATGGCTGACTGAGTAAAGAAGTCACCCAGGGAGGTTCTAAGCACTTGAGACCCAGATAAGTCCCAGCTTCCCTCCTCGGCCTCTGCTGGCTTAACCAATTCAAGCCAGCAGAGCTACCCTGGGCAATGATGCCCAGGGTGATGTGAGGCCTCAGTGTAGCAAGGATTGGGCTCCACTGTCGATGTCTTGCACCAATGGAGCCTTAGAGTTCACCTGAAGGCACCAATGGCCTTAGGTTATGGTTCCACAGCCACCCTCTCCTACCTTGCTCAAGTGGCCATAGTGCGCATGAAAGCCTGGCCATTGAATGCTGTGGGCAATTGTGGAAAATATCACAGACAACTCCTGACATCCAGGCACATGCACTTTCCTACGGGCGCCATTGGATAGAAAACGGGAGTGGCTGATTCTTTATCCCTTCCCATCCCAGGAATGAAAGTCAGACCTTCTTGCTCTAGACTGCTTAGCCCCACACCAATCAGAGCCCTTAGGAAACTTAGCCTACAAGAGAGCAAGCCTTTTTGTACATTTTTGCTTTCTTTTTTGGTGAATTTCAAACACTGTTACACGAGGCTACTGCACTTCCTCATTATTTCAGCATCACACACCCTAAATCAGCTGCAGCACAGTCAGATGCAGCGTAGAACCACCTCCCCCCCCACTTCCCTGTTCCAACAATGTGCCTCAGCCCAAGCTCAACAGGGCACCTTCCCATGTTCCCATTTTCATTTCTAACAGCTATCACACAACATTTAATTTTGTTTAAATTTCATGTCATTTTTTAATAGGTGAGAAACATTAGTCATAGACACAATCAGTGACAATGCAGTGACTTTATTAAAACGTGTCTTACCAGGTGAAATGAATGGTTTCTTGAGGGAGCATGAGTACGTGGTAATGCAGTGACGTCCGGCAGGAAGCACTATGCGCTCCCTGTGCAGGCGGGTTGGATTCCCTAAAAGCGAGAGTGCGCTCTTTCACACTTGCGCTCGAAAGAGAGCACATCTCCCTGAGGCTAAGTGCAGCCTCAGGGAGATCGCTTCCACTTTGAAAAATATGAAAAAGAGAAAGAAAAACTTCCCTTGCATGTCCCCTTCAAGTGACAATGTCATATTTCACGTTCATAATTTACAGAAAAACTTAATTAAAATTTTTAAAATCCTGCATGAAATCTCATCCCGCCACTGGATGAGGTTTCACGTTTTCTCTATTTGCCGCCAGGACTCCTGGCCTGCCCACCAACATTAAGGTTGGACGGGCAGGTCCTTTAATTACTTAAATGGTCCTGTCCATGGCCTCAATTGGCCATTGACAGGTCGGCGGGCCCACAGCTGATTTTGCTGCGTCCCTGACTTCCTGAAAATTTAAATGGGGCGCGGTGACATCGGGGGTTCCTCCCGACATCATCCCGCATCATTTTCCCGTTGGTGAGTGGGCCCCGCCCCCTGCTCGCCGGAGGCAAAATTCTGCCCATTATTTTCGAAAAGTGTATCATGGTGCCAACAAATAAATGGAAACAATTTGTTATCTTTACTAAAATTACAGATGGAGGTCATTCAGCCCATCATACCTGAGCCAGCCCTTTGAAAGCTCTACCCAATGGCTCCCATTTCTCTGCTCTTTCCCTATAGTCTTGAAATTTTTCCCTTTAAAGTATTTATCCAATTCCCCTTTGAAAGCCGCCATTGAATCTGCTTCCACCGTCCTTTCAGACTGTGCATTCCAGATCACAACAACTCGTGCAACAAAAAAATATTCTTCTCTCCTTTCTTCTGATTCTTTTGACAATTATGTTAACGTTTTCTAACAGTTCCCTCAGCACTAAACAAACTTTTGTGGGTTGTCTCAAGGAAGCCCAACCCATTCAAATTTTTTTCAACTCGAGAAAGCTTTCATGATTTATGCTGTTAAGAAATAAATCATAATTTTCTGTGAAGCTCAAGCACTTTTTTGTAGGAGGTTGGGTGTGGCTGCGTAACAGTCTTCAGACCTAAGCAAAACAGCTTTGATAATTGTGAAACCCCAGCCTGTGAGTGTAGCTTTGCAGAGAAAAAAAGAAGGAATCCTGCCTCTTTAAAATGCATGTGAACCCGCCCATAAACAACTGAACACACAGCAAAGTCTGGCGTCAAACAGCCCAGTCTGGAGACACTAATGACTGTGCACTTGAACAACAGCCTCTCATTGCCATGAATCAAAAGAGGGAAGGCGGAGGTTTGTGAGGAAGTGTCTCAACTGTTGCAGGTGTTCCTTGCATATCAAAGGTAGACCAACAGGAAGCTTCAGGTCTCAAGATAAAAGCTTTCAGCTTGTTAGAGGCAATCCAGCCTGACTGTCTGAACCACAAAATTCACCCTGCGCCAGCTGGGATCACTCTGAATATATTCCGCCTTGCCCATTACCAAAAATAAAACTCCTGGGAGCTTTGTCTCCATAATACCACCCCTAAAACTGTGAGCTACAATGCAGAGGCAAAGCAAGGTTGATATAGCAAAGAAGTAGAGAATAACTGGGGGCAAAATTAGCTCTTTACACCAGTGTTCTATGTTTTTAAACAAGGAAATCTTCCACCTTCATTTCAAGTTAAATGTATTTAGTTGCTTGATAACATTTTGAACATTCTAGTTTAATTTTAAACTTCCGACAAAGATTGATATATTGTAACATTGTGAGCCATTCCATATTATATTTGCTCCCCAGATATATTTGCATGCGAATAATGATCTATTTTCATTGTCCTTTTTCTAAATTGACAAAGCTGACTACTTATTTCTTGTGTTTTTTTTAATTCACATTAGCAGATCTCTCATGCGTTAGTCAGATGATATGCTGGTTTACACTGATGAGAGCATTCTTTCACATCACACTCTGTGAATGATTCAGTTATGGTACTGGCGTTTTCAACGAAACCTGTCTCTTTAAAGGCACAAAGTCTAATTGATGTAAACATGAGATCACAAGGTTAGTTAGAGGTTAGCTGTTGATGAGGAAAGTTTACAGATTGGCAGGTGCTTCCAGCTGCACATTTCCACCTCCAGGTCAGAAGAAGCTGGCATGAAATGAGTGCCTTTATTGTTTGTATTTTTATAGGCTTTTGTGAAGTGTGATGGAGTCAAACATCTAAATAGGTTATTAATTTATTGGATTTTTATTATTCTTAAAAACAGTGAAAGTAGCTCAAAAGCTGATAGGACATGATAATAAGATGATGTGAAAATGGCTCTCATTCAGAATCTCCTTGATTTTTTTATACCTAGAACATTTCACGGTTGTTAGAGTTAAATGAAATCAATTTCATTTTGAAACATTTGTTTAAGCATTTATCTTTTTGCTCTGATGAACCTGTACATTAGTAAAGGCAACTTCATCAGCCTTAACTACAGTCAGAGACTTGCATAGTTAAGATACATTCACTGCATATTATTGTATAATAGACAGATCTTCTAAAGCTTCAATTTATACGAGGCCTGCTAGGTCTTTCTAGTAGCACTGTGTAAGAGTGCTTTAACCCTGCCAATTTTTTGTTGCAGTTTCTTGACAATAACCTCTGTTCATCACACTATCCTATTTATATTTGTTATTGGGGTGCTGGGCTTCAGTGTGAAACACAAAGCCTATATCTGAAGAAGACTCATATTGGACTCAAAATGTTAACTCTGTTTCTTGTTCCACAGCTGTTGCCAGACCTGCTGAGTTTTTCTAGCGTTTTCTGCTTTTATTTCAGATTTCCAGCATCTGCAGTATTTTGCTTTTAAAAGGAAGGGCCTATTGTTTTGCGCATTAGCGGGGTTGCAGATCTAGCTCCAGATGTCTACTTTGGCGCAACTGGAAGTGCTTAATATGAAGGTAAATTTGTAGATCCCCATTGAGTCTATGGCACAATGATTCTCTGCAGATAGGGTCATTAACCTTTATGTCTGCCAATGTCAAGGAGGGTTGTTGAAACATGGACTTTTTTGCCAAGGGAAGTGGTTGAGAAGTTGAACATTGTATCATTTAAAGGAACTTTTGGTAAGTATTTGAAGCAGTGGAGAGTGTGAGACTTTGAGGGAGACCATGGTTGTGGGAATAGTTTTTGGGTTGCTCTCACGAAGAACTTGCATGGATACAATCTGCTGAATGACTGCTCCCTGTGCCATGGTTCCTCTAATGTAAAAGTAGCTTACGTTATCAACTTCACCACATTACTGAGTCTTGTAGCTTTCAGTATAATCACATTCCATTTGAGTAATGCCAAATTATGCAGAAACAGCCCACCTAAAGAGTGAATGTTCAAATTTCAAGGAATAAAATCTGAATACCATTTTAAGTGAGATCTTTTTGGCAGAAACAGTCTAAGTGGAAAGCAGTGCGAGAAGATAAGACAGATCAATAAAGTGTAGTCAGACTGCTCTGAAAGAAGATCCTTCAGAGAGCTGATGACATATTGGAGAATATTTAGCAATGCACATTTTATGAATAATTTGAGTAAAACAATTCTTACTGTTTGTGAAGTTGCTGCATACAGGTTGTGAAGGGAAATATTGATTGACCTGGTATCTGTTTTTCCATCTTTCAGGTGAGATATTAAACCAAGGGTCCATCTGCCCTCTCAGATGAATGTAAAATATCCTACGGTTCCTATTTTGAAGAACAGCGGGGAATTAACCCTGGTTCCTGATCAATATTCATCCTTCAATCAACATCACAAAAAACACATTATCTGGTTAATATCATGTTGCTGTTTTTGTGGGAGTGTGATGTGTGCAAATTGCCTGCTGCTCTTCCTACATTGCAACAGTGACTACACTTCAAAAGTACTTTGTTAGCTGTAAAACACTTTAGGATGCTATATAAATGCAAGTATTTTTTTCTTCTGTAATGCCAGCGAGACCAGAATTTAGCATTAACTGGCATAACATACCATGACAATTCCAATCAAATGACTAGATGGTTCAGATGATAAATGCACCCTATGGCATAATACTGGACATAAGTATCAGGAAAGTCCCAGATTCATTCCCTGAGCTAGGTGATTTTAAATGGAGTCACAGACAGGAGCTTAATGCCTCTAGAGAAGGAAGGAAACCAAAAAAATTTGTATTTATATAGTGCGTCTTTTACTACCATCTGTCTTCGAGAAAGGAGAAAATTGAGCTAAGTTATCCAATTTGGACAGCTTGCCAATATTATTTCAATAAGGGTTAGTGTAATAGTGATGTTTTTCTCATTAGACGTCACTAACAATTCCACATAACAATCTCTGAGGTAGATACGTTTCTTCCATTTAGTATTGGTAACAAGATGATGAACATGAATTTAAAGAACCCATTCAGAAGTTCACTATGAATAACACACAGAGGAAACATTTTCCTATATCATAGAAGCATTGAATATTACAACAAAGGAGGCCATTTGGCCCCATCCTGCCTGTGCCAGGTCTTTGAAAGAGCTCTCCAATTAGTCCCCCTCCCCTTTCTTTTCCTCATGGCCCTGCAAATTTCTCACCTTGAAGTACTTACCCAACTGCCTTTTGAAATTTCCTATTACATCTTTTGCCACCAATGCATTCCAGATCATCACCATCATCATTGGTGCTCTGTCAGGTCCTTGGCTCATGGTCTTCTCTGTGACTCTCTGTCCTGTGCCAGTCTTTTAATTTGTCAATAACTTCCTTTAATTTTCAAGCCATCAGGCATTGATATCCTCTTCCTTCCTCTTCCTTTTTCCCCTTGAAATCTTCCTTCCTCTTAATAGTCCATTTCCTCCTAAGATGTGCCCTGCCCAGCCTCTCTGCCTTTTCCTAATTATGTTCAGCAAATTTCTTTGTTCATTTGTTCTCCTCAGCATTTCATCATTTCTTACTTCTTCTAGGCAGCTGATCCCTTCCATTCTCCTCCAAACCCATATTTCAAAGTTATTAAGCAAGATGGTTTCCTCTTGCAATGCACTGTGTTTGAAAATATTTCTCCTCATTATCACTCTAATTCTTTTGCCAATCATCTTAAATCCGTGTCCTCTGGTTACCAACCATTCTGTCAGTGGAAACAGCTTCTCTCTGTTTACTCTCTCGAAATCCCTCATAATTTTGAACACCTCAGTTAAATTTCTCTTTAACCTTCTCCACCCTAAGGAGAACAACGCCCCCCCCCCCCACCACCCCCTTCTCTAGTCTCTCCACACAATCATATGCAACTTATTTTCAATGCATTTGAAGGATATCCATACAAGGTAATTACTGCATATTTTTTCAATTCAGAGTTTTTGAATCCAGTACTGAGCTCTGGCAAGTTGAACAGGGACAATGGAATCCTACTTTCATAATCCTGGGCTTCACAGAGCCAGAAAAGCATTTGTGGTTTAGAACCAATTAAGTTCATTCCTGTTTTTTTCCACAACTTTGATACATCTATGCTTGAGAGAAGGGATTACACTCAAGCAAGAGTTTGTGTAAATGTGAGGTCCAAAATATTCTTAGAATAAACTCAGCAGGAGGTTCTTCAATGCCTCAAGAATGGATGTGCTCAAGTCACATAGCATCTAACGCGGGGGTCTATCTTTCAAAACAAGTCTAGACAGCACCAGCCCATTACTTTCCTGTGTGTCGTGTACTCCTGTATTCAAATTCTGATTCAAGCTATTCATAAGATATACATTGATAAATATTCTTCAATATATCATCAGCTCTCTGAAGTTCTTCATTCAAAAACAAATCAGACGTTTTCTAAATGCTATTTCTTGACAAATTTCACTTTTTCTCATAATCTATACTATGAGCCTAGGCTTTACGCTTGGGTTTACCCAAAGAAAATTTTTCATGCTGAAAGTTAAGTATCAATTTTTGATGCGGGCTATCTGTGAACATTTTAGCACCATTCAAATTGTGGGTAGATTCTGGGTGATTGTATTTTGATATTTTCCTGTCTGCTAGAGCTTCATGTTTCTGATAGGGTTAAAACATTTGATTACACCCAGAATTAATTTCAGAGCTATTTTGTTGTCACAAAGTTGCAAATTCTTTACAAAAAATATAGTCAAATTTTGCTGTTTTTTTACCAAACCAGGACAAGTTAAGTAAGTGCACAAGGAAGAAAAGAATAGGAGTATATATTAATAGTGTGAGATGAGGTAAAATAGGAGGAGAGTCAAAACATCGGAGCAGAAAGACTGACATAGGCCTGTTGGGGTGAATGGTCTTTTTCTGTGCTATGAATTCCATGCCATTCGATGTTCATTAGCAGCAACTCCGGTGCGGGGACTTTGTTGTATCTATGTTGCTGTTATTGGGGGAGACAGTGGTGTAGTGGTAACGTCACCAAACTAGCAATCCAGAAGGACAGGCTAATGATCTCAGAAATGGGTTCAAGTCCCACCATAGTAGCTGGCAGAGTTTGAATTCAGCTATTGTGTTATTCCCTGGCAATATTCAATAAAAAGATGATTCACTCTACTACCACAGCTTAGTCAGAAGAAAATGTCAATTCATGTTGAGGTACAGTTACATAAGAGTGGAAATGTTTGAAACTGCATTAGCTAGTCTGTACAAGCAACAAAAATTATCAACTGACCATTTTAGGAATATTTGACAGCAGTTGTCATTTTTCAGTAAGGTTACTTTGTTATACCATTTTTACTGATGCCGAGGGAGAGGATGAGGGTGGGACCACAAAGCACCAGAGGGTGCTTGGCTCAAAACTCACTGAGAGTATGAAAACATACAGAGAGGGACATTACTGCCTGGGACTGATCTGTAACTCATTTTCTCATTTAAATGATTCCTCTTAATCTGAAATTGTTTCATCTGAGCTCTCTGTTAACTTTAATTGAAATGATGCAATAAAAACACCTTTTTTTTAACAGTAAATTGGTTAATTTGAACTACTGGATAATTTGAAAACTTTCAAGTAAAATTGATGGTCTTTAGTTAACAAAGGTATCCAGGACTCCTGAAGTTCTTTTTAGCAATTCTGTTGTAATCCAAAGGCACAGATGAAGTAATTAATATTTGATTAACTCTTCATTGTGCATAATGTCTACAAGCCATACATTGATAACGTTGAATTCTCTATGGTATCAGCTGTAGCTCAGAGGTAGCACTCTTACCTATGAGCAGTCAGAGGGTGGTTGGGTTCAAATCCCACTCTAGGGCTGGAATTTTCCAGTCCCCTGGCAATAGGATCCCCCAAGCTAGGCCATCAAGCCATTGAAATTGGTGGGACAGGACAATTCTGCCGGTGTGAGGGGCTGGAAAATTCCAACCTGGAACTTATATGTGTAATCTAAGTGACACTTCAGGATATTAATGCATTGTTGGTGATATTGTCTTCCTGATGTTAAACCTTTGACCTTTCAGATGAATATAAGAAAATCCTAAAGAAGAACAGGAGAAATGTTCTGACCACCAACTATCCCTTAGCCAATGCCAGATAAAAAAAAACAGGTTGACTAGGTATGGCTGTGGGATCTTTCTGTGTGTAAATTGACTGCAGAGTTTGCCTAAAAAGCAAGTGGTTGCTCTTTGGTTTTAGGAGCAAGTGGTTGCTCTTTTGGCCATTTAGGACGATGATGAGGGGAATATTCTTCATGCACAGGGTTGAGAATCTTTGGAATTCTTTACCCGAGAGAGATGGCCAACAGTTGAGCATGTTCAAGGAAAAAATTGGATACTAAGGGAATCAAGGAATACGGGGATAGAGCAGGGAAGTGGAGTTGGGGTAGAAGATCAACCATGATCTCATTGGATGGCAGAGTAGGTTTGAGGATCTGTATGGCTTGCTCGGCCTAAAGCAGCTCACTGGTTGTACAGCGCTTTGAGACATCCTGCGGACATGAAAGCTGGTATGTAAAATGCAAGTTCTTTCTTCATTCAATTATTTCACCATCCTTATATATGTGTCCTTATAGATCAGAAATGTGGAAAGTGAACATGAGTGTAGGGAATGACTGATACTTCCACTAGTGGTACAAGTGGTCCTACTTAAGAAGTGGTGTGAGCAGAGTGTGGGGGTGTACTGACTAGACACATTACTCTCAAAATGAGGGAAACAAAGCGCTTGTTATCCACACATTAATTAAAAACAAAGGAAATAGAAGAAGGAGCAGGCCATACAGACCCTCAAACCTACTCTGCCATCCAATGAGATCATGATTGATCTTCTACCCCAGTTCCACTTCCCTGCTCTATCCCCGTATTCCTTGATTCCCTTAATGTCCAATTTTTTCTCGAATATGCTCAACTGTTGACCATCTCTCTCGGGTAAAGAATCCCAAAGATTCACAAGCCTGTGAGTGAAGAATATTCTCCTCATCATCGTCCTAAATGGCCAATCTATACGAACATACGGATGACGAGCAGTCAGCCACTTGGCCCCTCGAGCCTGCTCCACCATTCAATAAGATCATGGTTGATCTGACTGTAACCTCAACTCCACATTCCCGCCTACTCCCGATAACCTTTCACTCCTTGCTTATCAATAATCTATCTACCTCTGCCTTCAAAAATACTCGAAGACTCTGCTTCTATTGCTTTTTAAGGAAGAGACTCACTCTGAGAGAAAATATTTCTCCTCATCTCTCTCTTAAATGGGTGGCCCCTTATTTTTAAACAATGACCCCTAGTTCTAGATTCATCCACAAAAGGAAACATCCTCTCCACATTCACCCTGTCAAGACCCCTCAGGAGCTTTTATGATTCAATCAAGTTGCCTCTTACTCTTCTAAACTCCAGCGGATAGAAGCCTAGCCTATCCAACCTTTCCTCATTAGACAACCTGCCCACTCCAGGGGCAGAATTTTCCGTTTGTCGGTCGGGCGGGCCTGACCAACTTGGTGTCGGGCAGGCGGCCAATTGCCGCTGGAGAAACGGGCCGCGCCGCCATTTTCTGCGGGCTGGCCAATTAAGGCCATAGAGAACGGGAAAATACTCACAGGGAAGGGCAGCCGCAGACTGGCGGTTCCAATGGGGAACCTGCAGCCTGTATAAAGAGTGGCCAGGCAGCCTGCTTGAGGCAGTGCACTTTGGCCACTCAGGGAGAGAGGGAAGGAGGTCCAAGTGGACAGCAGCATGAGCAGGAGGAGGGGGGCAGGCTGCAGGAGAGGCCAGCGAGGGGGGCCACTGTGCCCCCCCCCGATTTTCAGATGCCTGCCTCGCTGTCCCCCGGCAAGAGGTGTCTATCCGTCGGCACATTCTGTATCCGGAGGATGGGAGGAGGTGGGTGACGCTGTAAGTGCCCATGATGATGTGCGGCACACTGGGACCCAGTGCAGGAAACGATTCAATGATTTGCTGTGCTCTGGATGGGTGAGTACCATGTCGGTCTTGGCCATTTGACTCAGAAGGCAGCCTTAGCCTTTGAGCCCCCCCACCATGTCTTGCTGTCGTTACTGCAGAGGGCATCTGGCGCACGCTGGGTGGGCAAATGGGTACTGACCATGCTTACATCAGCCTTGGAGGTTAAGAAGAAGAAGGGTTCTCCCCGCAGCATATGTTGGTGTTTGTGGTATTTGAGTAGTCGGAGGGCAACCTGCAGGGGAGGCAGCTCGACACATACTCAGAACTCCAACACATGTCATATTGATGGTGATGAGATGGTGCAAGGGGAGCCTCAAGGTGTTTTGGGCAAGTGCCATCTGCTGGCATCGACGCCGCACCTAGTTGCGTCTCCTTGCCATGGGCGCTAAGACCCGTGTGTTATTCAAAGCGATGGACGCCGAATGTGTCCAAGGTGTCCATTGGGGGAGGGGTTGGGAGCAGCCGTACTATCTTCTGGGGACTGATCACCAGCAATGTGGACAGGAGCCACTGGAGGCCTCAGATGGGCCACTGTTGTTGGGGTGCGGCATGTGCATGCAGAGTACATGAGCGAGCAGCCCCAATAAATCCTCTTCTCTGTTTTGCAGGCAAAAAGTCACCATAATGCCGGGAGCCACAGAGGACTGGAGGTGGGCGTGCCAGAGGACTGGAGGTGGGCATGCCCTCCTCCAGTGCCTCACACCATTCGAAGAACAGGCCATGGGAGCTGGGCAGGAATCAGGAGGCCAGGATGGTCGGGGGCGGTGAGGCTGGGGTGCAGCAGCTAAGAATTTGAGGTCCACAGTCCCATCCACTCTGTCTGCCCACCATCCAAAGCACTGTTGGTTGCTGCAATCATTAATGCTGAAACACTGCTCATTCACAGACTGAGACACTGATGTGTGTGTCATACAGGAGGACCCTCGTCCCCTTGAGGAATCACGTCTCCACCACCTTCCAAAGTCACCTTATCCCATTTGTGACCACTATCACCATGGTCTAATATACCATTGGATCGCTGCTGCACAGCCAAAGACTTATTCCATCTGAGGGGGTTTGGGACTTTCACCACCCTTTCAGCCAGTACGTCCCACGTTACTTTGCCCAAAAGCTCCTCAGCACCTCATCTGTGAACCTCATGTCACTCAACTTAGATGAATGCCACCACGTTACTCATCCCTGCGCCAAGGGGAAATGTTGCCTTCTGCCCACCCGGTCTATGCCCCTCCTTACGGAATGAAGGCCAATAATGTGACCTCTCAATCTCCTGTGATCCACGGCAAATGTCGCAAGTGTTTGCGATGTTTCCTCAGCCCCGCAACTATCCAGGTCAGGAACCTCTGCACTCTCCCCACTCCTATGGTTCATAACAAGCCATGTGGCATTCCTGAGGCCATCTGACCAGCCTGTCTGCATGTGCGTTTAATGGTTGGGGCCCCTCTTGACTCTTTTCCATCTCACCAATGCTCTTCTCCTTATGGTCTTGAAGGGTGAGCGACTTATGAGGCTGGGGGAGAAAGGGATGGAAGGTTGAACTGAATGAACGCTAACTGATGCACTGTCATTGTGTTAATTTCAGCATCACCTCCAGAGTGACCTACACCGACACCGCAGCCCCCCCTCCACACCTGAGGACCAACATGTGCAACTTGCGGCACATCATTTCAGCCAGCCAGGCACCAACGCAGATACATACACCTCGGTGGGGACTTTACTGTCGGCTAGTGCCCCGGGTCACAGTGGAGAGGGCACATCATGATCGCTGGAGGAGATGGTAGAGGCAGAGAGTGCCGATGGCACCAGCAGCCGGAGAGTCCAGACTCCAGCACTGATGACATGCCTCTGGAGTTGTCCCCAATGCAGCAGCTGCAGGACAGGCGGCAGGAAGTGCGTTTGCATCTGGCAGGGTTGCATGAGAGAATAGGTCAGTTGCTCTCTGTGACGGAGGAGTCCAGGCAGAGTGCACGTGAAGGTTTGACCCTCAGGGCAGAGCTTCAGGCTTTCTTCAATGAGAGATTGGCGGCTCCCATAGAGAGGGGTTTCAATCGGATGGAATATTTTATGATTGGGATACGCTCTGACCTGCAAATCCTCACAGCGGTACTGACCATGGGTGGTCATTCCCAATATGGGAGATGTTGTGGGCACCAAGTGTCGGCACTCGGTGCCTATGCATCTGCGGTGAGCAGGGAGGTCGAAAGGGACCTCACGTCGGCTCAGCAGCTGCCTGTCATTGCTGCGAGCTCCTCTCAGGGCACTCCGGATGAGGGCAGCAGCTCCTCCGCCCCTCTGCCAGTCAACGTTTCTTCCATTGAGGCTGTGACAACTGGGGAGGTGCCAGTTCAGGAACTGGCCACTCCCTCCCAGACGGGGCCAGCAGCTGCTCCATGGGCCAGAGGAAGCCCACCAAGGTCATCGAGGCCAGTGGAACAGCAGAGTCAGCAGCTGTCTCACAAACCACTCCGAGTGATGGGGTGGCACCTAGACATAGCACCTGAAAACATAAGCATAAGGCAGGTTAGGCACATCACAAGTATGTCACTGGTTATTTTGTCTTGGCCTTAGAATAGGGACCCATATTTTTCTTATCGCAAAAAAGTGCTGTGTGCTTTTCTTTTGGACACAATAAAGTCCACCTTTGTTATCATGGCTGAGGGTCTTTTGTTTGTGGTGCATTTTTCTTTTTCACATATTTATCATGAGTGTTTAAGTGGACATTGATGTTTCTGTACTAAGCCCTTAGTTGCAGCTGATGAGGTGGAAGATGTAGCATCTAAGTGCCACGTGTGGAAGCGCCAGGCAATGCTGGTCCTGCTGAGCCATGTGTGTGGAGCTAGCTGGAGGTTCATTGGATTAAAGTGTCCCGGGTGTCCCTGCCTCCTTGGTGTAGTAGCGGGTCGGTATACTGCCCCTCATCATCGCCCTGTGCTTCCTCATCCTCTGAGGCACTGCTGGATTCATCATGCGCAGCCTCATCCAGGGCGTCAGGTCTTGCATCCCCCCTTTCCAGCGTAAGATTGTGCAGAGTGCAGCATGCTACCACTATCACAGAGACACAATCTGGGGGGTACTGGAGTGCGCGCCTTGAGCGGTCCAAGCAATGGAAGCGCGTCTTGAGAAGACCGATGGCTCTCTCCACCACAGCCCTTGTGGTGCCGTGGCTTCTATTGTACTGCTGCTCAGCTTCTGTTCTTGCATGGCGGAGAGGCGTCATGAGCCACCTTCAGAGGGGATAGTCCTTGTCACCCAGCAGCCATCCATCCAGCCGGGCTGGAGCACTGAAGAGCCCCGGCACCTGGGAGTGTCTGAGGATGTAGGTGTCGTGGGAGCTGCCTGGGTACCTTGCACAGACTTGTAGAATCAGCATCCTGTGATCACACACTATCTGCACCTTCATGGAGTGGAAGCCCTTCCTGTTGACGGAGGCACCGGGCTTACCTGCTGGTGCCTTGATGGCCACATGTGTACAGTCTATAGCACCCTGGACACGGGGGAAGACAGCAATGGCCGCAAAGCCTCTGACTCTCTGTGTCTGACTTGCTGGTCGCAGCGGAAGTGGATGAAGATGGATACCCATCTGAACAGAGCGTCTGTAACCTGCTTGACACAAGTGTGTACAGCTGATTGGGAGACACCGCAAAGATCACCCACCGACCCCTGGAAGGAGCCAGGGGCATAGAAGTGGAAGGAAATTGTGAGCTTCAGAGCTGCTGGTATGGGGGTGTCCACCCACACAGTTAGGGGAGATCTCAGCGCCAATCATCTGACAGATATAGTTGACTGTCTCCCTTGAGAGTTGGAGCTTCCTTCGAAACTGCACCTCAGTCATATTGAGGTAGATGCTTCGCCGCCTGTAAACCCTGGCAGCAGGATAGTGGCATCTTCTGCGGCCCCTTCCACCTTGGACAATCTCTCGGCCCTGTGCCCCTTGTGCCTGCGCCTGGACTTCCAAAGGTGGCTCCCCTGGAGGCTGATTGTCCAGTCCTGGCCTCCTCCTTATTCTATCCCTCCCTTCCTCCTCAGGGGAGCTGCCTCCAGTGGAGAGGTCAGAATCCAAACCTCAGACTAAATGGAGGCCTCCGGAAAGCTGCAGGCCCGAGAAAGATTCCTGTCTTCAGAGTGGTTTCAAAGTACACAAGAAGCTCTTGGAAATCGATGGGAACTGCTAACAACCACACAGGCAGCTTTTAAACACTTTCAGCAATGAAAACTTTGTGGAAAGCATGATCATCCCCTCTGAGTCCACACATCCCAACATTGCATGAGTTTTATTAAAATATCTCCCACCCGCCTGCCCGTTGGGTCTGTGCTCCGACCCGAAGTTCACACGGGCCCCTCAAAATCCAGGACAATTGGCAAGTTAAGGGCCTTAACGAGGCCTTCAGTTAATGGCGGGCGAACGCCTCACTGCTGAGCATGCCCGCCCACCGATATATCATGATGCTGCCCGCTGACGTCGGGACGCTCACGCAACATTTTAAGCACTGATATGTGGGCTCCGTCACCCACACGTCAGCGGAAAGTTCTGGCCCAGGTATTTCGTAAACCTTCTCTGAACTTCTTCATGCATTTACATCCTTCCTTAAGTAAGGAGACCAGTACTGCACACAGTACTCCAGTTGTGGTCTCACCAATACCCCGTTTAACTAAAGCATAACCTCCCCACTACTGTATTCAATTCCCCTTGCAATAAATGATAACATTCTATTAACTTTCCTAATTACTTGCTGTATCTGCATATTAGCCTTTTGTGATTCATGCACTAGGACATCCAGATTCCTGTGCATCTCAGAGTTCTGCCATCTCTCACCATTTAGATAATATGCTTCTTTTTTATCTTTTCTGCCAAAATAGACAATTTCACATTTTTGCACATTCGCCAGACCTTTCTCTGCTCACTTAGCCTATTCATATCCCTTTGTACTCTCCTTATATCCTCTTCATGATTTACTTTCCTACCCATCTTCATGTCATCAGCAACCATACCTTCTGTCCCTTCATCTAAGTCATTTATATAAATTGTAAAAAGTTGATGCTCCAGCACATCACTCGTTGCATCTTGCCAACTAGTGAATAACCCATTTATGCCTACTCTCTGTTTCCTGTTAGCTAGCCAATCCTCTATGCCAATATATTACCCCTACACTAATAACCTTTGATGGGTGACTTATCAAATGCCCTCTGGAAATCTAAATACAGTACACCCACCAGTTCCCCTTTATCCACAGCTTATGATACTACTTCAAAGAACTCCAATAAGTTGGTTAAACATGATTTCCCTTTCAAAAAACCATGTGGACTCTGCCTGATTACCTTGACTTTTTCCAAATGCCCTACTATAACGGCTTTAATAATAGCTTCTAACATTTTCCCTATGACTGATATTGAAGCCAACTGGCCTGTAGCTTCCTGCTATCTCCCTCCCTTTTTGAAAAAAAGAGTTACATTCACTATCTTCCAATTTAATGGAACATTCCCATTAACCTTGAGATGATGAATCTTTGTTCCACACACTCCAGCCAAGGGGAAACAGCTTCTCCGCATCTACTCTGTCAAGCCCTCTAAGAATTTTATGGGCAGAATCTTCTGGTTGGTGTGTGGGGGCCTTAATTGGCGCACCCACATAAAATGGCAGCATGCAGCCGATCGCGAGTGACGCTTGGCTGTGCATCCACTCCGGCCCAGCCCACCTGACAGGGAGAAAGATCCCCCCTATGTTTCAATGTGACCACCTCTCCTAAACTCCAGACCCATTCTACTCAATCCGTCACATCCCAGGAATCATTCTAATGAACCTTTGTTGCAGTGCCTTCAAGTCAAGTATGTCCTTCCCTAGGTAAGGAGTCCAAAGCTATACACATTACTCCAGGTGTCTGTCAACAAAGCTTTCTATAATTGCAGTAACTTCCTTACTCTTGTAGTCCAACTCTCTTGAAATAAAGATTAAATGCCTTCCCAATTGTTTGCCGTACCTGCATGTTAACTTTCTGCAATTCATGTACAAGGATATCCAAATCCCTTTGAATACGAGCTTTTAAATTTGCAAAGCTCTGCTTTCTGACATCCAAGTGCCAGTGAAATGTCTAAAATTAGAACAAATCTAACTATTCTAACAAATCTTTTCAACATTACACACTATAATCTCTTGATCCAAATCCAAATCATCCGTGCATATTGATGAAAGCAATGATCCTAACTGACTTTGTGGCATGCTGTTGTTTAAATCCTGTGCCTGAAATAATCCATTAATGACTATTCTCTCTATTTTGTACTTTAGCCAACTTCCTATCCAAGCTGCCACGTTCATTTGATACCAATCGTCTTAGTTAGGCTGACACTTCCATGCACACAGAGTCACTTCTGCACTCTCAGAAAAGCCACCTTTTGGATAAGATGTTAAACCAAGGTTCCCTCTGCCCTCTCAGGAGGGATTCCATTCAAAGGAAGATATGGCAGTTCACCCCAGAATCCAGGACAATATTTATCCCTCAACTAAACTGTTTATCTTGCCATTTATTTCATTGAACTGCTTGTGGGAATTTTCACATTGACGGCCATGTTTCCTACATTACAACAGTAAATACATTCAAAAGTACGTCACTGGCTGTCAAGGGTTTTGAAATGTCCTGAGATTGAGAAAGATGCAATATAAATGCAAATATTTATTTCAATTAAAAATGTTGTCAGCAAGCAGATATTGCTTTTTAAATATCATTCTGTTTATTACATTTTCTAATTCTCTTTACTTGCCAGCCATTCTCCCTATTAGCTTTTTGGAACATATTTTTGACTTCCTTCTTATAATTTCTACAGTCCAGGAGATTTGTCATTTGTTACCTTTTAAAGGTTTCATTTTAGATTTAATTTATCTACTTATCCAAGGAACTCTAGATTTTTTCTGCACCTCTTTTATTTCTCCATATGGAATATGCCCAACCTGTGAAAGTTTCCCTTTGTACATAGAATTACATAGAAATTACAGCACAGGAGCAGGCTATTCAGCCCAACAATCTATGCTGGTGTTTATGTTTTGCATGAGCATCCATGCACCTTACTTCACCTGACACAATCGGCATATCCTTCTATTCTTTTCGCCCTCATGTACTTATATTCCCACTTAAACTTACAAAATTCTTACAGGGTGTGACAGAGTAGGATGTTTCCCCTGGCTGTTGAGTCTGGAACTAGGGGACACAGTATCAGAATAAGGTACAGGCCATTTAAGGCTGAGATGAGGAGGAATTTATTTACTCAGACGATGGTGAATCTTTGGAATTCGCTATCCCAGAGGGCTGTGGAAGTTCAATCATTGGGCATGTTCAAGACAGATATCATTGGATTTCTGGATACCAATGATTTCAAGGGATATGGGGATAGCATAGGAAAAATGGCATGGAGGTAGATGATCAGCTGGGATCTGTTTGATTGGTGGAGTAGGCTTGACAGGCTGAATGGCCTACTCCTGCTCCTATGTTGCTATCCAGCTCTTCCTTAAATGCCTTTCTATTTTTTTAATCCCATTGAATTCTCTTCCCCTGTCGGGTTCTGATCTTTTATTGTTGACCAATCCTTTGTCCTTTTGGTTGTCTTTTCTAATTTAACCTAATTATGTTATGATTGCTGTTTCCTAGACCGAGCCAACTGTTTTCCTATTGGGCTAAAAACACGGGGATATAGAAGCAGTCCTGAAAATACTGTGGGAACAATTCCTCTCTGTGCCACTTATATTAGTTTTACAAAACAACTCGCATTCATATAGCACTTTAATGCAGTGCAGCATTCCAAGGCACTTCACAGGAGTGTCACCAAACAAGAAAATTGACATCAGGGCAGAGAGAGGTCATTAGGACAAATGAACACCAACTTAGTCAAAGAGGTGGGTTTTAAGAAAGATTGTAAAGGAGAAGAAAGGGGGAGAGACCTAGAGATTTAGGGAGTGAATTCCAGAACGTAGGGGTCTAGACAGTTGCAGGCACAAATGCTAATGGTTGTATGGAGGAAGGAGGGCTAGGTGGAGGGGATGGATAAGAGACCTGAGTTGAAGGAACACAGACAGAGTTCTCACCAGAGTAGGACTGGCTGCACTTTTACCCCAAACTATCTTTGGTTGGTTAAGTCAACACATTCGGTTCGTCATTTTTACATCTGTCTCTAACAGGTCTGTGCATCTCTTCGACTAACTTCTTACCATTTTTTTTGGCAATTTGTAATAAAATTCCAATAGAATAAAATTCCCTTCTTATTTCTTAGTTTTATTGAATATCCTTGCATTTTTCACCACAAATGGTATCATCCCTGATAAAAATTAAACTGCTGCAGAAATGGGTCAGCAAAGTGAATGTGAGTCATTTCGAAATGTGCATTGCTGTTCTCAGGCGTTATATTGCGTTGTTGAAGCGGAACCGGGGGATGGTGGTGTCATCGTTATTAGGTTGGGCTAATTATCTGCAGAATTTAAAACCGAATCCCACTAATGAGGGCTTTAGAATTTGAGTTCAGTTGAAATAAATGTGGAACCTGATGGCTAGTTATCAGTATGGGCGAACAAGAAACTGTTCAAAACTCGGGAAGGAAATCTGCCGTCCTTACCCTGTCTAGCCCATATGTGACACCAGTACTGGCATCAATGTGGTTGGTTTTAAACCATCCTCTAAAGTGGCAGAGCAAGCTACTCAGTTGTAGAAGCCTGTCCACCATTACCTTGTACGGGCAAATAGGAATGACCACCAAATGCCAGCCTCGCTCACAGACCACCCCCGCCACCGCCCCCCACCCCCCAAAAAAAATAAAACGGCCTTTTCCCTTTGTGGAACCAGGTTATATAGCTCATCTTTAAATTCCGTTGTCACCAAATGTGTCTACAAAGCAAAGCAAAAATTGTCTCAATCTCTCACTTTAAGTAACTTCTCGGAAATGTCAAGAAACTGCAATTAACAGAAAAGCCCTGAGAAAATTGTTAACCTTTTAAATGTAGGAGCTGC
This sequence comes from Carcharodon carcharias, assembly GCF_017639515.1. Lineage (NCBI taxonomy): Eukaryota > Metazoa > Chordata > Chondrichthyes > Lamniformes > Lamnidae > Carcharodon > Carcharodon carcharias. The sequence goes on from NC_054489.1 coordinate 11,813,441, forward strand.
TGCCTTACAAAACTCAACAATTTTACCTCTCAGACATTTCAATAAAACTAATAGTTCCGCTCTGTCGCCAAAGGCAACGAGATGGGAATTCATGTGTAAATACAAACACAAAAATTGTTATTACTTGATACAACAATCCTGAAACTTTAATGATTGTTTGATACTTTCAGCAAATGGTTTGTAATTCTTTAAGGCTGAGTTCACATTGTAAATTTTGGGTTAATGCGAAGTGATTTTTTTTTTGTTTTTGCCAAAATCTTAAACTCAATAAATCAGATATTCGGGCCCAAACTTGACTCTGATACAAAACAGGGAATCGCAACTCCACTCTCTTCATTCCAATGTTAGGCCGGTTCCTTACTCTGGATTCAGAATGCGTTTACATTGTAGCTGTAGTGAAATGGTCAGTAAAGACAACCCCAAGTTACACAGTGCAAAGCCCCTTAGGAATGGGGGTCGAGTACTTCATCACCTGCACAGTGACCCGGCTTATCCTGGACTTCGGATTTCACGGTATCTCATATTACGAGGGCATCGGGAAGAGGTTGGAGCTCGATCCCATTGCCAAGGGGTCTGTCCTGCTCCTGACCTATTGCAATTACGTCTGAATAATCCGATGGTTGATAAAGATATAACATGTCAAATTTCTAGTGCTGTCACAATTTTGGGATCTCTATCTCACTTCTTTCTCTCACTTCCACCCACCACCACCACACCCCACCCCCACCCAACTCAACACACACACACACACATAAACACAATCCAATTCCTTGTCAAGCTAAACATTGTAGGATCCACCTGCACCTATAAGATCGGAGCTGAGGGTTTGATGTGGTGAATGAACGGAAATAGTTGTGCATACCAGCCTCAGATAGAAGCTATGTGCATTCTGAGTTGAGATACCAACTCAGTCTTTGCTTGCCGTGAGCTGTTAGTTCCTGGGCCACAGGTAAGGTCTGATGGATGAATAGCACAGCCAATATTGCTTTTGCAGCTTTGGGTCTGAACCCCAGGCTGGGCTGAAAAGTAAGGCTTGCATTTATCTAACGTTTCATTCACTCGCTTGGGGAAAGTCTCACAGCATCGCCAAGCCAGGGAATTACTTCGGCATTCCACTGTTTCGACAGCTTCCTAGTTTGGTGTATAGAGGGAAATCTCCTGTTCAGTGGGAATGGCTGCAGAGAGAAAAAAAACAAATTATTCATGCTAATTTTCCGAGTCGCATGCTCTTTATTTTCCGATTCTGCAGTCGACAAAAACTGAACTGTGAAATTCTCTGCGACCCCAGTTCTCTTCCAAAGCGGTTTTTTTTTTAAAGTTTGCGATGAATTGGAACTTCCCTTCATTCGGTTCTGTGCTGTCGATATCCACATTCCTCCAACTCAGATCTGCGCGCCTCCCCGGCGGTGCATGCACATTAATCTTACCAAGGTCTCAAGTTTTAAAGGAGAGGTTTAGAGGTGTGTGTGTGTGCTGTGTGTGTGTTGTGTGTATGTGTGTGTGTTGTGTATGTGTGTGTATGCGTGCGTTGTGTATGTGTGTATGCGTGTGTGTGTATGCGTGTGTGTGTATGTTGTGTATGTGTGTTGTGTGTGTGTTGTGAATGTGTGTGTATGTGTGTTGTATATGTGTGTGCTGTGTATGTGTGTGCGTTTGGGGTTGGGTGGGCGTCCACAAGCTCCTATTAAAGTGTCAGGGTTCAGTTTGGAATTTTTAGCCAAGATTGAAAATTTCTGACTTCTGAAGTGTGTTAGGAGAGTTTACTACGGATTAATAGGCGACCAAATCTAACATTAAAAGCAAAGCAACAGATTCTAGGAACCACCTTTAACTCTTAAAAAAAAATAATTTTGGGAACTAAGCTTAATCTTGAAATGAAGCGACTGATTCATCTAACCCTAACCTTAACTCAAATGGTGCAATCCTTCATTACAATCTTAAGACTGAAGTATTGTGGCAAATTTTCTTACTCTGAGAATATTGCTCCAGTGCTGCAGGTTCATAGAATCTCACAGCACAGAAGGTGGTAGTTCAGCCCATTGTGCCTGGGCATATTTTTTGAAAGAGCTTGACAATTAGTCCACCTCCCCTGCTTCTCCCTAAAGCCTCATTTTTTTTTCCTTTTCCAGTATTTAAGAAATCTGCCCCCACTGCCCTTTTCAGCCAGTGCATTCCAGATCACAAAAAATTCCTGTGTAGAACAAAATTTTCCTTTTTCCCCTCTGGTCCATTTGCCAATTATCATAAATCTGTGACCTTTGGTTACTGATTCTCCGCCCGCGGCAAAAATTTACTTTCTATCTAATCTATCAAAAAGTTCATAATTTTGAACAGCTCTATTAAATCTCCCTTTAAAATCTGAAAACTGCAACTGCTAATATGACTATTATGCTAATTTTAATCTTAAACGAGGCAAGTCTTTCTGTTAACCCTATTCATAATAGGAAGTATGTGTGTCAACGTGTGGCAAGCGTGTCTTTGCCAGTATGTATCAGTGCGTCCATCAGTGTGTGTGCCAGTATGTATCTGTGGGTTGTCAGTGTGTGTGTTGTGTGTGTGTATCAGTGTGTAATGGTGGGCGTCAGTGTGTGTATTAGTATATGTCTGTGTCAATATGTATCAGTGGGTGTGTGTGCATTGATGGGTGTCAGTGTGTGTGTGTATCAGTGTATATGTGTCTAAGTATATATCAGTGGGTGTGTCATTGTGTATCTTTGTTTCTGTGCATATGTCAAAGTGTATCAATGGTTGACTCATTGTGTTTGCGCGTTTCAGTAACAGTGATTATCAGTGGGCGTGTCGGTGTACATCAGTCGGTCTGTCAGACAGCCGGTTAGATAGCCTTTGTAACCCGGAAATCCGATGCTAATAACAGTTGTCCAAGCTGCATATGTATATTTTATAGTTAACACCTAAATAGAATATTATGATGATTGTGGGTTCATTCATGTGACGTGTGGATAGGAGCAATTTTACTACTTTTTGAAATAATTCTAACAAATCTATCGGGAGTTGATTTACACTGACCACTAAAATATGTAATGGTGAAAGGGAGGTTTGAACCAGACTTACATATATTACCAAAGCTGATATTGGGCCAGTAAGTGGCCAAAAGATCGACTGAAACCGACAACAGATTTTTTATAACTGATTTATATTTTACTGGAAATTAGCTAGAAAATATCGTGGAAAGTGCAATCATTTCGTTATCAAAATAATGCATTATGGATTTTAAGTTTTGAACAATTTAACAATTTATTTGAAGGCTAACTGTCATTGAGTACATTATCTATCCAGTATATGTTTTATTAATAATTGGTGGGATGTGAGTGTCATTGGCGAGACCCATCGTCTGCCCTTGAGCAGATAGGGGTGGAAATTTCTCCCCAGCAACTGGTATTGGTTTCAATACAGCTGAGGGGCTAGCTGGACAGCTTCAGAGGGCAGATAATGGTCAACCAGGTTAGTGTGAGGCCTAGGATCACACACAGACCATCAAGAACACAGGTTTCTTACCCTAACGTGCATTAGGGAGCCAGATGGGTTCTCATATATTTGGAGAGCTTCATGGTCGCTTTTGCCGACACCAGCCCTATTCTTCAGATTGTTAATCCCGACTTCAAACTGCTGTGGTGGGATTTGTGTTCATTATCTAGGTTATTAGTGCAGTAATATAGCCATCAATGACTTTTTTTATTCATTCACAGGATGTGGGCTTTGCTGGCTGGGCCAGCATTTATTGCCCATCCCTAGTTGCCCTTGAGAAGGTGGTGGTGAGCTGCCTTCTTGAACTGCTGCAGTCCATGTGGTGTAGATACACCCACAGTGCTGTTCCAGGATTTCGACCCAGTGACAGTGAAGGAATGGTGATATATTTCCAAGTCAGGAGGGTGAGTGACTTGGAGGAGAACTTCCAGGTGGTGGTGTTCCCATCTATCTGCTGCCCTTGTCCTTCTAGGCGGTAATGGTGGTGGGTTTGGAAGGTGCTGCCTAAGGAGCCTTGGTGAATTCCTGCAGTGCATCTTATAGATGGTACACACTGCTGCTACTGTGCAACGGTGGTGGAGGGAGTGAATGTTTGTGGATGTGGTGCCAATCAAGTGGGCTGCTTTGTCCTGGACAGTGTCCAGCTTCTTCAGTGTTGTTGAAGCTGCATTTATCCAGGCAAGTGGGGAGTATCCCATCACACTCCTGACTTGTGCCTTGTAGATGGTGGACAGGCTATAACTTGCATTTATATAGAGCCTTTAACGATTAAAACATTCCAAGGGTCATTATGCACCAAAATTGCACCAAGCCACATAAACAATATAAGGTTCGGTAACCAAAGCCTTGGTCGACCAGATAAATTTTAAGGAACGACTTGGAGCAGAGGTGAAGAGATTTAGGAAGGAAATTCCACTGCCTTACTGGATGGACCCTGAAACTGAGCACTGTGCGTTATTTGATATTTTTAATTATTTTCTCGGGCTTTGTTATCTCGTTACTTTATGGGAAATATGCTTTGCAAAGATTTGAACACAAAGACCTACCGCAATTACTTGCCACTCCAGTCATTCCGATCTGTATTCCGCTTTGAAATGCTTAGCAAAGGGCGCATATTCCGAAAATGTGTTGTTTTAATTTCGATCATTGAAGCAGAATATACCTCTTGTATGGTGTCCCTAATGGGAGCCCCTCACATAGAAAACGACAATGAGATTAATCGTCGTCTGCATTGATAAATTTAAAACGGAAATCAAGAATTAACTCTGGAAACCAGCTCCACAAACTGTAAGCGGCTCAAAAAGTGAATCATGTTCAAATAATACTTACAGCGTGGAAAGTTGATGACAGTTGGTGAGAATTGGTGTCTGTCTGGTGATGACTGGTGGTAAATAGGGAACCAGTATAAGTTTGCGAATTGATTCCAAAATGTGTAGTTTAACTTTTTTGAGTTCGAACAGCTGCTTCGTTTTGTTTTGCGAACAGATGGCTCCACTAACCAAATGAATAGCAAAACAGCAAAACAATATCGTGAATGTAACACAGCTCCCCGGGTCAGGATTGCAATGTGTCGATCGTATATACATATATAAAGACATTTCAAAAATAGTTTGAAAAGTCTTAGCTCCTGAAAAGTAATTTGAAGTCGTTTTCCTGATGGTACAGTTAGTGGCAACACTTTGAACTGGAGTAGTTGCTCTCTCTCTCACACACACTTTGTACTGATGCAGTTGCTCTCTCTCTCTCTCACACACACACAGACACATTGTACTGGTGCAGTTGCTCTCCCTCTCACACACAGACACTTTGTACTGGTGTAGTTCCTCTCTCTCACAAACACACACGTACTGATGTAGATGCTCTCTCTCTCTCAAACACACACTTGTAACTGGTGTAGCTGCTCTCGCTCTCTCGCTCTCACACACACTTTGTACTGGTGCAGTTGCTCTCACTCACACACACACTCTTTGTACTGGTGTAGTTGCTCTCTCTCACATACACACACACACTTGGCACTGGTATAGTTGTTCTCTCTCTCACACACACACATTTTGTACTTGTGTAACTGTTCCCTCTCATACATTTTGCACTGGTGTAATTACTCGCTGTCTCATACACATTTGGCACTGGTGTAGTTGCTCTCTCTCTCACACACACGCTTTGTATTGGTGTAGTTACTCTCACACAGACACACACTTTGTACTGGTATAGTTGCTCTTTCTCTCACACACACACTTTGTACTGGTGTAGTTACTCTCACACACACACAAACAAACTTTATACTGGTGTAGTTGCTCTCTCTCTCACACACACACACTTTGTACTAGTGTAGTTACTCTCTCTCACACAGACACACACTTTGTACTGGTATAGTTGCTCTTTCTCTCTCACACACACTTTGTACTGGTGTAGTTACTCTCTCTCACAGACACACACACACTTTGTACTGGTGTAGTTGCTCTCTCTCTCTCCCTCACACACACAAACTTCATACTGGTGTAGCTGCTCTCTCTCACACACACACAAACAAACTTTATACTGGCGTAATTGCTCTCTCTCTCTCACACACACTTTGTACTGGTGTAGTTGCTCTCTCTCTCACACACACATTTTACTGATGTAGTTGCTCTCTCTCTCTCACACACACACACACAAACTTCATACTGGTGTAGCTGCTCTCTCTCACACACACACAAACAAACTTTATATTGGCGTAATTGCTCTCTCTCTCACACACATTTTGCACTGGTGTAGTTGCTCTCTCTCTCTCTCTCTCACACACACACACACACACACACTTTGCACTGGTGTAGTTGCTCCCTCTCTCTCAGATACACTTTGCACTGGTGTAGTTGCTCTCTCTCGCACACACATTGTACTGATGTAGTTGCTCTCTCTCTCACACACACACTTTGTACTGTAGTTGCTCTCTCTTTCTCGCACATGCACACACCTTGTAGTGGTGCAGTTGCTTTCTCTCTCACACACACACACACACTTTGCACTGGTGTAGTTGCTCCGTCTCTCACGCACGGACACTTTGTACTGGTGTAGTTGCTCTCTCTCACACAGACACACACATTTTGTACTGGTATAGTTGCTCTTTCTCTCACACACACACTTTGTACTGGTGTAGTTACTCTCACACACACACAAACAAACTTTATACTGGTGTAGTTGCTCTCTCTCTCACACACACACACTTTGTACTAGTGTAGTTACTCTCTCTCACACAGACACACACTTTGTACTGGTGTAGTTACTCTCTCTCACAGACACACACACACTTTGTACTGGTGTAGTTGCTCTCTCTCTCTCCCTCACACACACAAACTTCATACTGGTGTAGCTGCTCTCTCTCACACACACACAAACAAACTTTATACTGGCGTAATTGCTCTCTCTCTCTCACACACACACTTTGTACTAGTGTAGTTACTCTCTCTCACACAGACACACACTTTGTACTGGTGTAGTTACTCTCTCTCACAGACACACACACACTTTGTACTGGTGTAGTTGCTCTCTTTCTCTCCCTCACACACACAAACTTCATACTGGTGTAGCTGCTCTCTCTCACACACACACAAACAAACTTTATACTGGTGTAGTTGCTCTCTCTCTCACACACACACACACACAAACTTCATACTGGTGTAGCTGCTCTCTCTCACACACACACAAACAAACTTTATACTGGCGTAATTGCTCTCTCTCTCACACACATTTTGCACTGGTGTAGTTGCTCTCTCTCTCTCTTTCTCACACACACACACACACACACTTTGCACTGGTGTAGTTGCTCCCTCTCTCTCAGATACACTTTGCACTGGTGTAGTTGCTCTCTCTCGCACACATATTGTACTGATGTAGTTGCTCTCTCTCTCTCTCTCACACACACACTTTGTACTGTAGTTGCTCTCTCTTTCTCGCACATGCACACACCTTGTAGTGGTGCAGTTGCTTTCTCTCTCACACACACACACACTTTGCACTGGTGTAGTTGCTCCGTCTCTCACGCACGGACACTTTGTACTGGTGTAGTTGCTCTCTCTCACACAGACACACACATTTTGTACTGGTATAGTTGCTCTCTCTCTCACACGCACACTTTGTACTGGTGTAGTTACTCTTTCTCTCTCTCTCTCTCACAGACACACACATTTTGTACTGATGTAACTGCTCTCTCTCTCTCTCTCACACACACACACGTTGTACTGATGTAGTTGCTCTCTCACTCACACACAAACTTTATACTGGCATAGTTGCTCTCTCTCTCACACACATACACAGACATGCACACTTTGTACTGGTGTAGTTGCTCTCTCTCTCTCTCTCTTCACACACACACAAACTTTAAAGTGGTGTAGTTGCTCTCTGTCTCTCTCACACACACTTTTGTGCTGGTGTAGTTGCTCCCTCTCTCACACACACACTTTGCACTGGTGTAGTTGCTCTCTCTCGCTCTTACACACAAACTTTGTACTGGTGTAGTTGCTCTCTCTCTCTCTTTCACACAAACACTTTGTACTGGTGTAGTTGCTCTCTTTCACTCACACACACACTTTGTACTGGTGTAGTTCTCTCTCACACAGACACACCCACTTTGTACTGGTGTAGTTACTGTCTCACTCTCTCTCTCTCTCTCTCTCACAGACACACACACACTTTGTACTGGTGTAATTGCTCTCTCTCCCTCTCACGCACTTTTTACTGATGTAGTTGCTATCCCACTCACAAATACAAACTTTATACTGGTGTAGCTTCTCTCTCTCTCTCTCACACACACACAAACTTTATATTGGTGTAGTTGCTCTCTCCTTCTCACATACACACACTTTGCACTGGTGTAGTTGCTCTCTCTCTCTCACACACCCTTTGTACTGGTGTGGTTGCTCTCTCTCTCTATCTCTCACACACACTTTGTACTGTAGTTGCTCTCTCTGTCTCACACACACACACCTTGTACTGGTGTAGTTGCTTTTTCTCTCTAACACACACACACTTTGCACTGGTGTAGTTGCTGCCTCTCTCACGCACAGACACTTTGTACTGGTGTAGTTGCTCTCTCTCGCTCTCACACACACACTTTGTACAGGTGTAATTGTCCTTTCTCACACAGACACACACTTTGTACTGGTGTAATTGCTCTCTCTCCCTCTCACACACTCTTTTTACTGGTGTAGTTTCTCTCCCTCTCACAAACACAAACTGTATACTGGTGTAGCTGCTCTCTCTCACACTCACACAAACTTTATACTGGTGTAGTTGTTCTCTCCTTCTCTCACACACACACACACACACACACTTTGTACTGTAGTTGCTCTCTCTGTCTCTCTCTCACACACACACCTTGTACTGGTGTAGTTGCTTTCTCTCTCTCTCTCACACACACACTTTGCACTGTAGTTGCTCTCTCTGTCTCTCACAAACACACATCTTGTACTGGTGTAGTTGCTTTCTCTCTCTCTCACACGCACACTTTGTATTGGTGTAGTTGCTCTTTCTCTCACACACATGCTTTGTACTGATGTAGTTGCTCTCTCTCTCTCACACACACAAACACACAAACTTTATACTGGTGTAGTTGCTCTCTCTCTCACACACTTTTGTATAGGTGTAGTTGCTCTCTCTCTCTCTCTCACACACACATGATTTGCACTGGTGTAGTTGCTCTCTCTCTCACACACACACTTTGCACTTGTGTAGTTGCTCTCTCTCTCTCTCTTGCACACACTTTGTACTGGTGTAGTTGCTCTCTCTCTCTATCACACGCACACTTTGTACTGTAGTTGCTCTCTCTCTCTCTCACACGCACACACCTTGTACTGGTGTAGTTGCTTTCTCTCTCTCACACACAACACTTTGTACTGGCGTAGTTGCTCTCTCTCTCACAAGCACACTTTGTACTGGTTTAATTACTCTTTCTCTCTCACACACACACGTTATACTGATGTAGTTGATCTCTCTCTCACACACACACACAAGCTTTACACTGGCATAGTTGCTCTCTCTCTCTCTCTCTCTCACACACACACAGACATGCACACTTTGTACTGGTGTAGTTGCTCTCTCTCTCTCGCACACACTTTGTAATTATGTAGTTACTCTCTCTCTCTCACACGCACACACGCAAACTTTAGACTGGCGTAGTTGCTCTCACTCTCTCCCTCACACACTTTTGTGCTGGTGTAGTTGTTCTCTCTCTCACATACACACTTTGCACAAGTGTATTTGCTCCATCTCTCACACACAGACACTTTGTTCTGGCGTAGTTGCTTTCTCTCGCTCTCACACATACACTTTGCACTGGTGTAGTTGCTCTCTCTCTCACACACACACATTGTACTGATGTAGTTGCTTTCTCTCTCTCACACACACAAACTTTGCACTGGTGTAGTTGCTCCCTCTCTCAGGCACACTTTGTACTGGCGTAGTTGCTCTCTCTCACACACACACTTTGCACTGATTTAGTTGCTCTCTCTCTCACACACTTTGTACTGATGTAGTTGCTCTCTCTCTCTCTCTCTCACACACAAACTTTATACTGGTGTAGTTGCTCTCTCTCTCTCTCACACACACACTTTATACTGTAGTTGCTCTCTGTCTCTCTCACAGACACACAAACTTTGTACTGGTTTGGTTGTTCTCTCTCACACAGACACATTCACTTTGTACTGGTATAGTTACTGTCTCTCTCTCTCTCTCTGTCACAGAAACACACACACTTTTTACTGGTGTAGTTGCTCTCCCACTCACAAACACAAACTGTATACTGGTGTAGCTGCTCTCTCTCACACACACACACACAAACAAACTTTATACTGGTGTAGTTGCTTTCTCTCTCACGTGCAGACACTTTGTACTGCTGTAGTTGCTCTCTCTTGCTCTCACACACACTTTGTACTGGTGTAGTTACTCTCTCTCACACAGACACACACACTTTGTACTGGTGTATTTGTTCACACACACAGACACATACACTTTGTACTGGTGTAGTTGTTCACACACACAGACACATACACTTTGTACTGGTGTAGTTGTTCTTTCTCTCTCTCTCACAGACACACACACACTTTGTACTGGTGTAGTTGCTCTTTCTCTCTCTCTCTCTCACAGGCACACATACACTTTGTACTGGTGTAGTTGCTCTTTCTCTCTCGCTCTCTCTCACAGACACACACACAGTTTGTACTGGTGCAGTTTTTCTCTCTCTCACACACACACATGCTTTGTACTGATGTAGTTGCTCTCTCTCTCTCACACACACACACACACAAACTTTATACTGGTGTAGCTGCTCTCTCTCTCTCTCTCTCTCACACACACACACACACACTTTGTACTGATGTAGTTACTCTCTCTCTTACAGTCACACACACACTTTGTACTGGTGTAGTTGCTGTTTCTCTCTCTCACACACAAACTTTCTACTGGTGTAGTTGCTCTCACTCTCTCGCTCACACTTTGTACTGATGTAGTTGCTCTCTCTCTCTCTCATACACACACATACAAACTTTATACTGGCATAGTTGCTCTCTCTTTCTCACACACTTTTGTACTGGTGTAGTTGCTCTCTCTCTCTCACACACATGTAGTTGCTCTCTCTCTCTCACACACACTATGCAATGGTGAGGTTGCTCTCTCTCTCACACACACACTATGCAATGGTGTAGTTGCTCTCCTCTCTCTCTCTCGCGCGCACTTTGTACTGGTGTAGTTGCTCTCTCTCTCTATCTCACACACACACACTTTGTACTGGTGTAGTTGCCTTCTCTCTCTATAACACATTTTGCACCGGTGTAGTTGCTCTCTCTCTCTCTCGCACACAAACTTTGTACTGGTGTAGTTGCTCTCTCTCTCTCTCACACACACTTTGCACTGGTGTAGTTGCTCTTTCTCTCTCTCTCTCTCACAGGCACACATACACTTTGTACTGGTGTAGTTGCTCTTACTCTCTCTCTCTCTCTCACAGACACACACACAGTTTGTCCTGGTGCAGTTTTTCTCTCTCTCACACACACACATGCTTTGTACTGATGTAGTTGCTCTCTCTCTCTCACACACAAACTTTATACTGGTGTAGCTGCTCTCTCTCTCTCACACACACAAACCTTATACTGGCGTAGTTGCTCTCTCTCTCTCTCACACACACACAAACTTTATACTGGTGTAGCTGCTCTCTCTCTCTCACACACATACACAAACTTTATACTGTCGTAGTTGCTGTCTCTCTCACACACACAAACCTTATACTGGTGTAGCTGCTCTCTCTCTCACACACACACACAAACTTTATACTGGTGTAGTTGCTCTCTCTCTCTCTCTTTCTCACATGCACAAACTTTGCACTGGTGTAATCACTATCTCTCACACACACGCACACACATGCATATTGTTTGTGACTAGATTTGTAGAATTGAACTTGTATATATGCGTTTTGAAAACATAATGCAGTATTCACCAAAAAGGGAGATAGGAATCAGCAGTAATTTGATGAAGAGCCATGCACTTTTTGTGACATCTCCATAAACCCATTCTCAAAACTCCTAATGCAGGTTGGGGTCTAATTCCTTGTTGTGACACAGCAGACGATGTGTGCCAGTTGGATCAAATCCATGAGGAAACCTTGATCACGTGGTCACAATGATTTTGCAATTTGTATTTTATTTCAAGATGCATGCCTTGAGTTCAGTAGCAGTAAGTCCACCAAAATTCTAGAGATTTTTTTACAAAAGTAAATTAAATATTTATTAATAAAAAAGATTTCAAGCACATACATAGGTCTACAAATTTCTACTACATTAACTCCTAAAACCCTTAATTAATCTACCTTCCAGTTATACCCTCATTAAGGCAACATTAAAACAAATAGATTTAAACAGATCCAGGCAAATCAACACAATAAGGACAGTAGAATTCAAAGTGGCTTTTCTCAGCTTCGGTTTCTGTAGACAGCAGCTTAATGCACAACTACTGGGGGCTTTTCACACTTCTGGTAGATCTTACAATGCCTTCCCCCCTGACACATAGCCTTATTCTCCTTAATACAAGTTTCTCCCTTTTAATGCAAATTCCATTGTTCACATATGTCTTCAGAACTTTATTTTTCTCATAATATAAATCATTGTATGGTGCTAATATTATCAGTGACCTTTGGGAAAAATAAACACACTGCTTGGCCTAGCTTCTCTGGCTAGGTGTAACATCCTACCATCTCTTTGAAATTCAAACTACCCTGAGTTATCTAAAAATGCAACTTCTCACTTCACCTTCTAAAACTTAGACATGTTTACGCATTTAGCATTTCAAACCTAGTTTCCCAGACCAGCTGTCTCCAATTCAATTAAATCCCACACACACAGACAGACTATCTAAACCCCACTACTAACCTACTTTTATAATAAATCACAATAATATTATCAGAATTATTATACTTTCGTGACATCCCTCCTGTAAAGCCCCTTTTGAGGAAGGTGAAAAGATTTAGAAGATCACATGAATATTTTTACTCGGATCTAAACCAAATTAGTACGGGGCGGGGTGGGGGGGTGGTGGTTGTCGGGTGGTTGGTGGGGGGGGCGGGGGGTGCAAGCCTTAAAGTATAAACAATGAGAAAGCGGGTATAGCGTTTGTCTGTCATCCTGTCTCAACTACGTAGCTTTCTCCTTGGCGATTCACAGATATTTTGTTCAGTGCAAGGACTGTTGGAACTATGTACACCGTGACTTACTAAAGGGATAGTTTAAATTAAATATTTGCACAAGGAAATGTCCTTATTTAAGAATCTAGTTGGTTCTCTGCCTCCCTATATTTATCGTCCTGTTCGTACTTTTTTACTGTGAACTTAGTTTGCACTTATTTAGCAAAACAATTGCGATCTAATAGAGCAATCATACGTGATCTTAGTGAGCAGCAAAGATTATGATTTGTTGAAATATCCCGTAGTCTCTGATTTTAAAAATCCTCCTAATTTTCACAGACATTTATTTTGCTAACTGTCTTTTTGCAGAATAAACTTGTTTCTTATTCTGCAATTAATCTAAATACATGTGTACATTGTTTTCAATTTCACCCATAAATCTCTATCGAAGGAAGAAGCAACGGACTGGAACACTAATATCTGAAATAGTGCTAAGGACGGAAACGAGCGTTTGACCCCGTGTACGGCAGAACCCCCCACATGTACTCAACAAACTGCCTCGTTTCCCCAGCAATCTCCCCCGTGTACCCCAGCAATCTCCCCCGTGTAACCCAGCAATCTCTCCCGTGTGCCTAACAATCTCTCCCGTGTGCCTAACAATCTCTCCCCTTGTACCCCAGCAATCTCCCTCGTGTACCCCAGCAATCTCCCCCGTGTACCCCAGCAATCTCCCTCGTGTACCCCAGCAATCTCCCCCGTGTACCCCAGCAATCTCCCCCGTGTACCCCAGCAATCTCCCCCGTGTACCCCAGCAATTTTCATCGTGTACCCCAGCAATCTCCCCCTTGTACCCCAGCAATCTCCCCCGTGTACCCCAGCAATTTCCATCGTGTACCCCAGCAATCTCCCCCGTGTACCCCAGAAATCTCCCCCGTGTACCTAACAATCTCTCCTCTTGTACCCCAGCAATCTCCCGATGTGCCTAACAATCTCCCCGGTTACCCACCAAACTAGTCCAGTGTACCACAAATCTGAATGATTTCATTTTTTTAAAAATGGGAGCACCTTGATCTTTTCCGAACTGAACATATCGATAATGTGAAGTTTGGGTGTTTTTGGCTGGGCTAAAAAATATCTGGCAGCCACTTTAAACGAATTACTTCCCAAATAGTTCAAAAATCTATTCTTGGTATTGGAGTCGGACTGTGGTTATGCCATGTGCTTGTATTGGCTTTCTCATAAAGATTCCTTTTCTAATATTTACTCCCCTTTCCCAACACGGTACGTTTCAATCGAAGCCCAAACATGCAGCGATCACATTATTCAATTCCATACTGTCTCTTGTCACATTCTGCATTTCCACCTGAATTTACAGAACAAGGTTCCCATCACAAAATGACCTTAATTCGATCCGAACTGCTTATGGCAAATTAATTATCACGAATCTGTAAAGAGGGAGATGTTGCCTCCAGGTCAAACGATAGAGACAGCTGCGAGATATATGAAGGCTCCAGTACACTGCTATATTGTATGGCAGGGTGCATTATTTCTACACTCAATTGCTTAAGCAAGGCTTTTTTAAAATGCTGCTGCAAATGCGAATAATATGAAATAAAAAGAGCAAATATACAACAGGGAAGCCAGTTATCTGAAAAGTGAAAGGGCAGGTAATTATCTCAGTCAGAAGAATAATTAGTCCTCCAATAAAAACAGAAAATGCTGGAAATACTCAGCAAGTCTGTGGAGCATCTGTGGAGAGACAGAATTAACGTTTGGAATCCAATATGACCCTCTTTCAGACCCTGAAGAAGAGGATTCCGAAGGAGTCATATTCACTTCGAAACGTTTTTATTTCAGGTTTCCAGAATCCGCAGTATTTTGCTTTTAGTACGCCAAATATTTACCGTTTTTTTTTCTCTCGCAATACTGCGAATTCTGCTCGGTATGGAGAGCCTCTCTTTAATGTTGCGTCCTGAGGTGAAGAGTTACATAAAAAGGAGAAAAATATAGAATATCTCCGGTTTCTCTTTCTGCCCCATCATGTCATTTCTGGAACTCCCCCAAGAAGCTGTCCTTACCCCCGTCTCTTCCTTATCTACATCTCGCCGCTTAACGACCAGCCAGAGACACAGGGTCCGCTTCCGTATGTATGCTGATGACAGCTCTATCTCCCCAGCACTTCCCACGACCCTATTGTAATGTCAAGCTGCCTGTACACTCCAAGTCACGAATGAGTCAACATTTCAAACAACAAATCCACCATTTTTCTCCCTCAATTCCACTCCCCTATCACTGGCCATCTCTCTTCCTGGCCGAATTTTCAGGCTAAACCAAACCATGTGAAATCTTGGCATCCTGTTTGCCTCAGACCCCATATCCTGTTCATCACCAAGACTGCTTACTTGCCCGTCTATACCACTACCGCTGCTTCAGAACCCCTCATTCATGCCCTCGTCATCTCTAGACTCGATATCCCCAAATAACTTCCTTGCCAACATTTCATCCTCTAACATCCAACACTCCAACTTGTTCAAAGTTCAACTGCCCGTATCCTGTGATAAAAGCAAAATACTGCGGATGCTGGAAATCTGAGATAAAAAAAGGGGAAAGTGCTGGGAAAACTCAGCAAGTCTGGCAGCATCCGTGGAGAGAGGAACAGAGTTAACGTTTCGAGTCCGTATGAATTTTCTTCGGCGCTATTCTGAAGTCATACGGACTCGAAACGTTAGCTCTGTTTCTCTCCCCACAGATGCTGCCAGACCTGCTGAGTTTTTCCATCATTTTCTGTTTTTATTGCCCGTACCCTCTGTCCCGTCCATTATTCCCATCCTCACTGACCACCGATGTTCCCAACACACTGAATTTAAAATCCTTGTCTCGCCTACAGGCCCATGGACCCAGCCCGAGCTCGACCAAATTTCAGCCACTTTCTCCGGCCTCGGACCCTTCGAGTCCACTGACTCCCGCCTCTGTGTGTCCCCCCCCCCCCCCCCCACCCCTTTGCCCGCTATTGATTATGTGATCTTGTCCCTTCGGCGCTGCTCTCTGCTATTCGTTCCCTCTCCGCCTCTAAAACCTTGGAGGCTTATTTTTTTTCCTGACCAGGTTTTGGATCAGCCCTCCTAACCTTTCCCCATTTCCCCCTTTACTCATTTTATGTATTTTCATCTCCCGCCTCTGCAAACCTCTCGGAATAGTTTCCACATTAAAAAATAATAAATGAATACACGTTGTTACAAATAGATATTTTGCAGTGTTATACAGTAGATAGATGGGTGACCTCCATAACGTAATTAAATCAGATGCTATGATGTTCAAGCTGTAAGTGATTTAGGTGAATGGTGCTCGGGGTGGTGTATACTACCTTTCCAACATTGAATGCGGATCAATCATTTGTTTGGTGGGTTCAGAGACAGGAGCTAACTTGTTGGGTCAAACGAAGTCAGGTCAGACCAAGTTCATCGGTTTTGTAAAAACCCACAAGAACAGCCACCTCTAGGCTGGTTTTGCAGGTTCCTCCCTTCAAAAACAATTCACATGAATTTATTCTGCACTTTGTTTCCCGATTTTAAGTATATATTTTAAGATGATCGGGGGGGGGGGGGGGGGGAAGAATGAATTATAAACTCTTTGACCAATGTGTTGCTGTGGGTGAGACCTCATTTCGGCCTAGGCTCCTGTCCCTGCATTCGGACAAAGTCAGACTGGATAACCGTATTCTGTTAGAGTCCAAAGGAAGCCCCCACCAACATCCCTTAAACCCCCTTAACCCCACCAAAATAAAACACATGCCGAGAGCCAGTTCCCAATGGGTCAGCCCGTCTGCATCCAGAACCTCAGAATCCATGGGTTTTGTGTGGGACATGGATTCAGTGTTGAAAGAAAGAACTTGTCTGTATGTGAAACCTTAAAGAGTCTCTGGGAAAAAAAATTACCAAAGTTCTGAGCCGCCGATGAAATATTTTTGCAGCGTCCGTTGAAGGATTTTTTTTAACAAAACCTCTGTTAACCTGCAGCAGAGGATCTTGGCCGTTAACAAATCCGTTAGCGCCCAAGCCTTACTTATTGAAGAGATTCATTTCATGGAACAAAAATAAAGATTTGCATGTGTATAGCGTTTTTCCACAACCTCGGGATGTCTCAGGGCTTTTGAAATGTAGTCGCTGCTGGATTGTAAGATGGACACAAAGTACTGATGGGTTACTCGGTGCCTTTTTTTTTGTGGAATAGGGTCTTTCTGCTCTCTTGGTTGTAAAATTGCACCAATAAGTGGAAGTGAATATTGAACTCCTACCTCCGCACCCCCCCACCTCTCCTCCCCCCCAACCGCCCCCCACCCCCACCCCCCCCACCCCCCTCAAACATCCCCCCACCCTCCCTAAACAGGAATCAATGTGTGAAGTGTCAGGAATGTCCGAGCTCCTGGTTGGCTGTTTGCGGTTTCTCTGTGAACTTGTAGCTTGGTGCCGAGTCACGGGCTGGGAGGAGCCAGGTCTCATCCTGCGGTGAAAAAGAGCAACTCGTCAATCAGCCAGAGCCAGTGCAGAATGAAGAGGGGGAGAAGCCGAGTGTCGCCCAGAGCAGCCTGAACCCCAGCAGCAACCCCCCCCCCCCGCCCTCCCCCCCGTGACCCCGCTCCCTGTCTGTGTGTCCATCAGCCCCAGGGCACCCACCCACCCACCCAACCCAACCCAACCCCACCCCCCCCAAAAAAAACTCAGTTGGACCTGACTGACGAGCCTCTTAAAAGTCCCGTCACTTTGGGGGAAAGTTTGTTTTCTCTCTCTCTCTCCCTCTGTCTCCCCCGTGGTCAGCATTCCGCACAACCATCCGCCGAGGGTTTACGGACTAAGCAGGGAAAACGGAAATTTACCCCGCCGGTGGAACAGCAGGTAGGCAGCGACTTTCCTCATGCTTTCTTGGCCGGGTCCGGGACGTCGTTGATCGGCCAGAATACGGAACACGCAGGCGTTTGGGATCGATGTTCCCACATAGTGAGTCCTACCGGGCCGGGGGTTGTGGGGGGAAGAAAAGCTCCAACACCTCTCCCGAGGGCAATGTCTGGTGCTGGGGGACAGCTGGACAACCTGTGCCTCGCCCAGGTGCCCATTCTTAGGCGGTCAGTGGCCGGGAGGGGGGGGGGGAGGAGGAGGAGGGTGGGATGAGTGTTGGGGAGTGGGTGAGAGGGACAAATGCCTCATCTGCTCCCACTTTCCAATCGGAATCACAGGACGGTGCGCAGTAACTCTGACTGGTTCCGTTCTCACCCCTCAAGGAGGATTTCAGTGCCCGCACCGGCTTAATTGAAATAAAGGCGGAAAGTGCTGGAAATATTCAGCAGGTCAAGTAGCGTTTGCGGAGAGAGTTAACGTTTCAAGTTTTTAGTCTAGTGGCTAACTTAATTGAGATTCATTATACTTCAGGACATCTTTGATCTGCACATCACAGTGACCTGTGTGCGTTTTGTGTGGGGTTCTACCAAATACTTCCTGTTGCATTATAAAGCAGCAGGTTAATAAGACATGAATGTTATCCGTCAAATCACAACCTCTTTGCCTATGTTCTCATTCTCGGGGGAAAAAAAATCCCATTTGGATTCTGAATATCTTATAGAGCAGAATTTAAAGAAATGTAATTTAAATTAATTTAAAGAAATTCTGCTTTGCCAACATGGTGTGATCGGGTAAACACAAAAAAAAGACAGCTCGAACGGGAAGACGAGATTTTATGGGTTTCTGTCATCTACATATTTAATATAAATTAAATCATTAGCATTCCGCTTGTTAATTAGAATTAGTATTGGGCTGAGGGACACATAAGGATGAAACCAGTAGAGGGAAAGATGAGATATACAGGAAGTAATGATTAAGCAATGCTTCGGTTGTGTTTTATAACCCTGCAGGATGCATACTATGGGGGTGGGGGGAGGTCGGAGAGATAGTTACGGGTTAGAATAGCAGAGAGGGTGATTCATTTTGAATTGAACGCTGTCCAGATATTGGTTTACGCAGTATAAGCTTTGCTCCTATTTTATATTAAATTTTCCCTTTTAGTTTAACATAGGCTTAGAGAAAGAGACACGACCTGATTATTTCGAGTTCCTGCCAAGTACGATGAACAGACAGAAGCAGCAGAGTTGGAGTTTTAAAACTTTCATTATTGTTGAGTTTTTAGTTAGCGCAGCAGGGAAAGGCCTGATGTTTTAACAGTGCTGTCACAGACTGTCAATAGGTTGTGTTCTAATTTCACAAGGTGCTAGGAGTGCTTCCTGTTGAGGCGAGCGAAGTCGGCAACTGCTTGGATCGATCACGTTTGACATTTCTGACACTGCGCTGAAGAATTTAGAAATTAAATTGCTCAATCTTTGAGGAATCATTGAACTCAATATTTAAGTAAGTCACAAAAAAAGGCTTAGTGGCTGCTGAAGATGATACACAATTGCCGGTGTCTCTTGTTAATCTTTCAGTGTGTGGTCACAGGTTAAATACTCAGGCCCATTAATTCGTGTGTTATGATCAAAATGATCTTTTCCTGAGAAAGGGCATCCATCAGCTTCCCCACCGCCGCCACCCCCCTCCCCCTGCCCCACTTTCCAAATCTGCCTTGAGTCTCAAGGACATAGAGTGGATGTAATAACAATAGTTCCAAGTCTCTCATGAGGATGCCAGCCATTTGAGGTACTGAGTTGGGGACGCAGTATTTTAGTGGTAATGTCACTGGACCTGTAACCCAGGAGGCCTAGGCTAATGCCAAGCCGATGTGGGTTCAAATCCCACCATGGAATTTGAATTCAATTAATTAAGGAAATCTGGAATTAAAAGCTAGTCTCAGTAATGGTGACCGTGAAACTATTATCGACTGTTGTAAAAACCCATCTGATTCATTAATGTCCTTTAGGGAAGGAAATCTGCCGTCCTTGCGTGGTCTGGCCTATACGTGACTCTTGTGTGGTTGGCTCTTAACTGCTTTCCGAAATGGCCCAGCAAACCATACAGCTCAAAGGCAATTAGGGTTGGGCAACAAATTTGGCCTTGCCAGAGACGCCCGCGCCCCATCAAAGAATTAAAAAAAGAATATTGCATGGCATTAGCTATAAATTCTCTTTTATCTTTGCTTTATCTTAATATTCCAATACCAAGAATTATTCGGTTTATTTCTAGACATTTACAGTAAAAACAAAACCTAAAACCAGCACTGAAGCTAATGTAATTTTTTTAAAAAACTATAGCGTTTCGCAGATGTAAATCTCGGCCCATCAGTCTGACATGGGGAAGTTGGGAAGTTTCTAAGGGACTGCTCACTAAAACATATTGATTTTTTTTACAAGACTAGAGCAAAATGGAAGTTAAGTTTCAATAATGATATCATACTACATTTAGTAGTTGTTCCATACTCTGCATGTTCTGAGAATATAGCATAGGGGCGTTAATAATTGGCTTTTAAAATGGCAGAAGCTGTGAACTTTGGCACAATTAGTATTTTAGACATAAAAACAGATAACGCTGGGAAAAACTCAGCAGGTCTGACAGCATCTGTGGAAAGAGAAACAAGAGTTAACGTTTCGAGTCTGTGTGACTCTGCTTCAGAGCTAAAGAGAGGTAGAAGGTATTTTGGAAAGACTTAAGGAGTTCCGTCCAACTTTCAGGTCTGGATGAAGCACGAGTTTGAGTGAGAGGCGGGGTGGTAAATCTTGATTTCAACGCATTGAGGTTGCAGTGTCCAGGAAGGGCAGGCAGTGCTAAGCTGTGGTGGCTTTGTAAGAACCGGAGGCAATGGTTCCAGAGGTGCTATCACCCCAGATTGGAAGCTCGTGATAAGAGACAGACAGTATACCAGGTCACCGAACCTCTCCTTGTCTACTTTCCAGAAGTACGAGAAAGAAAGTAGAACATTCTCCAAACGTGCGGGGGATATACGTCAGTTTTGACACTAACAAATGGTTAATCACTGCTCGCACATACGAATAGGAATCTTATTTTGCGCCTGGAGATCTTTTTGCTAAATTTGATAGACTGATCTTTTCCTATAATCCTGAAACCCAATGCAATATACAACTCGCAGAAAATGTCCAAAATTATAATATTCTACAAGGTTTGACTCTTGTAGGCTGTGCTATGAGCAGAGGCTGGATTCGGAACTGGGTGGTTTAATATTGTGCTTACATATCTTTCCCGCTTCCCCCTTATAATAAACAAACTTTCGCTATTGATTATTTTCCTGCTATTTGTCTCTTTTTCTTGCTCCGTAAGTTAATTTCCTCTTATGAATTGCTTAATACCAAGCTCTATCCCGCTCAATGAACAGTCTTTCGAATTCAAAATTCGGAAAGGCGTGCAGAATCGGTGTTTCGGGATTTGTTCCTGCCTGACCAGATATAACTCCGGGATACCTCGGAGGCAAAGCCGACATTAATCCAGCTCACGTATCAAATAAATTCGCGCCAAATGAATAGGATCAGGTAGACAAGTTAGGTTTCAAACTGCATTGCAGGGCTCAAATCGCTACTCCCGTCTGTGGACATTTTTTGATACAAAAGGCAACGCATTTCCCTCAATAAATTGGCGATTTGCGCAATTTATCGTGTACCTGTCTCGGAGCGTGCATAATAACCGCGTCTTTTCGATGGCAGGTTTGCAAATTAGTTCATTAACAGGCATGTTATTAATTTAATGACAAATTATAGCGCGCGAGCTTGACTCATGATTTTTCATACCTCCTTTTTATTCGGGTCGGCCTTTCACTGTCTGGTAACATATTCATTCCTTTGCAGTCGGCCTCGACTCTTGGTGGACGCTCCCTCGGCAATGCAAGCTGCCACATGGAGTAGCCTCGGAGAACAACAAGCATCGCCTTTAACACCCGGCTTCAACTCGTGGAAATCGCCCGCCCTTCCCAGAAACTTGGGGATTGCCACCTCCGGGAGCAGCGCCTTCAGCCCCTCGTTAAACACAGGCCCCAACTTTGCCTTTAACAATAAGTATGCTTTACTCAACAGCCCGAGCTTGAAGTCTCAGGACTGTGTTCAGTTCAAGCCCAACTTCCAGTCCACGGTTGAATACTTTTCAAACTCCTTGCACCCACGCGTCGACATGGCTCAGTATCATGA
This sequence comes from Carcharodon carcharias, assembly GCF_017639515.1. Lineage (NCBI taxonomy): Eukaryota > Metazoa > Chordata > Chondrichthyes > Lamniformes > Lamnidae > Carcharodon > Carcharodon carcharias. The sequence continues at coordinate 11,835,676 of NC_054489.1, forward strand.
TTCTTGGTTCAGACCTCCTCACCAGGGGAGTGCAACTGAGGATGGGGGTCTCCCGGCCACCTGGTGGGACCTCCATACTGGATCGAACTGGATGGATCTTCAGAACACGCAGGGTGGTCTCCAAAACTCCACCCACCCAGGTGGGCTTCAGCCTCCTTTAGGGGGCTACGGGTCTGACCACCAGATCTGCGGCCCCCCGACTCACTTGATACAGTCAAGCCAAGTTATGATCAACCAGGACGGCTATAAGCAAACTGACCCCATCCAGGAGCCCCTGGTCCTGAACCAGACGTTGGAAGGAGCCACCAGGGCAAAGAGCACCAGGCGGTCTTTGTCTCGAAGCTCAGCACAGGGCAGCTGCCGATGTCCCAACTGCTTGGAGGCGGAGAGATTGGGGACATCCGCAGATGGCAGCGCCAAGAAGAAAGTCCTTCACAACTGCCACATCCCAGGCTGCGGGAAGGCCTATGTAAAGACCTCGCACCTCAAGGCTCACCTGAGGTGGCACAGTGGGGACCGGCCTTTCGTCTGCAACTGGCTCTTCTGTGGTAAGCGCTTCACCCGCTCCGACGAACTCCAGCGGCACCTGCAGACCCATACTGGATCCAAGAGGTTCTTCTGCCCCATCTGTAACCGGGTCTTCATGAGGACCGACCACCTTACCAAGCACTTGAAAACGCATGGGGAAGGCAGCCAGGCAACTACCAAAGAGTCCGCTGGGGAGGCCAGCAAGTGCAACTCAGTGTCCGTACAATCCCAGTCCCCAGGGGACATCCAGAGGGACTGTGAGGGTAAGGGGGTCAACGATGGACTCCCAGTTGCTGATAGACAGCAAAATTAAGACTTTGAAAATATTTTTTCTCGGTATAAAAAAATAATCTATTGCCAGTGTGTGAAATAGTTGCACTTGTCAACTGCTGTATATTATCCTAGGGTGAGATTCTGAAGGAAATTCAACATTCCTGGAAAAGGTTACACTTATCTAATGCTTTTACACTATTAAAGGGGCACTATATTTTTGAAAAATTGTTGATAAAATCAGTTTTCTTTTCTTTACAAGGTATACAATGTAATTAGGTCTCCCCACTGTCCCATGGTATCTTCCTCTGTTTCAAAGAGCTGAATAGTCTCTGTCTCATCCATTCCCTGTGGCACAGCATTTCCCACTCCAGAAATCCTCTGTGTAAAGAGCTTGTTTTTAGTCTCACTCTGCATTCTCTTAATTACAATTTTAAATCAGTGAGCCTTCATCACTGACTCCCCAACTAGAAGAAATTCCCCCTTTATTATTCCATTGAAATACTTTGTAATTTTAAAAAAACTCTTTCAAATCTGCTTCTCCTTCTTCACTGCAGTGGAAATAGTCCCAGTATTTCAATTCTCTCCTCATAACTGTAGCCTCCTGCCCCTGGGATCCTGCTGATGAATGTACTCTCTTAATGACTTTAATGACCCAGTTGGAAAAATGTTTTCTGTCAACTTCTGTTTTTATCATGAGGCAAGCGCCCTATTTAATACCCTTGTGTCTGTTTCATCTATCTTTCTACTGATGTTAATTGTCAAAATTTAAGCCATCAATTTGAACAGAGATGTTCTTACTGGAACAATCTGGATAATAATGGGTCATGACTAAAGGGGTTATTTACATATTAGGCTCACTTCTGCACGAGGCACTACAGTAAGCTACACTCTGGGAGGGTAATACCTGCTGCAGCATGATTTCTGTGATTTAAACATGAAACATAGTTCTTATTTAGTTTTTTATTAAGATGGTACAATTTCTGCACTTCAAAAAGAGATTTGCTGTGTGCAGTGTTTCGTGATATTTTGATGTGATAAGCTACAATATAAGTGCAAATATCATTACTAAATTGCTCCAGCAGGCAAGAATGAATCTTTTAAGGAGGTTTGTGCCATGAGCTCAGCCTAACTAAAGCCTCTTTAATGGAAGGAATTATTCACATCATAACCAATATATCATTCTAAAGCAGCAGAGTTTATTTGTTGCAGCTGCATGTTCAAAAAATTTAAAGTAAAGCTTACTGACACAATATTAAACAGAATGAACAAATAACTTGGAGACGTCCAAAGCGGTGGCTCTTGTAATTTTAGGCAAAAAGTGAGTGTAGTAAATTTTTTTTTATTTAAAAAATGATTTTAATGCTAATCATCCAGGTTGTGTCTGGACAGAATAAATAATGCGCTAGAGATTTTAGTTGTGACATAGGACTCCATTAATTGCTAGGATGAAAGCTGTCAATGGCAGATGCACTTCAGGATTTTGCCCTAGTGTGAGTTGCATTTTTTTTATAGTCAGCATCCTGTGTGCAGTGTAATAATGCGTCGAGATGGTATGGGTGATATGGCATGTGCTTGGTGCCCTTCGACACACCAGAGAGTGCTGTGACATAGGGCATAGGTGACTTCGAATCAAAGCCACCGTCGCAAATTTTAGATAAACACGTTTTCTTTTTGATTACTGCTATTAGATATGGTTGTGTGTGATTTTGTCATTTTTTAACAACAATTTTATGTTCATTTTCAGCTGTTGTCTATGTTTTTATTTTATTCCAATGGCATTAATATAATTTTAAGTTTGTTTCCTATGGTAATATTTCACATGGGGAGCAAAAACAAAACATATTATATTTTCCAGAAAATATGAACGGTTGCATCTATTGTTGCACCTAGATACAAAGACAATAACATCCAGTCAGATCCTAAAGTCATGAAATTGATGGGGTTGATACTGAAACATTTAATAAATTGTATATTTGCATTAAAAATGATGGATATTTATATTTTTAATGTAAATACATAGAATAAATAGAACATCACACTGGCTTTAGCCATTTCTTCGATTATTTGACTTTGTGGGAGGCATCTCATTATTTACTTGTGATAGTGATTGCTGTAAGTTATTGGTCTTTACCAGGTGTGAGATAAACTAATCGTGCCTGCTGCTGGTGCAATATCATTGTATGACAAGGTAAACCTAAATTAAATGAACTGAAAATCCACTTTTTCCTTTAATAGCCATATTTCTGATAGCTGCCTCACAGCTCCTGGTAGCATGACCTTTGAAAGATTGCTTGCTGATGGCACTGCCCTTGTTAGCCTCGTCTCAGTACCTATAGCTTAGCCGCTTGATCAGCCAGCTCCTGATGATTCTGTCTCTCTTACCCACTTACCTTCACTCCTGATGGCCCAGCCCTGTGTTCAGTATTTTGCTGGTACATTCTAGTTCTTTTTTTTAAAACTCTTGGGATATGGGCTAGTAAGGCCAGCATTTATTGTCCATTCCTGGTTTCCCTTTAGCAGTTGGTGCTAAACCTTCTTGAACCACTGCAGTCCATTTAGTGAAGGCATTCCCAAAGTGCTGTTGGGAATTTCCTTCTAACCTAACTGAACACTATTTAACTGTGCATGTAAGAAGAATAAAACACACAAATGCTAAAAAAAACACACATTCTGGAAATGCACAGCAAGTATATTTGTATCTGTAACAAGAAATACAGATTAACATTTCAGCTATGAACCCTACACCAAGATCAATACCTGAAATTTGTATTTCTCTTTGTAGATGTTGTGGCATAGTCCAGCATTATTCATTAGTATTTTAATGCACATCATCTGTTGCATATCATGATCAAGGAGTTGTAATAAATGTTAGTGGGAAATGAACAAAGTCAGATGTGTTAGTTTAGAAAAAAATAATTAATTTCAAAGAAAATTGAATTAAACAGAAAGTAGATGTGCAAACAAGCCATTCAGCCCAATTGGTCCATGCTGGTGTTTATGTTCCACATGAGCCTCCTCTCTCTCATCTTCATCTAGCTCTATCGGCCTAATGTTCCATTTCTTTCTCCTTCGTGTGTTTATCTAGCTTCCCCTTAAAAAATGGTTAATCAATGCAGTGTTGGGAGATTCAATCCTCTGATACTGATTCAAGTCACTTACAATTATTATTCACAACAGCAGGTCTGATGCTAACCATGATGATGGAAAAGAGTGGGGTTCATGGTGGGATGCTGTTACAGTGGTTCTTGACCAATCAGAATCATGGCTATGTTTAAACAGAATTTTAGAATATTTGTATTGTATGACAAATTTAAAACAGGATCCAAATTGGTCCAACAAACTCCTGTACGAAGAGTGTAATTATTTAGAACTATGATATGTGTTTCAAATATTAAAAGATATGTTAAAATAACACACTCTCCATCCACTTAAAAAAATGACCTGTATATTCTTACAGAAACTTGGATTCTATGCTGTGAATTACCTACACAATAGGAAACTAATGCTGAGTCTTTTATTTAATTAACATTGTCTTTATAGTTGACAAAAAAATAAAGATTTGTTTTCAAATGTTTCATGATGCCTCTGAAATGGTTTTTTTTACAGTTTGGATTGTACAATACTATATAAAAAACAAGGATCCCATTCTGTTCCTGGGGTGGAAATTCGGGTTGGATATATTCCAGGGGATTTCATCACATGATCTTCTGCCTCCAATTACTCTATCCAAATAGTCATTGTTCCATCTCTAATGTTTGTATAATTACCAAATAAAATTGTTAAAAGACAATGAGAAAAATACATTTTTTTAATGCCCAGAGATTTTTCTCCTGGATAGCTCATAGCAGTCTTAATCATTAATTACTTCCAGATGCTCCTGGAGGATTGGGAACCCTATCTATGCTGAGTTAGCTGACCTTAGATATGTAACCAGGGGACACTACAAATGGCCTCAGTGCCTCCACGCTAGGGAAAAAGAATTAGACAAGGCTCCTGCTCGTAATCACTATCCAATGACCCCTATTGGAATTTATGTATATGGTAACGTGAGCGAGGACAGAATCAGGTGGTGTTGTGATGCTCCCTGTCTTCAGAAACTTATGATACTGATATTCTGCTCTCGTTCAAGAAGAGTGATCACTGAGGACCAGAAAGTGGCTGACATTGTGGAACCTTATCCTAGCAATCGTCTACGCTTTCAGGAGAGGGTCAACACTGTAGGAATAAAAAGCCAACAGAACACCAAAGTGGTGACCCTTAACTAGCTGGAAAGTGGATCAGAAGCAATTATCATATAAAACATTGCAGAAAGGAGGGGAAATAGGAAACTAGGGATAGGATGAAATGTACAGATGCCATTCCTAAACCATTGGGATAAATGGGACAAAATTGGACAGCTCTTTCAAAGTGATAGCATAGATATAACAAATGGCCTCCTTCTGTGCTCTTCACACACCATGTGGTTAAGAGCTGGGATGCGATGCCTAGGCATGTGGTGGAGGCAGGTTCAGTCGAGGCAATCCAGAGGGAATGAGACTGTTATCTGAAAAGGAAGAATGTGCAGGGTTACGGGTAGAAGGCGGGAGAATGGTACTAAGTGAATTGCTCATTTGCAGAGCTGGCACAGTCACGATGGGCTGAATGGTTTCCTGTGCTGTAACAATTCTGTAAGGTTCTTTGATTTTAAAAATAGCAACAAAGATTGAGTTCCTGAAATACACTATTCAAGGCCGAAAGACAGAAAATGAGGGAGGGGTCAGTCAGGAGCAGTGATAACCAGTGCCTAAAATGGAGAGCAGGAGTGAGAGGCAGCCAGAAAAACATCAATTTGGGAGTGTAAGCGAGTTATTCAGAAATGTATGTAGAGAAAGGAGATTGGCAATTGGGACAGTCATAGCAGAAGAGGAATGGAAAGCAAATCAGCCATTGCAAGACACAATCAGAACAAATCAGCATACAAACAAAAGATACAGTGAGTGTGCAACAAAGCAATTAATTGATAAGTTCCAACAAGATGGTGAGAGATCAGGATACCTTTTTATTTTTATTTTACATTTTGGTGTTGCAAGTTTGCATCGATTGAGAATTTTCAGCTGGATCACAGTGTGAGAGAAGATAAATATTTGGGAGTTATTCTGAGTTCAGGGTAAAAACAAGCTGTTTACTCATCAGACCAGTATTTGTGCCTTATATAGGTTTGTGTCAGCTTGGCTCTACTTGTAACATGCCCATCCTTAGTCAGAGAATTGTGGATTGTCAGCCCTGCACCAGCAACACATTGAATCTGGACTATCACTGCAGTGCAATACTGAGAGTATACTGCATTGTTAGATGTAAGATGTTAGATCAAGGTCTACCTGTTCAGGTGAACGCTAAAGATTCGAAGGGGAGCAGAGGTTTCTCTCAGAGTCCCTGGTCAAAACTCCTCCCTCACCCAGTACCAGAGGAACCTGATTAATTGCCTCTTTATCTCACGTCTGTTTCATGGACATTGTTGCATCAAACCTACTTTTGTATAAATAACAAACACTGAATTGTCATTTGGTAGTACAGAACTTGAGTACTGCTAGAAAAAAAGACATGTCGAAGCTTTTCATTGTGCACTCATCAGGACACTTAGCAAGAATACCAATATAAGGGGAAAACAACAATTTATACTGTATGAGAATAGAGTGCAGATTGGTTGACGAGTGGACTCTTATTGGCAGAGGTGTTGTAATGGAGAATACGCCAGTGCTGGTGACTGACAGTTAACTGCCAAGCATTGTTTGAAATTTAAACCAGGCATCTTGACCTGATTGGTCAAGGCATTGCCCTGACCGCTTGACCAATCAGAGTCCACTTGCCAACCAATCAGCACTCTCTTCTCATACAGTATAAATTGTTGTTTTCCTCTTAGATTGGTATTCTTGTGAAGTGTCCTGATGAGTGCAAGACGAAAAAATTCAACATGTCTCTTTTTCCAACAATAATCAAGCACTTAATTCCAAAACAGATTTATCGTGTGAAGTATTTTTAGGTATGATGAGATTCTTAAAAATTCCTTTACTTCTCAGTCAATCAATAGGTACAAAGTACGACACTCAAGCATGCAAACCAGGAATCCTAGAATGATATAGCACAGGAAGCCATTTGGCCCATTGTGCCTGTGCTGGCTCTTTGGTAGTCCAGCTACCCAATTAGTCCCACTTAACCTGCTCTTTCCCATAACATTGTAATTATTTTTTTCCCTACAAGTATTGATCCAGTTCCCTTTTGAAAATTGCCATTGAACTGCTCCCATCAGTCTTTCCAGAAATGCATTTCAGATCACAACAATCCACTGTTTCCTCATTTCACCTCTGGATCTTTTACCAATCATCTTAACTGATTCCTGGAACTCACTGCCTAGGAGGCTGGTGAACAATGAATGACTTCAGAAGGAAATGGGATGGGTACTTGAGGGAAATAAACTTGCAGGGCTACGGGGATAGAGTGGGGGAGTGGGATTGACTGTATTTCTCTATAGAGAGCCAGCATGAACTCGAGGGGCCGAATAAACTTTTGTGCCATATTGACTCTGTGACTAAATCTGTGTCCCCTAGTTACTGATTCTTCTGCCACTGGAAAGTAGTTTCTCCTAATTAGCCTAATTAAACCACTCATGCTTTTGAACACCTCTATCAAAATTTTTCTTCGCCTTATTTGTTCTAATGAGAACCACCCCAGCTTCTCCACATAATTGAACTATTTCATTTGTGAGACCATATCTACAAAATCTATATCTACAAAAGTCCCAGGTTCAATCCCTGGCCTGTAGTAATTTAAATTGACCTAATCTGAGGGGATGAGGGGCAATCAAATTGGCCTCGGAGTCCCTGTATTCTCCTTAATTCCCTTCCCTCACCTAGCGGCGTATGAGGCAGACAAAGCCCCATGCCTATGTCTGTTTCCATGACTAGTTTGTTCCTGGAACGGGTCGCTAGCCTATCACCAGAGGCTATGGCTTGAGGGGCGTCACTCAGCATCAAGCATGGCTGACCAGGAGAGTCTCCTACTCTTGATTTACAGGTTGACAATCAAGCTGTTTGGCCACATTATGAATGCACATTCCATGGCTGTCAAGTCCTGGGGTTGGACTCGAACTTGGAGCTTCTCGCTCAGAAGCAGGGATGCGACCCACTGCAACACAAGATCCCTCTGTCCCTGTATTAGGAGTCAAGAAAAAAAAATCAGGGAGAACCTCTAAATCTGATAGAGGTTCATGATATACTAGATTAATACGTACAACATTACATCTGAAGCCTGGATTCAAAATTGTTTCTGGCTGATTGGATGAAAGGTTTTCTCTAGCTGTTAGTTTAACTGCCTCTAAGTAAAATTATTTGGTTGGTTTCAACCCTGTTCTGAGTGGACGCAGTACAAAATGGCATACAAATAAGCAATATTGCTCACAAAATCACAAGATTTGAACAATCCAAGCACAGTAGGGAGCAACTTTGCAAATTTGATGTTAAATTGGGACAGAGGGATTTTATCATGCCTGTGGCACAAAGGTACCTGATGGAAGAGTGCTTAACACTGACACTGGATCAGAAAAATATTCTATTGCCCAGCACTAACATCCCTCACCACAGCTGTGGATAGTGAGCAGCACTCACCACTCGTCATGTCACTGCAGCTATGTTTTATATGTCCAACAAGACATAGGTCTACAGAAGACTGTGACCCTCAGGTGGCCTATAAGCAACACTATTGTCAACCAAGGCTCAGTTGGTAGATCTCTCACTTCTGAAGCACCAGGTTGTGGGCTAAGGTTCCACTCCAGGACTCTCCAGTGCAGTACTGAGGGAGTTCCGCACTGTTTGAAGTGTCGTTTTCTGAATGAGGTGTTAAACCAAGGCCTTGGCAGCCCTCTCAGATGGATGTCAAGTTTACAAGGCTGAGGAGTTGTAGGGTTGTAGGAGGCTACACAAGTAAGGTGGGCAGGGGATGTGGGGTAAGGTTATGGAGGGATTTGAAAAGGAGGATGAGCATCCTCGAAGGGGAGCAGGGAGAGTTACCCCTGGTGTTTGGCCAATATTTATCCTCGATCAATATCACAGAAACAGATTAGCTATGTCACAGAAACAGATTATCTAATTATTATTACAATACTGCTTGTGGGATCTTGCTGTGCACAAATTAGCTGCACTTCACACTTTACAACAGTGACTCCATTCCAAAAGTATTTATTTGTAATGTTTATGGGTTGAATATGGATGTACAATATTACCAACAATCGACTAACACTTCATTGCTTTGCTCATTATTGCAACAAAGGGTTTAATCAATTTGTTTTAAACATGCTATACAGGAATTTCATACAAATGCAGTAATATTCACATTGTCATTTTAAGCCATTAATGTTTTATTGGCAGTAACTTCTCCTTTTGTTATTTGCCGTCAGTCTGGATTTTGAGCTGGTCAGTCCAGTTTCATTCAAAAATCTCAGACATAAACCAAACACCAAGCAAAAGAAAAAAATGAAAGCATATTTTCCACTTCTGTGTTTCATCCTCTGGTGGCATCACTTATTGAGGTTAAGGGTTTCAAAGCAAACAGTAGGATTTAAACCATAAGCTGTCACAGCCCTATTCAACATTTTGTCTGGTTCTGACTTTGAAAACTGTGACAGCTCTTCCCTGTTGTATTAAAACACTCTTAATCTGTAAGTAGCTCAGTGGATGCTCAGTGATTCAGTGGGTTCGATCTACTCTGTTTCTTGTTCCTTCACAAACAAAGAAATTCCCTACAACACCTTCTCTGAATAAACTTAAACTCATCCCAAACTCTGCTGGCTGCTTGCTAACTCATAGCCAGACTCATTCACCAGCTCACTATTCCTGAATGCCTTGATTTTAAAATGCTCATCTTCCTTTTCAAATCCCTCCATAACCTTAACCCACACCCCCTGCCCACCTTACCTCTGTAGCCTCCTCCAACCCTACAACTTTTCAGAACTCTGTGTTCCTCCAATTCCAGTCTCTTGTTCACCCCCCACATCTTTCACTCCACCACTGGGGGCCTTGCCTTCAGTCGCCTAGGCCATGAGCTCTGGAATTCCCTTCTTAAAGCTCTCCACCTCTCTACTCCATTCTCTTCTTTTAAGATCCTCCTTAAAACCTGCCTCATTGACCAAAGTTTTGATCGCCTGTCCTAACGTCTCCTTCTTTGGTCCATTGTTATTATTTTTTTTGCCTGATTAGGCTTCTGTGAAGTGCTTTGGGATTTGTTACTTCAATAATGGCACTATACAAATGTACACAAATATACATACAGTATCTGCACACTGATTCTCTATATACTGTTGGTCTTCTCTTGGTTCTCCTTCATCCAGGCTGTGCTCAGGAATCTGGGGATTCACAGGCACCAATTCTTGGCGTACACGCCTTGCTCAGTGTATTATTCCATACAAAGCTATTCAAATCAACATACTCCAGTTAGCTTTCTTTATGGACATTAGCAGAAAGCGATGAATACTTTCTTTATCATACTAGCATTTTCAGAGAGTTAAATATAGAATTAAGCAGGGTTAGAAATGAGTGAAAAGGCTGTAATTTACTCTAGGGGTTCTGATGGCATCAGAAACCATGATAGCAGTTTTTAAGTAGTTTATGGATGTTGCCTCAACCCAGAGATTAAATTACAGCCTTCTACTGTCTACCATCTGTGTTTTCTTAAAAACAATATACACTGCACCCTCAGTAAAATGAAGATTATGTTAATGATTCTTAAAGCAGCATTGCCGCCAGTAAATGTGCCCAGCTAATCTCTTCCTGTGTTTGTCTATACGATGCACTGATGGCCATATCTTCAGTCATCTAGGCCCCATAATCTGCAATTTTCTTCCTAAACCCTGTTGCCTCTCCACCTGACTCTTCACAAGCCATCACTTTTGAACCAGGTTTTGGTCACCCATCCTTTTTTGGGCTGGTGTTCATTTTTGCCTGAGTTCACCACTGTGAAAGGCTTGGAAGGCTGCTCTACATTAAAGGTGCTGGAAGACACTGAGGATGTAATTTCCATGAGAAAACACTATTGTATAACTTGCACACAGCCAGGTCCCACAAATAACAGTGAGGTACTCAACCAGATAAGCTGTTTTAATGATGTTTGGTGAGGAATAAGTACTGGCCAGGAAACCCTCTCGAGTTCTCCTTGGAATAGTTCCACAGGATCTTTTGCATCCACCTGAGAGGACAGATGAAACCTTGGCTTAATGTCTCACCTGAGTGACGGCACATCCAACAGTGCAGTGCTCCCTCAGTGCTGCACTGAAGTGTCAGCCTGGATTATGTGCTCAAGTCTTTGGAGTGGGGCTAGACTCAGAAGTGAAAGAGCCAAGGCTGACATCTATCAAACTGTTCATCACAAAGAAAGTTCTTTCTTCCTGTTTCTGGTCTCACCTTGGCAACTAACCCAAGTGACCTGATTGAATTCGGGAGCTCTCTGTCTGGTGATTCACAAGTAGACACCTAACATTTTTTGGACAAACTGGTATAGCATTCTATAAAGTGGTACTCAAGTAAGAAATTGGTGATTGTGGCCCTTGTATAGTTAGTGATAGTGATGTATAGTTTACGACATAATCCGAGCCTCTCGACTGTTTGCACTGAGTTAACACAGGTATAAAATAGTGGTCAAAGTAATATCATATAAAGATGTTAATCGTTCTTCCACTGGTATCTTTAACAGCAACTTCTAAGCTCAGACTTATGTTGTGCCTAAAAAATTAATAATTTCTTTATTTATATTCATTTGCACAGATTTCAACTGGCGAGATGGGAAAGTGGCATGCAGTCCTCTGTCCACCTGAGGGCACTGCAAAGAAAGATAAATATTTAGGTGAAATCTTCCAGACCTTTGCTTGAGCAACTTTTTCCTCACAGAATTATGGAATGTACTTGACAAAAGTACATGTTGCCAACTGAAGTCAGCTTCAGGTCTGCAGTTCATTGTCAACTTGAATTGTGAACTCTTAATAGGAACGTATCTTCTTGCACACTTTTAGTGGTGTGAATTGTACAAACTGAGGCCAAGCTGCATAAATAGGAATTGTATGAGGTCAATACAAATAAATGCTGGTTTCTTGTTGACTGTTTTGCTTTTAATGATCTCAGATATCATTCCCAATGCTCCCCTGATCTTGACGGTGAAGTTGCCCCAGGTCTCCAAACCACCCGAAGAAAGATTAAGGCATTTCAGAAAAAATATAATCACAGATAACACTAGCACTGATTCAAAACTGTGAGGATGCTGCTGAGTTGTACAAGACTGTTTTAACACAAAGTTATAGACTGGAATGGCCTGTTTGGGTAGTTGGAACGATCAAGGTGCTTAGCGCCTGTGGACAACAAGTGCTTGACTTTAGCCAAAACAGACTCAGAAAAAGTTCAGCAAAATTTTTGGGTGCTGAGCTTTCTTCCTTATTTGGCCTTACCCTGAAGGTGTTGGGGTACAATTTCATGGGGCACACACTAAAGTTAACATTGTTCTCAGAGAGATATCGTACACTTTAATCTGAAATACCTGTCTCAAATCAAATACAGGTACCAGAAGGTAAATCTCAGGGAAACAGCTCCTCCACATGGCTGTCTGGGGTAATAAAAGATCGATAAAGCACTGAATCCTATAGGCCAGGAGGTCCCAACTGTGATCAGTGGTCTCAACTGAGGGAGTTGCTCTGAGTGATCCTTGGGCAGGGTTGCCAACCCTCCCGGATTGTTCTGGAGTCTTCAGGAGTTAACGATGAATCTTAAATACGTTAATCATCTGTCTTACTATTTTTTATCATAAACTGACTTTTCCTCAGATTTAGTGGTTTTGATTCAAAAATATGTTGAAATTAGCGTGTGAGACACTGATTTGAGCTGAACTAAATCAGTGTGTGTGTTGTCTCTGACTCACGTTAAGCTTGATATTATTCTGGGATAGCCAAACTAGACATCCCATTATAAGATTTTGCTGTCATACCAAATTGGTTGTTTTAAGCTCGATTTAGTGGGTGTCTGACCTCTCATCCACGCAATACTGGATTCAATGTGTGTCATCTTTGATTCGCATTAAACAGGATTTAGTGTGTGACATTTCCCAAGATAGATTTGGTGTGTTATCTAGGCTGATACTCCAGTATAGTACAGAGAGAATGCTGCACTGTCAGAGTGCTGTCTTTTGGATGAGGTATTAAATTGAGACCCTCAGGTGGATGCAAAAAAATCTCATGGCACTATTTCCAGGAAGAGCAGGTGAATTAATTATCCCTGAACCAACATCATAAGAAGCAGATTATTTGGTCATGGTCACACTGCTGTTTATGAGAACTTGCTGTGCACAAATTGGCTGCCTCGTTCCTCACATCACAACAATGTCTACTCTTCCAAAGTAAGTTCATTGCCTGTAAAGTGATTGTGAAAGGTGCCATATAAATGCAAGTCTTTCTTTTCTGACAGACACTGAGATAGATTTGTTATTATCTCCATAATAGCTCACGGAGTGTAAAGGGTTAAGAAACAATCTATGTTCTAGGGGGCCTTGCAACATTATTATTAAGTCGGCCGTGGAGTGGGAGTAGGGTTGCTGATGGAAGGGTGTGTTGGCTATGGACGTGACGTTTTGGTCGGAGAGGTTGTCTGTCTTTTTGATTTCTTAGACTACAGTACTTCGCGTATAGGGACTGAAGAGTTAACCTTACTACCCGTGTGTCTGTCAGCTGACTGAAAGAGCGTGTCAGACATTGATCTTAGCTCAGCCTGAGCGTTGCTGGGACTTCCTAAAAAAAAAGGAAAGGTAGGTGCAGAAAGGGAAATCTGTTTGGGGTAACCAGTGAATAATTTTACCCTCTCATTATTAAATGCGGACGCCAAGCAATGAAAATGTCGCAAGATCTGCAGGGGCGAGTGGCGTTGTCATTGTAAGGTGTATGGGAATCCGCCCAAATGCGGCTCTGCAGGGCCCGGCTGTTGTTTAACATTTTCACTGTCTCTTTTTGCCCGAGTTTTTCTGCTGGTTTCGTCGCAACTTTTGTTCCCCACCCCACCACCCCCTCCCCCAGTAGCATCTGGGCTGAAGAACAGGAGTTGAATCATTTTGTGATCTCATCGGCGTTTGAGGCCGGTGAAACTGCACAAAAGCGGCTGGAAACTGACACTGATCCGTTACTGTAACCATTTAATAGTGATACAGTCATACTTCCGGTCGGGGTGCAGAGCCATCTGCCAGTCTTGGCTCATTGAGTAACGCTCATCCCCTGAATCAGAGGGTTGTGGGTTCAAGCCCACGCCGGAAACTTGAGCACAAAATCTAGGCTGACACTCCCAGTGCAGTGCTGAGAGAGTGCTGCAGTGCCAGAGATGCTGACTTTCAGAGGCCACTTTAAACCTAGGCCCTGAGTGTCGCCTTAAGTGTATGTAAAGGATCCCTTGGCGCTGTAGGGAAAGTGCAAGAGAGTTCTTCCCGTTCCCTAACAAATATTAATCACATCACTGAAAGAAAATGTAAATGTATATACTATAAATGTAAATACTATAAATATAATCTGAAATAAAAACAGAAAATGCTGGAAATACTCAGCAGTCTGGCAGCATCTGGGGCGAGAGAAACAGAATTAACGCTTCAGTTTGTGGGAGGTATGATGTCTGCTGATAGCTGACAGGTGTCCTGAAATTAAACCAGGGACTACATTTCAAGTTCATTGATTGCAAAATGCTTTTCGACATCTTGAGATTGTGAAAGTTACTACAGAAATACAAATTAGTTGTTTCTGTCAGTCTGGCAACCACTGTGCTTAAAGTGAGTGGGTGTCTGTCTGGGTCAGTTTGTAGACACTGTCTTTTAAAGAGACTGGGTCATTTCATTTACAGTATTTTTCTTAAGGGGATTTTAATTAAAAGGGACTCATTTCCAAATATCAGTGCAATTTGCAATAATGCCTTTGCCTGTGCTGTGTTAGCGTTCCACTTGTATCTTCTCTTTACCCACCCCACCAAATAGCCATTCTCCAGGCATGAGCCTTGATGGTAAGTGTCAGCAGGCTATACAACTGCAGGAGGCAACACATCCAAGCCGGATCCTGTCTGTGTACACGTTTTCATGGGATTGTTGGATAAGAATCAGGAGCAAGAAGGTGACTCCATTTTTTTTTTCTCTCGTCCTTAAGTCTGGGGCACTGAGGCCAATTCTAACACCATTCCTGATGCCTTGGCTGACTCGGCTATACCAGGCATCAAAGCAAAGAGCTTCTGGACTGAATATTTTAGTACTGCCCCCACATTAGCTGATTGGGAAAGATAACAGTTCTCTGCTTCTGAATTAATAAAAGTAAATGGTGAATTTATTGTAATATTCATTCTTGGTGTGTGGGTGCCACTGACAAAATTGACATTTATTGGCCATCTCTAATTGCCCCCAAGAAGGTGGTGGTGAGCCGCTGCCTTGAACCGCTGCAGTCCATGTGATGTAGTTTCACCCTCAGTGCTGTCAGGGAGTTCCAGGATTTTGACTCAGCATCAGTGGAGGAACAGTGATATAGTTCCAAATCGGAATGGTGTCTGAGGTGGAGGAGTGGCAGGCGTTTGAGCCTTTATGATCTATAAATAGTGTATAAGTATGTAATACTGAGTTTAGTGTGATGTTTCTCTCTCCTGCAGAATGGCTGCCAACACCGTCTGTGCTCCCTCTTCCTGTGACTGCTTTGTTGCTCTCCCACCTGCCACTGAGAGAAAAGAGGTGATTTTTGGGAAGAACTCTGACAGACCACGGGATGAGGTTCAGGAAGTGGTTTACTTTCCTGCAACTGTGCATGCACCAGGCTCTAAGGCGGAGGTAAGAGACTGACCATCACATTTGAATGTGTAAGGTTGTCCACCTTGGCTGGAAGAATTGAAAACAGAACATTATGTAGATGGAGAGAGACTGTGGAATGCTGCAGTACAGAGGGATCTAGGTGTCCTTGTAAATGCAAACATTGGCATGCCGATACAGCAAGTAATTAGGAAGATAAATGGGATGTTGGAACTTATTGCAAGAGGAATGGTGCATAAAAGTAGGAAGTCTTGCTACAATTGTACTGGGCATTGGTGAGACTGCATTTGGAATACTGTGAACAGGTTTAGTCTCCTTTACTTAAGGAAGGATATGCTTGGTTTAGAAACAGTTCAAAGAAGATTCGCTAGGCTGATTCCTGGGATGAAGGTGTTTTCTTATGAGGAAAATTGAGCAGGTTGGGCCTATGCTCATTGAAGTTGAGAAGAACGAGAACTGATCTTATTGAAACATATGGGATTCTGAGGGGATTTGACAGGGTGGATGCTGAGAGATT
The DNA here is from genome assembly GCF_017639515.1 of Carcharodon carcharias. Taxonomy (NCBI): domain Eukaryota; kingdom Metazoa; phylum Chordata; class Chondrichthyes; order Lamniformes; family Lamnidae; genus Carcharodon; species Carcharodon carcharias. The sequence goes on from NC_054489.1 coordinate 11,851,814, forward strand.
CTTGGCTGTTATTTCCAGCTGAGATAGCTGGCAGCAAACTTTGAAGCAGAGACCTTAATAATTCCCCCTCGCATTGGGGAATCTAGAACTAATGACACAGTTTAAAGAAGAAGTGTCTCCAATTTAAGACAGATATGCAGAGGAATTTCTTTTCCCAGAGGGTCGTTAGTCTTTGGAGTTCTCTTCCACAGAGAGTAGTGGAGGCTGGGCATGTCTTTGAATATATTCAGGGCTGAGTTGGATAGATTTTTGATTGACAAGGGAGTTAAAGGCTATGAGGGACAGGCAAGAAAGTGGCATTAAGTCCACAATCAGATCAGCTGTGATCTTACTGAATGGCAGAGCAGGCTCGAGGGGCTGAATGGCCTACTCTGCTCCTTTTTCTTGTGATCTTACAAACTGAAGCTTCAGTTCTACAGTTCTCTGGTACACCCAGAATCTGGCCAATAGTTTACTGATTATGAATGAAAACAAAATGCTGGAAACACTCCGCTCATGCAGCCTCTGTGGAGAGAGGAAGATAGGGTTAATGTTTCAGCTGGTGAGGGAGACAAAAGTAAATTAAAAAGAACAACAGGTTTTTGGAGCCTTGTCGATGCCAGTTTCCAAAGTTGCAGGGCTGTGAGTTCAGAGTGAGAATTCAAGAGTTTTGTCCAAATTTATTGCCTGGAATCGCAATTGGCTTGAAAGCCTTGAGAGAAGATGCTTGGGTGGGAGGTGTGTAATTGGGCGGGGTGTGCATGTAAATTGGCAGTTTCTACCATAATTTTGGCAGTACAAATATAAATAAATTCAAGAGACAAATGTATTTTGGAGCAAAGTATAATCTGAATGCAAACAAATAATCTTGAGGTAGATTTGTTGAGTCTACTGGCTTTTCCATGTTGCTAAAAATGATTTTATAGAGTCAATTTCAAAACATTATGTCATCATCTGGTATCTGGTTACGTAGAACTTCTCAATATTTTCTGATACAGACTGATCTGATCTAACCCTGGAAGGTGGCATGAGCTATATAACTGCATCAATATTGCTGAAGAAAGAGACATGCTGCTGAGGCTTTTCGTCTTGTGCTCATCAGGACAGAGTCCGCAAGAATACCAAATCTCAAAGGAAACAACAATTTATCCCGCATGAGATGAGGGTGCTGATTGGTTGACATGTGGATTCTGATTGGTAGAGGCGTTGCCATAGAGAATTCATGTTCAGGCATTGTTCTTTTTAAAATCAAACATAAGCTTTGGGAACAATCGCTCCCTGATGTATTCTCTGTGGCAACACCTCAACCAATCAGAGCTGACTGGCCAACCAATCAGCATCTTTTTCTCATGCAGCATAAATTGTTCCTTCCTTGGAAATTAGTATTGTTGCATTTGTCCTGTGGAGTGCAAGAGGAAAAGCTTTGACAGGATGTCTCTATTTTTCCGAAATAATAAAGTGATATTTGTGCAGCCTTTCAATTTTGTTTTTCTGGTGCTTACATGCTATGGATATTCAGGGTTCTTCTGCAAACATTTTTTTGGTGAAGATATTTCATTGACATGAAAAATATTAGTGCTAGAACAAAGGCAAGTCTTCCAGTTTCAGCATCAAGTACAGCCAATCTTATTCTGGGCTTGAGTTAAACCCAGGATGATGAAGTTCAATATGTTATGTCCTTACCCATTACACCAGCCAGTTTCTAGGATAATTTGGTTTTATTAAGGTCTCCACTTCAAATTTTGCTACTAGCTACCTCAGATGGAAATAACTTGAAAATAACAATGGCCAAAATTCAATGAGTTTTCCCACCTGTGCTCCATGACTAAGTCGGAAAGTCTGTGGAGTCCACACTAAAACTCAGGTTCAAATTTCCTGCAGAAATAGCCCTGCTTATCCATGGAAGGGTGGATAAGTGTGTGCGTTGAATGTTATTTTCTTTACCAATGCAACTGAATTACATGAGGGACTTCTATTCATCCATGTTGTGGTGTGGATGCCTTCCTTCTTAAACTATTTGATACAACAATCATGTAAACTTACAAAATACTGCAGTGAATATATAGTTCTGTGCAGCAGATAGACAAACACCAGATCAGGAATTGGCCATTTAGCCCCTCAAGCCTGTTTGTTCTGTCATTCAGTTAGGTCATGGCTGATCTTATATAGGTTCCATTCACCTGTCTTGGTTCCACATCCTTATCTAACAAGCGTATTAATGGAATTTTCAATAAGAAATAGGAACAAGAGAAGACCATTCGGCCCCTCAAGCTGCTCCGCCATTCAAAATGATCATGGGTGATCATCACGTGTTTCGATTTCCACATTCCCATCTAAACTTGATAACCTTTGACTCCCTTGACTAACAAGAATCTATCTACTCTGATTTAAAAATATTCAATGACCCCACCTCCACGACCTTCTGAGGCAGAGAATTCTAAAGTCACACAACCCTCTGAGAGAAAAAAAATTCTCTTCATCTCTGTCTTAAGAAGATGAACCTTAATTTTGAAATAGTGCCCCCTAGTTCTGGACTCACCTACAAGAGGAAACGTCCATCTTGCCAAGGCTGTTCAGGATCTTGTATATTTCATTCAAATCACCCCTCATTCTTCTAAACACCAGTGGAAACAAGCCCAGACTGTCCAGCCTTTCCTCATAAGACAACCCACTCATTCCAGGTATCAATCTAGTAAACCTCCTTTGAACCACCTCCAATGCATTTACAACCTTCCTTAAATAAGGAGACCAAAACTGCACGCAGTATTTGAGGTGCGGTCTCAACAATGCGCTGTATAACTGAAGCATGACATCCTTACTTTTATGTTCAATTCCTCTCATAATAAAGGATAGCATTCCATTAGCCTTCTTAATTACTTGCTGTACCTGCATACTAACTTTTTGTGATTCGTGTACTAGAACACCTAGATCCCTCTGCACCTCAGAATTATGCAGCTGTTCTCCATTTAAGTAATACCCTGCTTTTTTGTTCTTCTTCCCATAGTGAACAACTTCACATTTACCCATATTAAACTCAATTTGCCCACTCACTCAACCTATCTATATCCATCTGCAACCTCATGTCCTCTTTGCAACATACTTTCCTACCCATCTTTGTGTCATCTGCAAATTTAGCTACCATGCCTTCACTCCCCTCATCTAAGTCATTGATGTAAATCATAAAAAGTTGAGGCCCCAGTACAGACCCCTGTGGAACTCCACTCGTCACATCCTGCCAATCAGAAAAAGACCCATTTATGCATACACTCTGCTTTCTGCCACCCTCAGCCTCTACTTTTTGGAGGAGAGTTCCAGAACTTTACTACCCTTTGTGTGAAGTGCTCCCTGACATCCCCCTGAATGGCCTATGCCACCTTGTTCTGGATTGTTCCACCTACCTGGTTAAATTTTTTTAGTTATATTAATTACCTCAATTAGATCATTCCTTAATCTTCAATTACCATGGTACACTGTTTAGTTAGTGGATTGGCTTATTGCCATTCAAATGAGTACATCTCTCTTGAGTGCCCATTTTGGAAGAACTGTCTATATTTGAAAAAGATCATATTTTAATTTTTTTTAAATTAAACAGTGCACATACATTGAAATCGAGCAGATTGAAAAAACGCATGCAGTGATTCTGAGCCGGCCAGCCTGGTTATGGGGAGCAGAAATGGGAGCCAACAATCATGGTGTTTGCATTGGCAATGAGGCCGTGTGGACCAAAGAGCCTATCAGTGAGAAGGAAGCGCTGCTCGGAATGGACCTTGTCAGGTAGAAGCTCCTTCCTATTTTGTACAGCTTGGCACTCAAGTCTTAAATTGTAATTAAGGTGCAGATCTATTGTAACAAAAAAAGCTTCATGCCGGTGTAATAAACTGTATGCTAATGCCAATATTAATTTATATTAACTTCAGGAGCTTGGCATGACGGATTTAACTTTGAGAACCACTTTTGAATTCAACTGAAATTCCATCTACGATAATTTTTGAGCTCAGCAACTTGACAGAATGATCCCTGATGGTGGAAGGTTCCATCTTGGAATCACTGACACCATTTTGGTTTGATATTTATCCTTTTCTTACTGGAAACAACATATGCTTAGAAATAACAAGTGGGAATTTTTTGGGGGGGTTGGAGAATGCAGGCAACTTTGGTAAGTCAATATTGCCTATCCGTTTTTGTGCTGGGGGCGTTAAGAGTCAACAGTGTAGTGGAGGTTAAGAAGACATATTGGGAAAGTTGGCAATAAGAATATAAGAGCATTGAAGTTCTGCTAGAACTGCATAAAACACTAGTTAGGTTACAGCTAGAGTACTGTGCGTAGTTTCGGTCATAACACTAGAGGAAGAATGTGGTTGCACTAGAGAGGGTACAGGGGAGATTTACAAGGATGCTCCCAGGAATGGAATTTTTGTCATGAGCAAAGATTGGATAGGCTGAGGTTGCTTTCTTTGCAACAGAGGAGGCTAAGGGAGATTTAGTTTAGGTGCATAAAATTGTAGGAGTGAGGTAGAATGGTTAGTAAGGACTTATTTCTCTTAGTAAAGTGGTCAATAACTTGGGGCATAGGGGAGACACTTTTTTTTACCTAGAGGTTTGTGGGTTTGGAACTCACTGCTTGAAAGTGTTGTAAAAGTAAAAACCCTCACTGCATTTTAAAACATACTTGGATATGCACTTGAATTGCTGACCCTGCAGGGCTATGGACCAAGAACTGGAAAGTGGGAGTAGGCTGGATAACTTTTTTTGTGGCATTGACACGATGGGCCAAATGGCCACTTTCTATACTGTAAATTTTCTACATTTCTATGTTTTCTATGAATGGGTAGAGGGTGGCAGGTGACCTTCCTGAACCAATTAAGTTTTTACAACCAATTTGGTTGCTTGATAATTGATTTTTTTTTTCTGGTGCTAGCCACAATGATCAATTTTATTTAATCCAATTGCTCAGCTTCCATGCTAAGATACGAACTTGTGAATCATAGGTTACTAGAACAGTTTCATAAACTAAATATTGCATAATGTGCAAATCCTGTGTTACTTTACAAACCATTTAAAATAAATTAGATAGCACCTCATTAAAATAGACAGAGGAAAGCACTTTGGGACATTCTGATGTTGTGAAAGGACCTGCATCAATGCCAGTTTTTCCACAGAATCACAGAATTGTTATGGTGCAGAAGGAGGCCATTTGGCCCATCATGTATGCACTGACTCTCCGAATGAGCATTATGACTCAGTGCCATTCTCTTGTTGTTTCCCCTTAAGCCTGCACATTGTTCCTATTTAAAGAATCATCTAATGCCTCGATTGAAGTTTTCTCCACCACACTTCCAGGCTGTGCATTCTAGACCCAAACCACTCACTGTGTGAAAATGTTTTTTCTAGCATTGTATTTGCTTCTTTTGCAAATCGCTTTAAATCTGTGTCCTCTCATTCTCGATCCCTTGACGAGTAGGAGCAGTTTCTCTCTATCTACTCTATCCAGCCCCCTCATGATTTTGAACACCTTTGTCAAATCTCCTCTTAGCCTTCTCCTCTCCAAGGAGAACAGTCCCAACTTCTCCAATCTATCTTCATAACTGAAGTTTCTCATCCCTGGAACCATTTTTGTAAGCCTCTTCTGCACTTTCTCCAATGCGTTCACATCCTTCTTAAAGTGTGGTGTCCAGAACTGTACACAATACTCCAGCTGAGGTCTAACTAGTGTCCTATACAAGTTCAGCATAACCTCCTCGAGTACTCTAGGATATTGTATGCTTTATTACCTCCTCGCTCCACCTGTCCAGCCACCTTTAATGACTTAAAAGAAGTTGTTAAGCATTCGTCGACTAATATTGCCAGTAATAATTTCTGCATTCCTTTATTGAAAGGAATATCAACTTGAAGATAAGAGTGGCTAAACCTATTAAATTTTGTTTGTAATACAGAAAAATAACATAAGGCAGATCAAAATGCATGACTAGACTGTTCATATGTGATGTTAAAATGAACCTGATGCACATGCCTCTCTGTTTTCTTTCACCCTGAAGAAGTTTGTCTAACACTTTTTCTTGCTGTTGTTATGCTTGGTATAGATTGTAGCCTCTCCCTCTTTTATGTCCGTTATCCTATTTCCCATTCCTTCCTTAGGCTTGGACTGGAGAGAGGTTCCACTGCCAAGGAGGCTCTAGATGTTATTACTTCTCTTTTGGAGCAATATGGCCAGGGTGGGAACTGCAAGGAAGCTCCAGAAGCATTCAGCTACCATAACACATTTCTGATTGTGGACAGAAAAGAGGCTTGGGTACTGGAAACATCTGGGAAACACTGGGCAGCTCAGCAAATTACAGGTCAACAATGGAAAAAGATTGCAAAGCATGTTGCACTTAATCTATGTTTTCTCTGTATTGTGAAATAGACAGAGGAAAGCACTTTGGGACATTCTGATGTTGTGAAAGGAGCTGTATCAATGCCAGTTTTTCACAGAATCACAGAATTGTTACGGTGCAGAAGGAGGCCATTTGGCCCATCATGTATGCACTGATTCTCCAAATGAGCATCATGACTCTGTGCCATTCTCCTGTCATTTCCCCTTAAGCCTGCACATTATTCCTATTCAAAGAATCATCTAATGCCCTTTTGAATGCCTCGATTGAACCTGCCTCCACCACACTTCAGGCTGTGCATTCCAGACCCAAACCACTCGCTGTGGTCTGTGAATCCAAAATTGTGAGGACTTGTTGTACCAAAGCAAAACTCCAATATAATTAATTTTCAAAATCATTGCAGGATCATATGATACGTAAAACTCCTTTCCAGTTGCTTATCAAAACGAAATGTATAACATGATTCCTGCTGTTGAATAAGTGGCTGATGCATGAAGGAATAAAATAAAACTTTGGAATTCTCTGCCCAAGAGTCTGTGGAGGCTCTGTCGTTGACTATGTTCAGGACTGAGATCAATAGATTTCTACATAGTAAAAACATAAAGGGATATGGGGATAGTGCAGGAAAATGGTGTTGAGGTAGAGGATCAGCCATGATCTCATTGAATAGCAGAGTGGGCTCAAAGGGCTGAATGGCGTCCTCCTGCTCCTATTTCTTATGTTCTTAAGCCAACTTATTATGAAGTGGAGCATTCTATCACTTCCATTAGCGATATGTCTCGGCCCCAGTGAAACATTATATCTTCGGTCTGGTCCCTCTACTTAAGAAGTCACAACAATCTTCACAAATTTATCATCAATAATTTCTTTACATATCTAAACTACCCAACAGGGGCTTTGACATGTTTTTGATTATAGACAGGCGAGAGGCTGGCAGGTTCTTATTGATTTGGCCCAAAACCAAGTCTTTCAGCTCAGGTTTCTTTTGAATTTGTTTCTAAGCCTCTGTAGAGTCTCAACTTGCCTGTAGATTGTGTATTAGAAGAGCCATTTCTGTTAGTTAACTTCTGACCTAAGGTGTCACCATGTTCGACCACCATGTGGTAAAACTGGTACTGTAGTATAAAGGTTTCACATATCCTGTCCAACTTGTAGCAATTGGGAACTACCATGGCTGTTCTTCAAGATTACATCTGCTATCTATTGAAATCATATATGTAGACATACAAATTTGTATGTAATTCTTGTGTACTTAACTACAGTGAGATCATCCATTTGAACCGCTATTCATGTCATGTCTACTACTAATGATATTGGGTAACAGTGTGGTGTTTGGCCAATTGTGCTTATTCTAATGTGCATCTAAAAGTCCATCACCCGGCAATTGCACAACATCTGGGAGGGGAAGAGGGATGGTGGAGGTGCAATTTGACTTGGAACCTGGATTCCTAAAGTCTCTATCCTTATCAAAATGCCCAATAAATTGCCTGATGGGGAATGGGCATCTCTTCTTCCATGGTGATAGAATCAGTATAATAACTTGGCTTTATTAATTTAGATCGACTTGGCTCTCTAAAGGCTGTGCTGTTAAATACTTTGTGTGGCAGTAAATTGTGCAAGTCCCAAATCATTACCTAGTCTTTGTTGATTTAATAGATCTCAGCCAAAGGAACAATAGTATTTGTTTTAATACCCCTTGAATTAGAGAGGAAGAAAATTGAACACAGATCCCACTCAGAGGATAAGGCGGAGGCCTTTTAACTCCTTGAGCCTGTTCCACCCTTCAGTGAGTCATGGTTGATTTTTAGTCTAACTCTATATTACTTGTCTTTGCCCCATATCCCTTTATACCTTTGGCTAACAAAAATCTATCAATCTCAGATTTAAACTTAGCAAATGACCTACTGTCAATTGCAATTTGCAGAAGAGAGTTCCAAACTTGTACCACCTCGTTTGTAGAAGTTTTTCCTAATTTCACTCGCGATAGGTCTGTGTCTTAATTTTTTAGATTATGCCTCCAAACTGCTAACTCTCGATGTAGGTATGTGGACATGGGTATGGACGAGATGAGGCTGGCTGTAATGCCGTTAATGAATGAATAGCTCACTCAATGTTCGTGGTTATAAACGAAGGAATAGCCGCTTGGCTGGATGGCAGTTGGTGCCTGTAGAAATGTACCCCAGCATGACTGAGCAGAGAATTGGAGGGGAAAAGTAAAATGAATTGAGCCTGAGTGATTGAAAAATGTGCACCATCACAAAGAGGACCCAGATTCTTTATACCCAATGTTCTTTACTTAACAGAAGGTGCAAAAAATATTTCCAATCAGCTGACCATCACCACAGAGATCAGCATCGAGCACCCTGACCTCCGAAACTATGCCCAGAGTCAGGGTTGGTGGAGCGGTGACGGTGAGTTCAACTTCTCCCAGATTTTCTCCCTGACTAACCCACCGGTGAGAATGGAGGCTGCAAAGGTTCGTTACTGTGGAGGCAAGGAGCTGCTTCGTAAGCAACAAGGTGATGAAGTTTAAAATAATGTATTGTTCTTTCATACAAGAATTGTCAGAAAAGTGAGCAAATAGCTAGTCTTATGAAAACCAAGTTATGGGGGTTCCAGGTTTTTATACCACAAGAGAGGCAGAATGTGAATTTTATGTCTGTGATTTTTCATGAGGCCAGGTGCGTTGTGGTCAGATGGCTGACAATCCTAGGCACATAGGGACAAAAGGAGGCCATTTAGTCCCTTGAGCCTATTTCTTTGTTCAATTAGATTATGGTTGGCCTTGAACCCAACTTCAGTTATCCACATTTGTCTCATCCCGATACCTTTGGTGAACAAAAACCTATCAATCTCTGATTTAAAGTTAACAATTCTTCCAACATTAATTGCCATTTGCGGAAGAGAGGTCCAAAATTCTACCGCCCTTTGTGTGTAGAAATGTTTCCTAATTTCACTGCTGAAAGGTCTGGCTCTAATTTTTAGACTATATCCCCTGGTCCTAGACGCATCAACCAGTGGAAATAGTTTCTCTCCATCTCCCTTTTTCGCCCCCCCCCTCCGCTTAATATCATGAAACATTAATCAAATCACCTAAATTCCAGGGAATGGATGTGTAATCTCTTCTCATAATTTAACTCAGCCATGAACCATTTTCCTACATAACAGTGACTATACTTCAAAAGCATTTCATCAAAGTGCTTTGTGATGTCTTGAGGTTGTGAAAGGCACCATATAAAATGCAAGTCTTCCTTTTTTTAATTTCTGCTGCTTCACCTCCAAGTGGGAAGAAAAGCAACAAATGAACTACCCTCCACTTGCTCATGTTTGTCTTCTGGTTGCAGTGGCACAGTGGGCAAAGCCATTGCCTGATGTATCACTGCCTATGCAGACAACAAGATTAATTGCTTGACTTCTTTGTCTAATCTCAATTGGGGCATGGCAATTGTCCACAAAACCTCCGGATTATATGGAGCAAAAATCGTCCATTCCATTCTTACATCCTTTTTTCTTTCATGGGATGTGGGCGTCACTGACAAGGCGAGCATTTGTTGCCCATCCCTAATTGCCCTTGAACTGAGTGGCTTGCTAGGACGCTTCAAAGGACAGTTAAGAGCCAACCACATTGCGGTGGGTCTGGACAGACCAGGTAAGGATGGCAGATTTCTATCCCTAAAGGACACTAGTGAACCAGATGGGTCTTTATGACAATCAATGATAGTTTCATGGTCACTGTTACTGAGACCAGCTTTATATTCCAGATTTACGATTTATTAATTTACTTTAAATTCCACCAGCTGCCATGTCCCCAGAGCATTAGCCTGGGCCTCTGAATTACTAGTCCAGAGACATTACCACTATGCCAGCATCTCTCCAAATACTGGATTACTGTCTAGTGACTCCAGTTGGAAAATGTAAGAGTCAGCACTTTGAGTGAAGACAGGATTGCACTCAATTGTGATGATCTCTAGTAAAACAGCCAGAATGCACCGTCTATCTAAGCTGGCACCTGAAGACTGGTCAGTTGGATGAGGTACCAGAGAATGAGGAACTTTAGCCAACAAAAGTCAAAGCCTTGAGGAAAGGAGGGAAGATAATTAACTAAGAAAAGAAAGTGGGGAGAATTTAAATAATTTCCCTCAAGCACTGTTCCAAACTTATTTTCAATGAACATATTGCAAATTAATACATTTGCTATATAGGAAAAACCACAAGGCTGTACAGAGCCAACTCGGAGAATTCTCTAAGAAATGGAAATGAAAGGGTTTAAAAAAAAAACAGTGAGGGCCATAACCTATTAGGGGAGGCTCTGGCGTGGTGGTATTGTCACTAGATTGGTAATCCAGAGACCCGGGGCAATGCTTTGGGGAACTGTGTTCGAATCCCGCCACGGCAGATGGTGGAATTTGAATTCAATAAAAATCCGGAATTAAAAGTCTAATTATGACCATGACACCATTGTTAATTGTTGTAATGACCCATCTGGTTCACTAGTGTCCTTTTAGGGAAGGAAATCTGCCATCCTTACCTGGTCTACATGTGACTCCAGACCCACACCAATATGGTTGTCTCATAAATGCCCTCATGGAATGTGGGCATTGAATGCTGGCCTAGCCAGCGATGCCCACATCCAAGACCAAATTTTTAAAAACTGTTCTTCCTTGTCAAGTAGACAGTGAACCTTTGAAGCAAATCTCTGCTGGATATTTTCTGATGTCCTGTGGGAACGTTAGGAATTGTTGGGCAAAAAATAAATTAAGATCCTGTTCACTTACTATCCTGGTAGCCACAATTTTTAAGATTAATTCTATGGTATAGGTGTTTGCCCAACCTTAGTTGCCCTTGAGAAAAGGTGATGGAGAGTAATCTTCTTGAACCACCGCAATCCTTGTGTTGAAGATAATTCCAAAGTAGCTGGGGTGGAATTCCAGGAATTTGACTCAGTAAAGTTGTAAGAATAACAATATACTTCCAAGTTGGGAAACTTGGAGATGCTAGTGTTCTCATGTCCCAGGTGTTGTCCTTCTTAGGTGGTTGAGGTCTTAGGTTTGGGAGATGCTGTTGAAGAAGCCTTGGTGAGTTGCTGCAGAGCATATTGTAGATAAGTCACACTGTGCTGGTAGTAGAGACTATATGATAATAGAGTTCTTAATTAATTGTGGCAATCAATAAATGTGTAACAGACCCAGATATTACACAAGGAAGATTCTACGATCTGGATGTGTTAAAGAAGCTTAGGTTATTAAATAATTTTTTCATTGCATCACATCAGGTAGCATCCAAGCTGAGACAATCATGGACATCCTACGTGATAAGGAAAGTGGAATCTGCATGGAGTCTGGGGCCTTCTGTACCACGGCCAGTATGGTGTCCATTCTACCCCAGGATGACTGTTCACCCTGCGTGCATTTCTTTACAGCGACTCCTGACCCTTCGAGGTCAGTTAACCAAAGTTGGTAAACACTCTCTGATAGCTTTTCTTTACCAGTATATTGTGCTTGTGGCAGATATTTTCTAAGGCCAGTGACTTATTGCCAACATATTAAATTAGCTCTGAAAGGTTCTGCTAAAGGGGCAATCGGCTATTTTATCTGTTGTCTGACCAGTTTGTTGCTCTGTAACGTTGCATCTCGTGTCATCATGGCCTTGAAGTGAAAATTAAATAAAATCGTTAATAAATTGTGTGGACAGAAATGTATCTCTAAATTTATTTCCCAGTTTGCTTAGCATATTGACTTGAGTGGATGAATTTTTATTTTATGTGTAGGAGGGAGAGAAATAATAAAGTTTTGTAAAACAACCTTCTAGTATATCGGAAAGGGCGGGTAGCAGAGAAAGCAGGGCTTGATTCCGTTTCGTGATAACGATTGCATGGCCTCTCATTGCTCCTTTGCACTGTGCACATCTGATTTTTTTTTAATGTATTTTTTTATTCATAGATCTGTCTTCAAGCCCTTCATCTTTATTGATGATGTAATGCCAGTCCCTATGGTGATTTCTCCGAGCTATGGCGACGATGATCCTGTCAGGAAACAGCCTCGGTTCCAGACCAAACGGGACCGCAGGCATGAACTGTATAAGGCACATCAACAGGCCAGAGCTACAATGGAGAGTGGACAGGTATTAATGGCACATCTTTTGGTGAAGAATAACTCCTGAAGTAATGTTAACTGGACTGATGATATCTACTTCATGAGGCCTTGGTCATCCAGTGGACAATAAGATAATCTGCCCAAAGTTGATAAATATCAGCATAGCTGCTTGTCAATCAATCTGATATTGAACTATAGGAACCATAAAGGGGGTGTGGATGGAGATGAAGGGAGAGATAGTTGGGGGGTGGGGGGGAAGGGAAAAAGCAGGCATCCTCTGGAAGTATGAACTTTGCAGATTTCACTATTGAAGAAGTAGTCACGACTTCATTGGAAACTTCTGCAATCTCCAGTTGCTTTGTACTCTGTGCTTAAATAATCCAGTGTTATATTGGTTGCATTCCCAAATTTACAGGGCTGCCTGTATTCAACAGAAATTCAATGTCCACTTAGCTACATGGCAAAAAATGCCAATGCTCCATTCTCTGTGGGATTTTTCATTGTGAGAATTATGTGGGTTGTAATTATTGCTCCATGCAGTTGACGTCAGACCTGCAGTTCATTCTCAGACTTTCCACTAAGTCAATATCCATTACATTCGCTTCAGGATTGTCCTGGTCTGTCCAGAAATTAAACATTAATCTCCTTGACGTTGTTGTGAGTAAGCCACAAGAAGAACCATAGGGCACTATCACGGGGTTATGATTGGGGTTTTATCATAGGGGTATTATTGGAGATGGGGAAAGTGCTGTTTCAGTTAGTGAGGTGGTTTGTGGTGGGAGGACATGTGCTGAACCTCTAGGAATACATTCAACCAGAGTTGGCAACCTTACATCCACTCCTTCAGATATTTCTTGTGCTTCTTTCTCATTACTTTATCAATGTTATTAAGGTCAGTACTCCTTTAGATGTTTTGCCTTCGTTTTTGCTAAGCAATGCATACCTCAACACAGCAAAGATGCAGCGATGCAAACGAGACCCATTACACACAATGGCAGCAGCGTGTACCATCTACAAGATGCAATGTAGCAACTTATCAAGCCTCCTTCAACAGCACCTGCCAAACCCGCAACCTCTACCATCTAGAAGGACAAAGACAGCAGATACATGGGAACACCACCGCCTGCAAGTTCAAAATCCTGAACTCCTTTCCTAACAGCACTGTGGATGTACCTACACTACATGGACTGCCACAGTCCAAGAAGGCAGCTCACCAACACCTTCTCAAGGGCAGTTAGGGATGGGTAACAAATACAGGTCTTGGCAAGCGACGCTCACATCCAATGAAAGAATAAAATAACTTCTAATCTAATAAGTCTCTTTATCTGCCTCAGTCCTTCCTCCCTTCTCCATTCCTCAAGGTTTTAAAGTCAATAGCTGGCATCACCTAAACACTGCTTCCTGGATTTACTTTGTCTGCCCTTTTCTATCCTTGGCTGTACTATGGGCCTTGACTTTTCACTTCAGTTTCTCAAGAAAGAACAAGTTGAATGGTTGGGTAAACAGAGTGGTGTGTGGTGTGATGGGGAGAAATGGCATTGAGATAAGAACAGTAAAAGGGTACTTACTTAGATCCTGCTGATGTACGTCATTGTAACATATGCTTGTTTCCTTTTAGGAGCAAGGTGTAAAGTTGCACCAGACTATGCAGAACATCGAGAGACAGGGACTGAAAGCTATCAAGAATTTATTGACTAGTGGAGGGACTTTTGACCCAGAAGAAATGGCAGATTTGTTCTTTGACTGTGTTGACACGGAGATCAAATTTTACAAATAAATCGTCAAGTATGACACTTCTGCAAATCCCCCTTGAGGTACTTCTCTCTCTGCTGTTTTTTTTAATCACTTAATTTACAACGTGTATTTCAAGTCCAGCTCAGGGACTGTCCTTGCAGAAGTTGTGTGCTGTAGTTGGGATGATGGGGGTTTGCTACATTTACCCTCAATACACATAAGAGAGAGAATGGGGTGAGGGAAGGGGAAATCAGTTAGAGTAATCAAATCTGACCACCATCTACTAAGCCGTGTCAGTAGCATGCATGTATAAAAATCTAGGAGTTTCCTCCTTAGGAGCAACATGAAAGTTTGATCTAAAAATACACCCAGTTTGCTGATATTCATTTATGATTAAGTATATTTCCGGGCACATTAAAATACATCCAGACCTAAAAAGGGCATAAATCAGTCAAACAATGGGAGTCCAAGATTAGCATCAAACCCATCAAGTATACTTCTACCTAGTGTGTGAAACTTTTTTGTCTCAACTTATTTAACAATTGTTCATGCAGATCAGGCACAGAATGTTTAGGAAGGAAAGGTTTCAATTTTTAATGTGGCTATTATGTTCTATGCAAAATCCATTCAAGGAAACAGAAAATTCAGAGTCCAGCTCAGTAAGGATAATTTTTTTTAAAAAAGAACACTCAGTAAAATTACAATTGAACATCAGAATTACTTTTAACTCTGCTGTGCCTTTAAAATTTGGTTACACTGTTGAGAGATCCCAAAACAAACGCTGGTTGTGTGGGCAAAAGGATTTGATGGAAGGATGTAAAAGATCACAGAGACTTGAGTGTATTATTTATTATTGTATCATGGGCCTCACTTGCACCCTGAATCTTTTAGCCCATGTTGTAGATTTGTGCCCTGGTTACATGTCTCTCTCTTGGGACAGAACAGGACAGTGAAGTAAGGCTACCTGTGCCTGGTGGAAACATGTCCAGCATGAGTCACCACCCTTAAGAAAAAGAGAGAAACTGGGGTGTTAAGATACCGTGTTGTAGGGTGTTAGATACCATTCAGTACATCTTAATGAAGTCTTCACAGTCTTAAGCAGGTTAACTGTACGTATTTATTAACTACAAGAACAATGTACATATATAGTAAAGGGTTCAAGCTTGGAGCTGTCTCCATGCCTCCTTGTGCACATGGCTCTTTCCAACACCAGAACTACCCCTAGGTGTAGGTCATGTGTTCTCTTACATCACTGTGTCAGTGGTACTGTACCCAGTCCCATGTTAACCCTGTATGTGCCAGGCCCTTATACTACAAGAGGGACAAAATGTGTTATAAACAACTGTATTGAGTACAGTTTGAGAGTTACAGGAAAAACAGTGTAAAATAGCTTATGTTTGTTCAAGGAGTTGAATGAAAAGTTGGTTGACCTCTTCCAGTTGGCCTCTTAATGTGTTTTTTCACTCTATAGATTTGCCGATAAAGGTTGACCTACTGCTGGACTATTGACCCAAAGAAGCAAAGCAAATGGATATCTTCCTTGAAGCCATTAAACCTGACACATGCACACACATACACCTCACAACTTCTGTGCTTAAACTCTCTTGTCTGTCCACTGGATTTGCTGTTGTATTGATTGTCGACCAATGGAAAAATGGTCTTTTATACCAGCTGGTCTTAAGAGACTGCTGATGAGCTGATTGGTGGTCAAATACATACTGAGATCCACTGCTATTTAAAGAGACAGTACCCCTTTAGAGAGTTTAACACAGGACTATTCTAAAGCTAATTAACACAACCTGCTAAAAATTAGATTAAAGCAAAGAACTGCGGAGTTTTTCCAGGTATTTTTGTTTGTGTTTTTGTTTTAAAAATGGGATTAATGTTGGGAGGAATTGGCTGAAGCCAGATTTAGGTTTGTGATTTCAAATCCACTGGTCGCAATTTCAAATGTAATACGAGGCAACGTCATTGTGATAGGGAGTGCTCAGGCAAACTCAAACCGGGAACAGCCCAGTGCTAAAACTCACTATTGATGGCCATATCTGGGAAATTTTACGCTGCAGCAAACACAGAGGTTTTTCTCATTAAGACTGATAGAGCCGTGAGTACTGTTGAATAAAGTCACTTGAGCGTTCCTTAGCTTTCTGACTTAGTAATGTGTTGCCACAAAGGCAATGCCCTGTTCAACTGGTGTTTAAGGCTGCCCAGCAATTTCTGAAGAAGCTCTTCTTTCTTCCTGGATATTATTCAAAAAAGGTTTGCCTGCATAAAGAAAAAGCTGTAGTTTGTTTTTTTTAAGAGCAAGGTGCTGGGTTTGATGACACTCCATGCTGAGTTAGTTGATTTTTTTAAAACAGGTGATAGAAGTGTTGCAGTTGTCTCTGTGATAGGAAGAGGAACCCACCATGATTCCTGTTCCTCAGCACTAGTGAATGAAAGTGCGCTTTGCGTGAACTTTCCTCCTCAAACTTACACACAAGATTGAACAGCTTACTATTGTGTAGTCTCTTGCATGAAGACTCTCCAGTTGGGTGAAGTATAGGATAGTATCCGAACAGAATTAGGGCAGTGGGGGAGAAAGGTATAGGAAAGAAAAGACGATCTTCCAAACAAAACGCTGCCCATCTTTATCCCATTTTCAGAAACATCTTTGAATGGTGTCCTTCTGCTGTTGCAGAGATCCACTATTTGGAGCCTCCACCTGCATGGCTGAGCCACTCACTCCTATGGTCCATGTGTATCTGAGGAAAAACTCTGTTAATTTTAAGTTTGCTGTTAGGCCTAGTGTGTGGGGAGACAACGGAGCTAGTCTTGATCTGCTGCTTCCTAAATTAAAAGCAGAAAATGCTGGAAACATTCAGCAGGTCTGGCAACACCTGTTACCTCTCTTTCTCCCTCCACAGATGCTGCCATATTCCTGAGTGTTTCCAGCATTTTCTGCTTTTATTTCAGATTTCCAGCATCTGCAGTGTTTTGCTTTTTGCTGAAAAAAAGACATGCTGTCAAAGTTTTTCATCTTGCACTCATCAGGACAGATGCAAGAATGCTAAATTTCAAAGGGTGCAACAATTTATATTGCATAAGGGTGCTGACTGGTTGGCAAGTCGGCTCTGACTGGTTGAGATGTTGCCAGTCAACACCCTTTTCTCATGCAGCATAAATTGTTGTTCCCTTTGAAATTTGCCATTCTTGCATCTTTCCAGATGAGTGCAAGATGAAAAGCTTCGACAGCATGTCTCTTTATTCAGCAATACTCAAGCGACAATTTGTTTTGCTTTTGTGTTGTCAGCTTGTTTTTTACATTATCTTGCAACTTGCAAAGACATTTCCTTTCTTTTGAGGGGGAGTGCTTTGCTGAAACCCTATTCTATTGTACAAATGAAACACCCTCCAAGCAGTCCCATTTTACTTTGGTAGTTCCAAGACCTCAACAAAGCCCAGAGCCTTTGGGAGAGATGGAGGTAAATTTAGGAGGAAGGCAAAGAAAGAGCTGCTGATTAATGACAGGAAATATTCCAAAACTCCTACCCTGTCACATTTGAGGCACATGTAAAAGTCTCTGCAATATGATGATGGAATTTATCTTTATAAAAAAAAGAACAACCTTAGCTAAAGTCGAAGGGCTGGTCCTGCACTTTTAAACTAAACCGTTGTACTCATTTCAGCCTTACACAATATGTTCCTTTTGAAATCTCCATGTTGGACCTGATCCAACATCAGCCAAGAGAAAATTGTACAGTATAGCCAATTTAAAGGGATCCTGAGTCTTAAGAGATCCATTTACGTTTCGGAATTAATTAAAGGGGAAGTGTAATCTACTAAATTGCCATATAAGCCTGAAAGTTGAAAACGTACACTTACTGGCGCCTCCCTGTCTCTCAGTTCTGTGGGGTGAAATTCCTCTTTTAACGAAGAGCAGGAGATTGCCTGTTTTTTTTTCCTTTCTCCAACACCACCCACCGACCCCCCCCCACCCCCATAATTAATGGCCCCACCAACCAAGTCATTCTCAAAAGATCACACATTTGGAAGCGTTACATTTATGTGACTCCATTGCTGCATTTTTAGTACTGAGGACAAAAAGGAACATTCGGTTTTCTCAATCTTTTTTTAAAAAGCCAGTGTCTGTCTCGAGTATTAACATTACTGAGCAGAACAGACATTTGGTGAAGAATTCATCCTTCCCAATCACATCGTAAATTGGGAGTAACCCTCATGATCACCTGTTGCGCCCTCTCTCTTCCCCCATGACGTTAATAAAGTAGTCTTAACACTGGAGGCTTTGGGCCTGACACTCCTGCTTCTTTCAGTGGACTGGGTAAAAATTTCTAAAAACATAAAATATAATTTCTAAAATAACTGGAAACTGCTTCTCCCCCATGCCCCCCCCCCAAAAAAATAGAAAATGTATGCAATATGTGTTATAAATTTTCAGTGAATTATAATTTGCTGCAAAAACAAGTCTGTCTCTGATCTCTTCTTCCGTTTCTCTTCCCTGCCCAATCTCATTTTGACTGGACAAAGGTGGGAATCCTATCCCAAACAAATTTAATTTCTCCTGCTCTGTCTTTATGGTGCAGTGGTTAATGTGTCCACCTCTGATTCCTCTCTGAACCATTTTAACCCAGTCTGTACCTGTTTCAAGGGGGTAGCCCCGAAATTAACACAGCTCCAACAGGAATTTAACACACTTGCACTAACAGTAGAGAAATGAAGATGGTTAAACCCACAAAAAAAAATGTCAGCTCCAAGCTATAGACCAATGGTTTCACGCAAGAATTAGGGTTCCAAAGCACTGAAATACAAGAAGGTATTGGTAAATGCCCAGATGCCAACCACAGAACTCAGCACTATGTGAACAATACAAATGATTACCCTTCCCCTTTTTTCGCAGACCAGAATGTGAGATAAAAGGAAGAAAAATACATGTTAGTTTAATACTATGCCAAAAGAAATGTTGGTGGAGCTTGTGGTGTGCAATAAATACTGTGTAAAAGAGAAACCAGTGTTAGAGAAATGTTCAGAGAACAGCAGCAGAGCAAGGTTACCCTGCTGCAGCCTGTGCAATGTTTCTGTACTATTTATGATGCTGTTAACTAATAAATTACAGAACTGTCTATACAAGTGTTTTACATTTTTGATGTACATGGTAGCTTAAAGAGTGGCAGAATGCCAATATCACTGTAAATCAAAAGTACTTGTACTAGCTCTCTCCCAGCCTCCAAAATAAAGCAGGCTCAATTGCCAAATTCATTTCCCAGTGTGGCACTGGTCCACACAGACTGGAGAAGTTCCAGGTCCTTATTGCGTTAGCTGAACACAGTCAGGATGCAGTGATAAAAGTCACTAAAGAATACGCTTTGAGGTCCTTATGCCTAGGAAGAATAAAAAAGACATACAGCCTATAGCACTGAAACAGGCCATGCTCCACATAAGCTTCCTCCCAGCTACTTCATCTAACCCTATCTGCATATGCCTCTATTCCTTTCTCCCTTGTTTTTACCTAGCCTTCCTTGGATAATATCTATGCTATTCACCTCAACAACTCCATATGGTAGCAAGTTCCATATTCTAACCATCCTACTGGGTAAAAAAGTTTCTCCTGTATTCTTTATTGCATTTATTAGTGACTATTTTGCTATTTTATATGTATGCCCACTGGCTCTGGTCTACCCCCCACTGCACCGATTCCCCCATCAAGTAGAAACACCTCTATGCCTACCCTGTCAGACTGTTCCATAATCTTAATAACCTTCATCAGATCAACCATCAAAAATGCCTTTTTTTCCCTCTTCAAACATACAAAATAGGAGGGGTAGGACACTCAGCCCCTCGAACCTGCTCTGCCATTCATTAAGATCATGGCTGACCTGATTGCAACCTCAACTCCACATTCCCACCTACTCCCAATAACCTTTCATCCCCTTAATTATCAAGAATCCATCTACCTCTGCCTTAAAAATATTCAAAGACCCTGCTTCCATTGCTTTTTGAGGAAGAGTTCCAAAGACACTCTAACCTCTGAGAGAAAATAATTCTCATCTCTGTCTTAATTGGGCGATCCCTTATTTTGAAACAGTTACGACTACTTGTAGATTTCCTCACAAAAGGAAACATCCTTTCTACGTCCACCCTGTCAATACCCCCCAGGATCTTATGTTTCAATTACGTCAGCTCTTACTCTCCTGAACTCCAGCAGATAGAAGCCTAGCCCGTCCAACCTTTCCTCATAAGACAACCCACCCATTCCAGGTATTAGTCTAGTAAACCTTCAAAGGCTTGTAAATCTTTGTAAATCTCTATCCTAGACACTGGGGATGCTCTGTTGTTGAGTATATTAAAGGCTGCAATCAATACATTTTTGAACACAGGGAATCAAGGGATTGGGGAGTGGGCAGGAAAGTGGAGTTGAAGATCAGCCATAATACTGAATGGCAGAGCAGACTCCAAAGTCCAAACAGCCTACTCTTGATTCTAATTCTTATGTTATCCTCTCTCTCTTTCTCAGACTCACACTTTCTATCTCTTCTCTTGCTTTCCCCCTTCCTAACCTACCTCTTAAAAATTCTCAAGGCCGATCACGACAAATGGGAAACTCTAGCTTACAATCGATGCAAATGGCAACACTGGCTGTGGGCAGGAATTCACCGCCATGACAGTATGTAGTTTCAGAAGCTCCACGCCAGGTCTGCAAACAAGGTGTTAGCAGGGATTGTCCCGTATCACTGGCAGGGGACAAATTTCAGGTGTGGCACATGTTGCAGGCTTTGATTTTCTAGAATTGTTCTTGTTCAGCCATCAAAAGAAGTGCAGCAGATCACCAAAGTTCTGAGGTTGCATTCCCATCATCTCCTGCAGATGGAAGGATGCCAATCAATCAGCCAGCCAACCTCCCTTGGTCCCTCGGAAAAACCCAGCAGGTCTGGCAGCATCGGTGGAGAAGAGCACAGTTGACGTTTCGGGTCCTCATGACCCTTCAACAGAACTAAGTAAAAATAGGAAAGGGGTGACAAATGTCTAAGGTAGAACCAGACTGTTCACAATTTTATATTTGACCTTGAGATGACCTTCAGGCCACAAAAACCGTGTCATCACTAAGGCCACCTATTTCCGCATTGCCCAACACCGCCCTGCCCCAGATCATCTGCTGCTGAAACCCCCAACCAGCTTATATTTCACCCCTTTCCTATTTCTACTTGGTTCTGTTGAAGGGTCATGAGGTCTCGAAACGTCAACTGTGTTCTTCTCCACCGCTACGGCCAGACCTGCTGAGTTTTTCCAGGTATTTCTGTTTTTGTTTTTGCTTTTGCTTTGGATTTCCAGCATCCGCAAGTTCTTTGCTTTTATCCTTTGGTCCCTCCTCACCTGACCTTTCACTCCCTCTCCACCTCCAGCCACTAAGTGTGAATTTTCTCAGTATTTTTTTTAACTGTATGAAATGGTCCTGTGGATCTGTTGACCCTTTTCTCAGAGTCAAGTTCTTTTCCTGGCCCCACCCCACCCCACCCCACCCAGGCTCTTACCTGATGAGAGGTAAGCCTCACAGTTCTGGTCACATCCTTGGGTCAAGCAGCCATGAAAGGTCATCATCGGCCTGAAACGTGAACTGGCATTTTTGCTCCGCAAGATGCTGCCTGACCTGCTGCATATTCCCAGCGATTTTCTCCCCCCCCCCCCACCCCACCGGCTGTTTTATTTTAGATTTCCAGCCTTTGCAGTATTTTGCCCACTTTTTGTTTTAATTCGAGGAAAGGTTAAGAGTCGGAACGTTTTCACAGGTCGCTGAGTTCAACCGGTTCTCAGCTCCGCCACTAGGGGGCGGGGTGGAGAGCGCCCGCCAACAGGAGTTGAGGACCGGGGGAAGGGGCATCTCTTGCGCTTCTCTCACACTCGTTGGTGTCAGTGGCCGGCGCCGTTGACGGTTGCCATGGGCAACGGAGGCCGCGGAGAGGCTACGATGGCGGAGGGTAAGTCTGGTCCGGCCGGGTCGGGGTCGGGGGCGGGGTCGGGGGCGGGGAGTGGAGTGGCCAAGGTGTCCAACTCTGACCCAAAGGCCGCAAAAATCCCCATCGCAGCTTCAAAAATAATAAAACATTTCCGCGCGGCAGCTGAAACCCCGAATTAAATAGGACGAACACTCCCCACTTCCCGTCCACCCATTCCCCACCCCCCCCCCCCCGTCCACCACCCCTGCCGTCCTCCCATCCCCCCCGCTTCCCCTCCCCATCCCCCCTCACCCTACTCCCCCACTCCCCACCCCCTCCTCCCCCCCTCCCCACCCCCTCCCCATCCCCCCTCCCCCTCCCCCTACTCCCCCACTCCCCTCCCCATCCCCCCCTCCCCCTCCCCATCCCCCCTCCCCCTCCCCCTACTCCCCCACTCCCCACCCCCCTCCTCCCCCCCGCTCCCCAACCCCCATCCTCCCCAACCCCCCTCCCCCTGCTCCCCAACCCCCTGCTCGCCAACCCCCTGCTCGCCAACCCCCTCCTCGCCAACCCCCATCCTCCCCCCTCCTCCCCAACCCCCATCCTCCCCCCTGCTCCCCACCCCCCTCCGCTCCCCTCCCCCCCCGCTCCCCAACCCCCTCCCCAACCCCCTCCCCAACCCCCTCCCCAACCCCCTCCTCGCCAACCCCCTCCTCAACCCCCTCCTCAACCCCCTCCCCAACCCCCTCCTCGCCAACCCCCTCCTCAACCCCCTCCTCAACCCCCTCCCCAACCCCCTCCTCGCCAACCCCCTCCTCGCCAACCCCCTCCTCGCCAACCCCCTCCTCGCCAACCCCCTCCTCGCCAACCCCCTCCTCGCCAACCCCCTCCTCCCCCACCCCCATCCTCCCCCCTGCTCCCCACGCCCATCCTCCCCCCTGCTCCCCACCCCCATCCTCCCCCCTGCTCCCCACCCCCATCCTCCCCCCTGCTCCCCACCCCCATCCTCCCCCCTGCTCCCCACCCCCATCCTCCCCCCTGCTCCCCACCCCCATCCTCCCCCCTGCTCCCCACCCCCATCCTCCCCCCTGCTCCCCACCCCCATCCTCCCCCCTGCTCCCCACCCCCATCCTCCCCCCTGCTCCCCACCCCCATCCTCCCCCTGCTCCCCACCCCCATCCTCCCCCCTCCTCCCCCACCCCCATCCTCCCCCCTCCTCCCCCACCCCCATCCTCCCCCCTGCTCCCCACCCCCATCCTCCCCCCTGCTCCCCACCCCCATCCTCCCCCCTGCTCCCCACCCCCATCCTCCCCCCTGCTCCCCACCCCCATCCTCCCCCCTGCTCCCCACCCCCATCCTCCCCCCTGCTCCCCACCCCCATCCTCCCCCCTGCTCCCCACCCCCATCCTCCCCCCTGCTTCCCACCCCCCTCCTCCCCCCCGCTCCCCAACCCTCTCCTCACCCCCGCTTCCCACCCCCCTCCTCACCCCCGCCCCCCACCCCCGCCCCCCACCCCCCTCCTCACCCCCGCTCGCCAACCCCCTCCTCCCCCACCCCCTCCTCCCCCACCCCCACCCCCTCCTCCCCCACCCCCATCCTCCCCCCTGCTCCCCACCCCCATCCTCCCCCCTGCTCCCCACCCCCATCCTCCCCCCTGCTCCCCACCCCCATCCTCCCCCCTGCTCCCCACCCCCATCCTCCCCCCTGCTCCCCACCCCCATCCTCACCCCTGCTCCCCACCCCCATCCTCCCCCCTGCTCCCCACCCCCATCCTCCCCCCTGCTCCCCACCCCCATCCGCCCCCCTGCTCCCCACCCCCATCCTCCCCCCTGCTCCCCACCCCCATCCTCCCCCCTGCTCCCCACCCCCCTCCTCCCCCCGCTCACCCCTCTCCTTCCCCCCCGCTCCTACCCTCCTCCTCCCCCTCTCACTCCCCCCTCCTCCTCCCCCTCTCCCCTCCTCCTCCCCCCTCCCCCTCCTCTCCCGCCCGCTCCCCCCTCCCCCCTCCCGATTCCCCCTCCCCCCCTCCCGATTCCCCCTCCCCCCTCCCGATTCCCCCTCCCCCCCGCTCCCCCCCTCCCCCCCGCTCCCCCCTCCCTCCCCCCTCCCGCCCGCTCCCCCCTCTCCTTCCCCCCCCGCTCCTACCCTCCTCCTCCCCCCTCTCACTCCCGCCTACCCCCCCCACCCGCTCCCCCCCTCCTCCCCCCCTACCCGCTTACCCCCCTCCTCCTCCTCCTCCTCCCTGCCGCTCCCCAAACCCCTCCTCCCCAACCCTCTCCTCCCCCCGCTCCCATTCCTCCTCCCCCCCATGCTCGCCCCCCCACGCTCCCCCCCCATGCTCGCTCTCCCCATCCTCCCCCACTCCCCCTCCTCCCCCACTCCCCCTCCTCCCCCACTCCCCCTCCCGCCTCCCCCCCCACCCGCTCACCCCCTCTCCTCCTCCTCCTCCTCCCTGCCGTTCCCCAAACCCCTCCTCCCCACCCCCATCCTCCCCCCTGCTCCCCACCCCCATCCTCCCCCCTGCTCCCCACCCCCATCCTCCCCCCTGCTCCCCACCCCCATCCTCCCCCCTGCTCCCCACCCCCATCCTCCCCCCTGCTCCCCACCCCCATCCTCCCCCCTGCTTCCCACCCCCCTCCTCCCGCCCGCTCCCCAACCCTCTCCTCACCCCCGCTTCCCACCCCCCTCCTCACCCCCGCTTCCCACCCCCCTCCTCACCCCCGCGCCCCACCCCCCTCCTCACCCCCGCTCCCCCACCCCCTCCTCCCCCACCCCCTCCTCCCCCACCCCCTCCTCCCCCACCCCCTCCTCCCCCACCCCCACCCCCTCCTCCCCCACCCCCACCCCCTCCTCCCCCACCCCCACCCCCTCCTCCCCCACCCCCACCCCCTCCTCCCCCACCCCCATCCTCCCCCCTGCTCCCCACCCCCATCCTCCCCCCTGCTCCCCACCCCCATCCTCCCCCTGCTCCCCAACCCCAATTCTCCCCCTGCTCCCCACCCCCCTCCTCCCCCCTGCTCCCCACCCCCCTCCTCCCCCCTGCTCCCCACCCCCCTCCTCCCCCCTGCTCCCCACCCCCCTCCTCCCCCCGCTCACCCCTCTCCTTCCCCCCCCGCTCCTACCCTCCTCCTCCCCCTCTCACTCCCCCCTCCTCCTCCCCCCTCCCCCTCCTCCTCCCCCCTCCCCCTCCTCTCCCGCCCGATTCCCCCTCCCCCCTCCCGATTCCCCCTCCCCCCTCCCGATTCCCCCTCCCCCCTCCCGCTCCCCCTCCCCCCCGCTCCCCCCTCCCCCCCGCTCCCCCCTCCCCCCCGCTCCCCCCTCCCCCCTGCTCCCCCCTCCCCCCCGCTCCCCCCTCCCCCCCGCTCCCCCCTCCCCCCCCGCTCCCCCCTCCCCCCCGCTCCCCCCTCCCCCCCGCTCCCCCCTCCCCCCCGCTCCCCCCTCCTTCCCCACTCCCCCCCGCTCCCACCTCTCCTTCCCCCCCCCGCTCCTACCCTCCTCCTCCCCCCTCTCACTCCCGCCTACCCCCCCACCCGCCTCCCCCCCTCCTCCCCCCCCCACCCGCTCACCCCCCTCCTCCCCCCCTACCCGCTTACCCCCCTCCTCCTCCTCCTCCTCCCTGCCGCTCCCCAAACCCCTCCTCCCCAACCCTCTCCTCCCCCCTGCTCCCCACCCCTCTCCTCCTCCCTGCTCCCCTCCTCCCTGCTCCCCTCCTCCCTGCTTCCCTCCCCCTGCTCCTCCCCCCGGCTCCTCCTGTTCCTCCCTCTCCTCCTCCCCCAACTCGCTCCCCCTCCTCCCTCCTGCTCCCCAACCCCCTCCTCCCCAACCCCCCTCCTCCCCCTCTCCTCCCCCCTCCTACCCCCTCTCTCCCCTCTCCTCCCACCTCTCTCCCCTCTCCTCCCCCCTCTCCTCTCCTCCCCCCTCTCCTCCCCCTCTCCTCCCCCTCTCCTCCCCCTCTCCTCCCCCCCTCTCCTCCCCCCCTCTCCTCCCCCCTCTCCTCCCCCCTCTCCTCCCCCCCGCTCCCCTTCTCCTCCTCCCCCCCCCCGCTCCCACCTCCCCCCCGCTCCTACCCTCTTCCTCCCCCCTCTTCCTCCCCCCTCCTCCTCCCCGCCCCTCCCCCCCCATCGTCCCCCCCGTCACTCCGCTCCCCCCCGTCCCCCCTCCTGCTCCCCACTCCCCCCCTCCCGCTCCCCCTCCCCCCTCCTCCCCCCGCTCCCATTCCTCCTCCCCCCCAAGCTCGCCCCCCCATGCTCGCCCCCCCACGCTCCCCCCCCCATGCTCGCTCTCCCCCTCCTCCCCCACTCCCCCTCCTCCCCCACTCCCCCTCCCGCCTCCCCCCCCACCCGCTCACCCCCCTCCTCCTCCTCCTCCTCCCTGCCGTTCCCCAAACCCCTCCTCCCCACCCCGCTCCTCCCCCCTGCTCCCCTCCCCTCCCCTCCTCCCTGCTTCCCTCCCCCCTGCTCCCCCCCCACTCCCCCCCCCACTCCCCCCCCCGCTCCTCCCCCCCGCTCGCCACCCTCTGCTCCCCACCCCCTCCTCCCCCCGCTCCCCACCCCCCTCCTCCCCCCCGCTCCCCCCGCTCCCACCTCTCCTCCCCCCTCCTCCCTCCCTCTTCCTCCCCCCGCTCACCCCCGCTCCACCCAGCTCCTCCCCACCCTCCTCCTCCCCCACCGCTCCCCACCCTCCTCCTCCTCCTCCTCCCCGCTCCCCACCCCCATCCTCCCACCTGCTCCCCATCCCCATCCTCCCCCCTGCTCCCCATACCCCTCCTCCCCCCTGCTCCCCATCCCCCTCCTCCCCCCTGCTCCCCATCCCCCTCCTCCCCCCCGCTCCCCCCTCTCCTCCCCCCCGCTCCCCCCTCTCCTCCCCCCCCGCTCCCCCCTCTCCTCCCCCCCGCTCCCCCCTCTCCTCCCCCCCGCTCCCCCCTCTCCTCCCCCCCGCTCCCCCCTCTCGTCCCCCCCGCTCCCCCTCTCCTCCTCCCCCCCCGCTCCCTCCTGCCCCCCGCTCCCTCCTCCCCCCCGCTCCTACCCTCTTCCTCCCCCCTCCTCCTCCCCGCCCCTCCCCCCCATCGTCCCCCCCCGTCGCTTCGCGCCCCCCCCGTCCCCCCTCCTGCTCCCCACTCCCCCCTCCCGCTCCCCCTCCCCCCTCCTCCCCCACTCCCCCTCCTCCCCCACTCCCCCTCCCGCCTCCCCCCCCCAACCGCTCACCCCCCCTCCTCCTCCTCCTCCCTGCCGCTCCCCAAACCCCTCCTCCCCACCCCTCTCCTCCCCCCTGCTCCCCACCCCTCTCCTCCTCCCTGCTCCCCACCCCTCTCCTCCTCCCTGCTCCCCTCCCCCCTGCTCCTCCCCCCTCCCCCCCCCACTCCCCTCCCCGCTCCTCCCCCCCGCTCGCCACCCTCCGCTCCCAACCCCCCTCCTCCCCTCCGCTCCCCACCCCCCTCCTCCCCCCCGCTCCCCACCCCCTTACTCCCCCCCGCTCCCTCCTCTCCTCCCCCCTCCTCCCTCCTTCTTCCTCCCCCCGCTCCACCCAGCTCCTCCCCACCCTCCTCCTCCCCCACCGCTCCCCACCCTCCTCCTCCCACTTGCTCCCCATCCCCCTCCTCCCCCCTGCTCCCCATCCCCCTCCTCCCCCCTGCTCCCCACCCCCCTCCTGCCCCCTGCTCCCCACCCCCCTCCTGCCCCCTGCTCCCCACCCCCCTGCTCCGCACCCCCCTCCTGCCCCCCGCTCCCCGCCCTCCTCCCCCTCTCCTCCCCCTCTCCTCCCCCTCTCCTCCCCGCCCTCCTCCCCCCTCTCCTCCCCCCTCTCCTCCCCCCTCTCCTCTCTCCTCCCCCCTCTCCTCTCTCCTCCCCCCTCTCCTCCCCCCTCTCCTCTCTCCTCCCCCCTCTCCTCCCCCCTCTCCTCCCCCGTCTCCTCCCCCCTCTCCTCCCCCGTCTCCTCCCCCGTCTCCTCCCCCGTCTCCTCCCCCGTCTCCTCCCCCCTCTCACTCCCCCCTCTCACTCCCCCCTCTCACTCCCCCTCCCCCCCCCACTCCCCCCCCCCGCTCCTCCCCCCCACTCGCCACCCTCCGCTCCCCACCCCCCTCCTCCCCTCCGCTCCCCAACCCTTCCTCCCCCCCGCTCCCCACCCCCTTCCTCCCCTCTGCTCCCCCCGCTCCCACCTCTCCTCCCCCCTCCTCCCTCCCTCTTCCTCCCCCCGCTCACCCCCGCTCCACCCAGCTCCTCCCCACCCTCCTCCTCCTCCCCACTCCCCACCCTCCTCCTCCTCCTCCCCGCTCCCCACCCCCATCCTCCCACCTGCTCCCCATCCCCCTCCTCCCCCTGCTCCCCATCTCCCTCCTCCCCCCTGCTCCCCATCCCCCTCCTCCCCCCTGCTCCCCACCCCCCCTCCTCCCCTCCGCTCCCCAACCCCTCCTCCCCTCTGCTCCCCACCCCCTTCCTCCCCTCTGCTCCCCCCGCTCCCACCTCTCCTCCCCCCTGCTCCCCATCCCCCTCCTCCCCCCTGCTCCCCACCCCCCCTGCTCCCCATCCCCCTCCTCCCCCCTGCTCCCCATCCCCCTCCTCCCCCCTGCTCCCCATACCCCTCCTCCCCCCTGCTCCCCATACCCTTCCTCCCCCCTGCTCCCCATCCCCCTCCTCCCCCCTGCTCCCCACCCCCATCCTCCCCCCTGCTCCCCACCCCCATCCTCCCCCTGCTCCCCAACCCCAATTCTCCCCCTGCTCCCCACCCCCCTCCTCCCCCCTGCTCCCCACCCCCCTCCTCCCCCTGCTCCCCACCCCCCTCCTCCCCCCTGCTCCCCACCCCCCTCCTCCCCCCGCTCACCCCTCTCCTTCCCCCCCCGCTCCTACCCTCCTCCTCCCCCTCTCACTCCCCCCTCCTCCTCCCCCCTCCCCCTCCTCCTCCCCCCTCCCCCTCCTCTCCCGCCCGATTCCCCTCCCCCCTCCCGATTCCCCCTCCCCCCTCCCGATTCCCCCTCCCCCCTCCCGCTCCCCCCTCCCCCCCGCTCCCCCCTCCCCCCCGCTCCCCCCTCCCCCCCGCTCCCCCCTCCCCCCTGCTCCCCCCTCCCCCCCGCTCCCCCCTCCCCCCCGCTCCCCCCTCCCCCCCCTCCCCCCTCCCCCCCGCTCCCCCCCTCCCCCCCGCTCCCCCCTCCTTCCCCACTCCCCCCCGCTCCCACCTCTCCTTCCCCCCCCCGCTCCTACCCTCCTCCTCCCCCCTCTCACTCCCGCCTACCCCCCCACCCGCTCCCCCCCTCCTCCCCCCCCCACCCGCTCACCCCCCTCCTCCCCCCCTACCCGCTTACCCCCCTCCTCCTCCTCCTCCTCCCTGCCGCTCCCCAAACCCCTCCTCCCCAACCCTCTCCTCCCCCCTGCTCCCCACCCCTCTCCTCCTCCCTGCTCCCCTCCTCCCTGCTCCCCTCCTCCCTGCTTCCCTCCCCCTGCTCCTCCCCCCGGCTCCTCCTGTTCCTCCCTCTCCTCCTCCCCCAACTCGCTCCCCCTCCTCCCTCCTGCTCCCCAACCCCCTCCTCCCCACCCCCCCTCCTCCCCCTCTCCTCCCCCTCTCCTCCCCCTCTCCTCCCCCCCTCTCCTCCCCCTCTCCTCCCCCTCTCCTCCCCCTCTCCTCCCCCTCTCCTCCCCCTCTCCTCCCCCCCTCTCCTCCCCCCTCTCCTCCCCCCCTCTCTCCCCTCTCCTCCCCCCCCGCTCCCCTTCTCCTCCTCCCCCCCCCCGCTCCCACCTCCCCCCCGCTCCTACCCTCTTCCTCCCCCCTCTTCCTCCCCCCTCCTCCTCCCCGCCCCTCCCCCCCCATCGTCCCCCCCGTCACTCCGCTCCCCCCCGTCCCCCCTCCTGCTCCCCACTCCCCCCCTCCCGCTCCCCTCCCCCCTCCTCCCCCCGCTCCATTCCTCCTCCCCCCCAAGCTCGCCCCCCCATGCTCGCCCCCCCACGCTCCCCCCCCCATGCTCGCTCTCCCCCTCCTCCCCCACTCCCCCTCCTCCCCCACTCCCCCTCCCGCCTCCCCCCCCACCCGCTCACCCCCCTCCTCCTCCTCCTCCTCCCTGCCGTTCCCCAAACCCCTCCTCCCCACCCCGCTCCTCCCCCCTGCTCCCCTCCCCTCCCCTCCTCCCTGCTTCCCTCCCCCCTGCTCCCCCCCCACTCCCCCCCCCCACTCCCCCCCCCGCTCCTCCCCCCCGCTCGCCACCCTCTGCTCCCCACCCCCTCCTCCCCCCGCTCCCCACCCCCCTCCTCCCCCCCGCTCCCCCCGCTCCCACCTCTCCTCCCCCTCCTCCCTCCCTCTTCCTCCCCCCGCTCACCCCCGCTCCACCCAGCTCCTCCCACCCTCCTCCTCCCCCACCGCTCCCCACCCTCCTCCTCCTCCTCCTCCCCGCTCCCCACCCCCATCCTCCCACCTGCTCCCCATCCCCCTCCTCCCCCCTGCTCCCCATCCCCCTCCTCCCCCCTGCTCCCCATCCCCCTCCTCCCCCCTGCTCCCCATCCCCCTCCTCCCCCCCGCTCCCCCCTCTCCTCCCCCCCGCTCCCCCCTCTCCTCCCCCCCCGCTCCCCCCTCTCCTCCCCCCCGCTCCCCCCTCTCCTCCCCCCCGCTCCCCCCTCTCCTCCCCCCCGCTCCCCCCTCTCGTCCCCCCCGCTCCCCCTCTCCTCCTCCCCCCCCGCTCCCTCCTGCCCCCCGCTCCCTCCTCCCCCCCGCTCCTACCCTCTTCCTCCCCCCTCCTCCTCCCCGCCCCTCCCCCCCATCGTCCCCCCCCGTCGCTTCGCGCCCCCCCCCGTCCCCCCTCCTGCTCCCCACTCCCCCCTCCCGCTCCCCCTCCCCCCTCCTCCCCCACTCCCCCTCCTCCCCCACTCCCCCTCCCGCCTCCCCCCCCCAACCGCTCACCTCCCCCCTCCTCCTCCTCCTCCCTGCCGCTCCCCAAACCCCTCCTCCCCACCCCTCTCCTCCCCCCTGCTCCCCACCCCTCTCCTCCTCCCTGCTCCCCACCCCTCTCCTCCTCCCTGCTCCCCTCCCCCCTGCTCCTCCCCCCTCCCCCCCCCACTCCCCTCCCCGCTCCTCCCCCCCGCTCGCCACCCTCCGCTCCCAACCCCCCTCCTGCCCTCCGCTCCCCACCCCCCTCCTCCCCCCCGCTCCCCACCCCCTTACTCCCCCCCGCTCCCTCCTCTCCTCCCCCCTCCTCCCTCCTTCTTCCTCCCCCCGCTCCACCCAGCTCCTCCCCACCCTCCTCCTCCCACTTGCTCCCCATCCCCCTCCTCCCCCCTGCTCCCCATCCCCCTCCTCCCCCCTGCTCCCCACCCCCCTCCTGCCCCCTGCTCCCCACCCCCCTCCTGCCCCCTGCTCCCCACCCCCCTGCTCCGCACCCCCCTCCTGCCCCCCGCTCCCCGCCCTCCTCCCCCTCTCCTCCCCCTCTCCTCCCCCTCTCCTCCCCGCCCTCCTCCCCCCTCTCCTCCCCCCTCTCCTCCCCCCTCTCCTCCCCCCTCTCCTCCCCCCTCTCCTCCCCCCTCTCCTCCCCCGTCTCCTCCCCCGTCTCCTCCCCCGTCTCCTCCCCCGTCTCCTCCCCCGTCTCCTCCCCCGTCTCCTCCCCCGTCTCCTCCCCCGTCTCCTCCCCCGTCTCCTCCCCCCTCTCACTCCCCCCTCTCACTCCCCCCTCTCACTCCCCCCTCCCCCCCCCACTCCCCCCCCCCGCTCCTCCCCCCCACTCGCCACCCTCCGCTCCCCACCCCCCTCCTCCCCTCCGCTCCCCAACCCTTCCTCCCCCCCGCTCCCCACCCCCTTCCTCCCCTCTGCTCCCCCCGCTCCCACCTCTCCTCCCCCCTCCTCCCTCCCTCTTCCTCCCCCCGCTCACCCCCGCTCCACCCAGCTCCTCCCCACCCTCCTCCTCCTCCCCACTCCCCACCCTCCTCCTCCTCCTCCCCGCTCCCCACCCCCATCCTCCCACCTGCTCCCCATCCCCCTCCTCCCCCCTGCTCCCCATCTCCCTCCTCCCCCCTGCTCCCCATCCCCCTCCTCCCCCCTGCTCCCCACCCCCCCTCCTCCCCTCCGCTCCCCAACCCCTCCTCCCCTCTGCTCCCCACCCCCTTCCTCCCCTCTGCTCCCCCCGCTCCCACCTCTCCTCCCCCCTGCTCCCCATCCCCCTCCTCCCCCCTGCTCCCCACCCCCCCCTGCTCCCCATCCCCCTCCTCCCCCCTGCTCCCCATCCCCCTCCTCCCCCCTGCTCCCCATACCCCTCCTCCCCCCTGCTCCCCATACCCTTCCTCCCCCCTGCTCCCCATCCCCCTCCTCCCCCCTGCTCCCCATCCCCCTCCTCCCCCCTGCTCCCCATACCCCTCCTCCCCCCTGCTCCCCATACCCTTCCTCCCCCCTGCTCCCCATCCCCCTCCTCCCCCCTGCTCCCCACCCCCCCTGCTCCCCATCCCCCTCCTCCCCCCTGCTCCCCACCCCCCCTGCTCCCCATCCCCCTCCTCCCCCCTGCTCCCCATCCCCCTCCTCCCCCCTGCTCCCCATCCCCCTCCTCCCCCCTGCTCCCCACCCCCCTCCTGCCCCCTGCTCCCCACCCCCCTCCTGCCCCCTGCTCCCCACCCCCCTCCTGCCCCCTGCTTCCCACCCCCCTCCTCCCCCCTGCTCCCCACCCCCTCCTGCCCCCTCTCCTCCCCCCTCTCCTCCCCCCTCTCCTCCCCCTCTCCTCCCCCGTCTCCTCCCCCTCCTCCTCCCCCCCGCCCGCTCCCCCCTCCTCCTCCCCCCCGCCCGCTTCCCCCTCCTCCTCCGGCCCACCCGCTCACACCCCTCCTCCTCCTCCCTGCCGCTCCCCACCCTCCTCCTCCTCCCCGCCGCTCCCCACCCTCCTCCTCCCCCCCTCCTCCCCCCGGCTCCCCTTCCCCCTCCTCCCCACCGCTCCCCACCCTCCTCCTCCTCCCCCTGCTCCCCACCCCCATCCTCCCCCTGCTCCCCACCCCCATCCTCCCCCTGCTCCCCACCCCCATCCTCCCCCTGCTCCCCACCCCCATCCTCCCCCTGCTCCCCACCCCCCTCCTCCACCCCGCTCCTCACCCCCCTCCTCCCCCTGCTCCCCACACCCCTCCTCCCCCACTGCTCCCCACCCCCTCCTCCCCCCCTCCCCCCTGCTCCCCACCCCCTCCTCCCCCCCCTGCTCCCCACCCCCTGCTCCCCACCCCCTGCTCCCCACCCCCTGCTCCCCACCCCCTGCTCCCCACCCCCTGCTCCCACCCGCTCTCCTCCCCGCTCTCCTCCCCGCTCTCCTCCCCGCTCTCCTCCCCGCTCTCCTCCCCGCTCTCCTCCCCCCTCTCCCCACCCCCCCTCCTCCCCCCTCTCCCCACCCCCTCCCTCCCTCCTCCTCCCCCTCCTCCCCCCCGCTCCCCACCCCTGCTCCCCACCCTCCTCGTCCCCCACCCTCCTCGTCCCCCACCCTCCTCCTCCAAACCCCGCTCCCCATCCCCCTCCTCCCCAACCCCTCCTCCCCACTGCTCCCGACCCCCCTGCTCCCAACCCCCCTCCTCCCCCCTGCTCCCCACTCCCTCCTCCCCCCTGCTCCCCACTCCCTCCTCCCCCCTGCTCCCCACTCCCTCCTCCCCCCTGCTCCCCACCCCCTGCTCCCCACTCCCTCCTCCCCCCTGCTCCCCACTCCCTCCTCCCCCCTGCTCCCCACCCCCTGCTCCCCACCCCCCTCCTCCCTCCCTCCTCCCCCCCGCTCCTGTCGCCCCAGCTAACCCCCCTCCTCCCCCCCGCTCACCCCCTCCTCCCCCCCGCTCACCCCCTCCTCCCCCCCACACACCCCCTCCTCCCCCCCGCTCACCCCCCTCCTCCCCCCCGCTCACCCCCCTCCTCCCCCCCGCTCACCACCCTCCTCCCCCCCGCTCACCCCCCTCCTCACCCCCGCTCACCGCCCTCCTCACCCCACTCATTCCCCCCTCCCCCCGCTTCCCTGCTCCTCCCCCACTGTTCCCCCCCCGCCTCCTCCACGCTCCCCCTCCCCCTCCACCCTCCCCCTCCACCCTCCCCCTCCCCCCACCCCCTCCCCTCTGCCCCTCTCCCCGGCCCCTCTCACCTGCCCCCCTCCCGCCTCCTTCCCCCTCCCCCCTCCCGCCTCCTTCCCCCTCCCCCCTCCCGCCCCTTCCCCCCCCGCCCCTTCCCCCCCGCCCCTTCCCCCCCGCCCCTTCCCCCCCGCCCCTTCCCCCCCGCCCCTTCCCCCCCGCCCCTTCCCCCCCCGCCCCTTCCCCCCCCGCCCCTTCCCCCCCGCCCCTTCCCCCCCGCCCCTTCCCCCCCGCCCCTTCCCCCTCCCGCCCCTTCCCCCTCCCGCCCCTTCCCCCTCCCGCCCCTTCCCCCTCCCGCCCCTTCCCCCTCCCGCCCCTTCCCCTCCCGCCCCTTCCCCCTCCCGCCCCTTCCCCCTCCCGCCCCTTCCCCCTCCCGCCCCTTCCCCCTCCCGCCCCTTCCCCCTCCCGCCCCTTCCCCCTCCCGCCCTTCCCCCTCCCGCCCCTTCCCCCTCCCGCCCCTTCCCCCTCCCGCCCCTTCCCCCTCCCGCCCCTTCCCCCTCCCGCCCCCTTCCCCCTCCCCCTCCCGCCCCCT
Organism: Carcharodon carcharias; assembly: GCF_017639515.1. Lineage (NCBI taxonomy): Eukaryota > Metazoa > Chordata > Chondrichthyes > Lamniformes > Lamnidae > Carcharodon > Carcharodon carcharias. The sequence goes on from NC_054489.1 coordinate 11,886,491, forward strand.
TCCCCCTTCCCCCTCCCGCCCCCTTCCCCCTTCCCCTCCCGCCCCCTTCCCCCTCCCGCCCCCTTCCCCCTCCCGCCCCCTTCCCCCTCCCGCCCCCTTCCCCCTCCCGCCCCTTCCCCCTCCCGCCACCTTCCCCCTCCCCCTCCCGCCCCCCGCCCCTTCCCCCTTCCCCCCCACCCCCTCCCCCTTCCCCCCGCCCCTTCCCCCTCCATCCTCCCGCCCCCTCCCCCTTCCATCCTCCCGCCCCCTCCCCTTCCATCCTCCCGCCCCCTCCCTCTTCCCCCCTCCTGCCCCTTTGCCCTCCCGCCCCCTCCCCCTTCCCCCCTCCTTCCCCGTCCCCCCTCCTTCCCCCTCCCCCCTCCTTCCCCTTCCCCCTTCCCCCTCCCCCTTCCCCCTCCTCCTTCCCCCTCCTCCTTCCCCCTCCTCCTTCCCCCTCCTCCTTCCCCCCCTCCTTCTTCCCCCCTCCTTCCCCCCCTCCTTCCCCCCCTCCTTCCCCCCCTCCTTCCCCCTCCTCCATCCCCCTCCTCCTTCCCCCTCCCCCTCCCCCCACCCCCTCCCCCCTGCCCGTCTCACCTCCCCCCTCCCGCCTCCTTCCCCCTTCCCCCTCCCGCCCCTTCCCCCTTCCCCCTCCCACCCCTTCCCCCTTCCCCCTCCCGCCCCTTCCCCCTTCCCCCTCCCGCCCCTTCCCCTTCCCCCTCCCGCCCCCTTCCCGCCTCCTGCCCATTCCCCCTCCTGCCCATCCCCCCTCCTGCCCATCCCCCCTCCTGCCCTTCCCCCCTCCTGCCCTTCCCCCCTCCTGCCCCTTCCCCCCTCCTGCCCCTTCCCCCCTCCTGCCCCTTCCCCCTTCCCCCCTCCCGCCCACTCCCCTTCCCCCCTCCCGCCCACTCCCCTTCCCCCCTCCCGCCCACTCCCCTTCCCCCTCCCGCCCACTCCCCTTCCCCCCTCCCACCTCCTCCCCTTCCCCCCCCACCTCCTCCCCTTCCCCCTTCCCGTCCCCTCCCCCTTCCCCCTTCCCGCCCCCTCCCCCTTCCCCCTCCCGCCCCCTCCCCCTTCCCCCCTCCCGCCCCCTCCCCCTTCCCCCCTCCCGCCCCCTCCCCCTTCCCCCTCCCGCCCCCTCCCCCTTCCCCCCTCCCGCCCACTCCCCTTCCCCCCTCCCACCTCCTCCCCTTCCCCCCTCCCACCTCCTCCCCTTCCCCCCTCCCCTTCCCCCCTCCTTCCCCCCTCCTTCCCCCCTCCTTACACCTCCTCCTTCCCCCCTTCCACCCCCTCCCCGCCCACCCTTCCCCCCCCACCCCGCCCTCCCTTACCCCCCCTCCCCGCCCTCCCTTACCCCCCCCTCCCCGCCCTCCCTTACCCCCCCTCCCCGCCCTCCCTTTCCCCCCCTCCCCGCCCTCCCTTCCCCCCCTCCCCGCCCTCCCTTCCCCCCCTCCCCGCCCTCCCTTTCCCCCCCTCCCCGCCCTCCCTTTCCCCCCCTCCCCGCCCTCCCTTTCCCCCCCTCCCCGCCCTCCCTTCCCCCCCCCTCCCCGCCCTCCCTTCCCCCCCCCACCCCGTCCTCCCTTCCCCCACCCCGTCCTCCCTTCCCCCACCCCGTCCTCCCTTCCCCCACCCCGTCCTCCCTTCCCCCACCCCGTCCTCCCTTCCCCCACCCCGTCCTCCCTTCCCCCACCCCGTCCTCCCTTTTCCCCCCTCCCCGCCCTCCCTTTCCCCCCCTCCCCGCCCTCCCTTTCCCCCCCTCCCCGCCCTCCCTTTTCCCCCCCACCCCGCCCTCCCTTCCCCCCCCTCCCCGCCCCTCCCTTTTCCCCCCCTCCCCGCCCTCCCTTTCCCCCCCTCCCCGCCCTCCCTTTTCCCCCCCTTCCCGCCCTCCCTTTCCCCCCCTCCCCGCCCTCCCTTTTCCCCCCTCCCCGCCCTCCCTTTTCCCCCCTCCCCGCCCTCCCTTTCCCCCCCTCCCCGCCCTCCCTTTCCCCCCTCCCCGCCCTCCCTTTCCCCCCTCCCCGCCCTCCCTTTCCCCCCCTCCCCGCCCTCCCTTTTCCCCCCTCCCCGCCCTCCCTTTTCCCCCCTCCCCGCCCTCCCTTTTCCCCCCCTCCCCGCTCTCCCCTTTTCCCCCCCTCCCCGCCCTCCCTTTTCCCCCCCTCCCCGCCCTCCCTTTCCGCCCTCCCCGCCCTCCCTTTCCCCCCTCCCCGCCCTCCCTTTCCCACCCTCCCTTCCACCCCTCCCCTTCCCGCCCTCCCTTCCACCCCTCCCCGCCCTCCCTTCCACCCCTCCCCGCCCTCCCTTCCACCCCTCCCCGCCCTCCCTTCCCCCCCCTCCCCGCCCTCCCTTCCCCCCCCTCCCCGCCCTCCCTTCCCCCCCCTCCCCGCCCTCCCTTTCCCGCCCTCCCTCTCCCCCCCTCCCCGCCCTCGCTTTCCCCGCCCTCGCTTTCCCCGCCCTCGCTTTCCCCGCCCTCGGTTTCCCCGCCCTCGGTTTCCCCGCCCTCGGTTTCCCCGCCCCCTCCCCGCCCTCGCTTTTCCCCCCCTCCCCGCCCTCGCTTTTCCCCCCCTCCCCGGCCTCGCTTTTCCCCCCCTCCCCGGCCTCGCTTTTCCCCCCCTCCCCGGCCTCGCTTTTTCCCCCCCTCCTCGGCCTCGCTTTTCCCCCCCTCCCCGCCCTCGCTTTTCCCCCCCGCCCCGGCCTCCCTTTTCCCCACTCCCCCCTTTCCCCCCCCTCCCTGCCCTCCATTCCCCCCCCCCACCCTCCCCGCCCTCCCTTTTCCCCGCCCTCCCTTTCCCCCCTCCCCGCCCTCCCATTTCCCCCCTCCCCCGCCCTCCCTTTTCCCCCCTCCCCGCCCTCCCTTTTCCTCCCCTCCCCGCCCTCCCTTTCCCCCCCTCCCCGCCCTCCCTTTCCCCCCCTCCCCTTTCCCCCCTCCCCGCCCTCCCTTTTCCCCCCTCCCCCCCCTGCTTTGCCCCCCTCCCCCCCCTGCTTTGCCCCCCTCCCCCCCCTGCTTTGCCCCCCTCCCCCCTGCTTTGCCCCCCTCCCCCCTGCTTTGCCCCCCTCCCCCCTGCTTTGCCCCCCTCCCCCCTGCTTTGCCCCCTCCCACCTCCTTTGCCCCCCTCTGCCCCCCCCGCCTCCTCTGCCCCCTCCTTTGCCCTCTTTGCCCCCTCCTTTGCCCTCTTTGCCCCCTCCTTTGCCCTCTTTGCCCCCTCCTTTGCCCTCTCTGCCCGCTCCTTTGCCCTCTCTGCCCCCTCCTTTGCCCCGTCTGCCCCCTCCTTTGCCCCGTCTGCCCCCTCCTTTGCCCCGTCTGCCCCCTCCTTTGCCCCGTCTGCCCCCTCCTTTGCCCCGTCTGCCCCCTCCTTTGCCCCGTCTGCCCCCTCCTTTGCCCCGTCTGCCCCCTCCTTTGCCCCGTCTGCCCCCTCCTTTGCCCCGTCTGCCCCCTCCTTTGCCCCGTCTGCCCCCTCCTTTGCCCGTCTGCCCCTCCTTTGCCCCGTCTGCCCCCTCCTTTGCCCCGTCTGCCCCCTCCTTTGCCCCGTCTGCCCCCTCCTTTGCCCCGTCTGCCCCTCCTTTGCCCCGTCTGCCCCCTCCTTTGCCCCGTCTGCCCCCTCCTTTGCCCGTCTGCCCCCTCCTTTGCCCCGTCTGCCCCCTCCTTTGCCCCGTCTGCCCCCCTCCTTTGCCCCGTCTGCCCCCTCCTTTGCCCCGACTGCCCCCTCCTTTGCCCCGTCTGCCCCCTCCTTTGCCCCGTCTGCCCCCTCCTTTGCCCCGTCTGCCCCCTCCTTTGCCCCGTCTGCCCCCTCCTTTGCCCCGTCTGCCCCCTCCTTTGCCCCGTCTGCCCCCTCCTTTGCCCCGTCTGCCCCCTCCTTTGCCCCGTCTGCCCCCTCCTTTGCCCCGTCTGCCCCCTCCTTTGCCCCGTCTGCCCCCTCCTTTGCCCCGTCTGCCCCCTCCTTTGCCCCGTCTGCCCCCTCCTTTGCCCCGTCTGCCCCCTCCTTTGCCCCGTCTGCCCCCTCCTTTGCCCCGTCTGCCCCCTCCTTTGCCCCGTCTGCCCCCTCCTTTGCCCCGTCTGCCCCCTCCTTTGCCCCGTCTGCCCCCTCCTTTGCCCCGTCTGCCCCCTCCTTTGCCCCGTCTGCCCCCTCCTTTGCCCCGTCTGCCCCCTCCTTTGCCCCGTCTGCCCCCTCCTTTGCCCCGTCTGCCCCCTCCTTTGCCCCGTCTGCCCCCTCCTTTGCCCCGTCTGCCCCCTCCTTTGCCCCGTCTGCCCCCTCCTTTGCCCCGTCTGCCCCCTCCTTTGCCCCGTCTGCCCCCTCCTTTGCCCCCGTCTGCCCCCTCCTTTGCCCCCGTCTGCCCCCTCCTTTGCCCCTCTGCCCCCTCCTTTGCCCCCTCTGCCCCCTCCTTTGCCCCCTCTGCCCCCTCCTTTGCCCCTCTGCCCCCTCCTTTGCCCCCTCTGCCCCCTCCTTTGCCCCCTCTGCCCCCTCCTTTGCCCCCTCTGCCCCCTCCTTTGCCCCCTCTGCCCCCTCCTTTGCCCCCTCTGCCCCCTCCTTTGCCCCTCTGCCCCCTCCTTTGCCCCCTCTGCCCCCTCCTTTGCCCCCTCTGCCCCCTCCTTTGCCCCCTCTGCCCCCTCCTTTGCCCCCTCTGCCCCCTCCTTTGCCCCCTCTGCCCCCTCCTTTGCCCCCTCTGCCCCCTCCTTTGCCCCCTCTGCCCCCTCCTTTGCCCCCTCTGCCCCCTCCTTTGCCCCCTCTGCCCCCTCCTTTGCCCCCTCTGCCCCCTCCTTTGCCCCCTCTGCCCCCTCCTTTGCCCCCTCTGCCCCCTCCTTTGCCCCCTCTGCCCCCTCCTTTGCCCCCTCTGCCCCCTCCTTTGCCCCCTCTGCCCCCTCCTTTGCCCCCTCTGCCCCCTCCTTTGCCCCCTCTGCCCCCTCCTTTGCCCCCTCTGCCCCCTCCTTTGCCCCCTCTGCCCCCTCCTTTGCCCCCTCTGCCCCCTCCTTTGCCCCCTCTGCCCCCTCCTTTGCCCCCTCTGCCCCCTCCTTTGCCCCCTCTGCCCCCTCCTTTGCCCCCTCTGCCCCCTCCTTTGCCCCCTCTGCCCCCTCCTTTGCCCCCCTCTGCCCCCTCCTTTGCCCCCTCTGCCCCTCCTTTGCCCCCTCTGCCCCCTCCTTTGCCCCCTCTGCCCCCTCCTTTGCCCCCTCTGCCCCTCCTTTTGCCCCCTCTGCCCCCTCCTTTGCCCCCTCTGCCCCCTCCTTTGCCCCCTCTGCCCCCTCCTTTGCCCCCTCTGCCCCCTCCTTTGCCCCCCTCTGCCCCCCTCCTTTGCCCCCTCTGCCCCCTCCTTTGCCCCCTCTGCCCCCTCCTTTGCCCCCTCTGCCCCCTCTTTGCCCCCCTCTGCCCCCTCCTTTGCCCCCTCTGCCCCCTCCTTTGCCCCCTCTGCCCCCTCCTTTGCCCCCTCTGCCCCCTCCTTTGCCCCCCTCTGCCCCCTCCTTCGCCCCCTCCTGCCCCTCCTCGCCCCCTCCTTTGCCCCCTCCGCCCCCTCCTTTGCCCCCTCCGCCCCCTCCTTTGCCCCCTCCGCCCCCTCCTTTGCCCCTTCCGCCCCCTCCTTTGCCCCCTCCGCCCCCTCCTTTGCCCCCTCCGCCCCCTCCTTTGCCCCCTCCGCCCCCTCCTTTGCCCCCTCCGCCCCCTCCTTTGCCCCCTCCGCCCCCTCCTTTGCCCCCTCCGCCCCCTCCTTTGCCCCCTCCGCCCCCTCCTTTGCCCCCTCCGCCCCCTCCTTTGCCCCCTCCGCCCCCTCCTTTGCCCCCTCCGCCCCCTCCTTTGCCCCCTCCGCCCCCTCCTTTGCCCCCTCCGCCCCCTCCTTTGCCCCCTCCGCCCCCTCCTTTGCCCCCTCCGCCCCCTCCTTTGCCCCCTCCGCCCCCTCCTTTGCCCCCTCCGCCCCCTCCTTTGCCCCCTCCGCCCCCTCCTTTGCCCCCTCCGCCCCCTCCTTTGCCCCCTCTGCCCCCTCCTTTGCCCCCTCTGCCCCCTCCTCTGCCCCCTCCTCTGCCCCCTCCTTTGCCCCCTCTGCCCCCTCCTCTGCCCCCTCCTTTGCCCCCTCTGCCCCCTCCTTTGCCCCCTCTGCCCCCTCCTTTGCCCCCTCTGCCCCCTCCTTTGCCCCCTCTGCCCCCTCCTTTGCCCCCCTCTGCCCCCTCCTTTGCCCCCTCTGCCCCCTCCTTTGCCCCCTCTGCCCCCTCCTTTGCCCCCTCTGCCCCCTCCTTTGCCCCCTCTGCCCCCTCCTTTGCCCCCTCTGCCCCCTCTGCCCCCTCTGCCCCCTCTGCCCCCTCCTTTGCCCCCTCTGCCCCCTCCTTTGCCCCCTCTGCCCCCTCCTTTGCCCCCTCTGCCCCCTCCTTTGCCCCCTCTGCCCCCTCCTTTGCCCCCTCTGCCCCCTCCTTTGCCCCCTCCTTTGCCCCCTCCTTTGCCCCCTCTGCCCCCCTCTGCCCCCTCCTTTGCCCCCTCTGCCCCCTCCTTTGCCCCCTCTGCCCCCTCCTTTGCCCCCTCTGCCCCCTCCTTTGCCCCCTCTGCCCCCTCCTTTGCCCCCTCTGCCCCCTCCTCTGCCCCCTCCTCTGCCCCCTCCTCTGCCCCCTCCTCTGCCCCCTCCTTTGCCCCCTCTGCCCCCTCCTTTGCCCCCCCTCCGCCCCCCTCCTTTGCCCCCCCTCCGCCCCCTCCTTGCCCCCCTCCGCCCCCTCCTTTGCCCCCCGCCCCCTCCTGCCCCCCCTCCGCCCCCCCCTCCGCCCCCTCCGCCCCCTCCTTTTGCCCCTCCTTTGCCCCCTCCTTTGCCCCTCCTCGCCCCTCCTCCGCCCCCCCTCTGCCCCCCTCTGCCCCCCTCCGCCCCCCTCTGCCCCCCTCCGCCCCCCCTCTGCCCCCCTCTGCCCCCCTCCCCCTCTGCCCCCCCTCTGCCCCCCCTCTGCCCCCCCTCTGCCCCCCTCTGCCCCCCTCTGCCCCCCCTCTGCCCCCCCTCTGCCCCCCCCTCTGCCCCCCCTCTGCGCCCCCTCTGCGCCCCCTCTGGCCCCCTCCTTTACCCCCTCCCCTCTTCCCCCTTCCCCCTCCCCCCCTTTGAGTGGAGATTTGATTGAGGTGTTCAAAATCATTAGGTGTCTTGAAAGAATAGGTAGAGCAAAACTGCTTCCATTGGCAGAATGATCAAGAATCAGTGGGCACTAATATCAGACAAAAGGTAAAAGAAGCAATAACGGTGTGAGGAAAATCTGCATTGTTAGGGTCTGGAATACCCTGAGAGTGCAGTGGAAACAGATTCAATGTTGGTTTTCAAAAGAGAATTGAATAAGCAGGGCCACAAGGAACAGGCTGGAGAGTGGGACGAGCCGATTAACTCTGGCAGAGAACTAGCACAGACATGACAGGTTGAATGGCTTCCTATGCTGTAATCATTCTATGATTTTCTGAGCTTAAAATAAATGTGTTTATTAAACAACACTACATATATAAACTGAATACAGTAACTGGGAGCAATGTGTTTGGGGCTGCCTAGTGATCTAACCTGAATAAACCACTTGTCCCAATGTTTATTCTTTATAATCCCATTTGTGTCTGGGCATCACTGCCTGACTCACATGGGCTGTCTGAAAACAACATTGTGTCTGGGCATCACTGCCTGACCCTTTCAACTGGAGGTGCTACATTATATTTACTGCTCAAGGGTCAAAGTTAACTTGCACGGGACCTCGCAGTAGAGGGTGATTTGCCAGTTTTGAATGAGGAACCTGTTTTGAGAAGAGACGGATCTCGTCCTGCACCACTCACAGGTCAAACAAGGAGCCACCTTGATGCCACCTCTAGGTTAAGCTGTCCCAATTGAGGGGATGAAATATAGGGAGGTGAACGGAGGGCAACCTTTGAGTAAACCCTCCAGGTTTAACCATACATTGTCTTTTTTCAATATCTAGTGAAGGACTGTATCAGCTTGAATCCCACCCAAACCTTTGATCAGAAAGTTGCTAGTTTTTCTTTCCAATTCTGCTACTCTCCTTTTGATATTATTAGCATACTGTCAACGATATTGACTAGGATGTGTTCATGTTGTTTTCAGACAGCCCATGTGAATCAAAGACGTTGGTGTACATTTCCATATCACTGATTGCTAAGCGAAATCTGCAACTGCCTGCAGATAAACAGACACCAGAAGATATGTGAGTAGCTGCAGCTCAACAGTGGGAGTCCATTATAAACATCACTGTCTGGATGGTTATATGGTAGCAGCAATGATGCAATTAGGCTCCCCTGATCAGTTAGTGTTAACGATCTTCTTTGTTGTGGCACCGAGCTATGCAGATCAGAAGATCCCTGCTCGGTCCTGTGATTGACTATCACACCCTAGGTTTTTCCAGTCGTGCAAACCCTAATTAGCCAGTGTGTGTGGCTAAGAGTGAGCTCAATGGTAATGCTCTATGTAGTGAGATAGCACGCTAAATCTCACTCTAGGCTCACACGGTAGCAAGATACTCAAGGGCAGCCAGCAACTATGGAATCAGATCCCAGCAAGGCTCAAGGGGAAAAGGGAAGAATTTAAAATGTAAGGGGTTCTGCAGTAAACCATAAGCTGATACTTGGTTTCATGAGGGTGGGCAAATTTATATTCCTGTGAGGTCTTCTGCACATATTTAAAGTAGTTTAATTGTAACGTTCTATTGACATGGTGACTTTGATTTTTATTTAATTCTGTAAGGTTTACAAGATGAATGAGCTGTGAATTGAAGATGTAGGGTGCTGAGATGGCACATTATATTGGTAAACCACTGTGCTGTGCCACACGATGCACTGGAATACAGGTAGCCCCCAGTTGACTGGTTTGTCAGAGGGATGTAGTGAGCTGAGAATGGATGCTTCCACAGCAACAATGAGGTCCCCTGGGTTTCTCTGTCATGTCTTCTAATGGCTGCAGACTGTGGGTGCCACTGGCAAAAGCATGGCAGCAGAAAGTCATCATCTGCTGTTTTCCAGATAGGTGTCCAACATATCTTGGGCATATAATCAAGGCTGACACTCCCAGTACAGTACTGAGGGAGTGCTGCAGCATCAGAGGTTCTGCCTTTTTGATGAGATGTTAATCCAAGTCAAGGGCACCATCTTTACAGAATCAAAATATAACATTTCTTTGCTACGCCTCAATTTCAGTTCCTTCCCGTCCCCTAGATTTGTTTCTTTCAATTTCCAAATATTCCAAAATTACAATTTGAATTGTTAAAATGGGTACAAAGCCTCCATCTAGTGGTTGCATTTAGTATAACCTTTACAGATTCTTTATAATGAAAGCAAGAAAACAGGTCTCGGGCATACAAAGTGTTGAAACTTATTGCTGCGGCTTCTCTCAGCCCTGCATTGTGCTATTCCTCTGTTTAAGCCTGACTTAGTGATATCTTTTAATGGATCTGCTTTGATTAAAATGAAACTCCTGGTGTTGACAATCAATTCCTTGTTTTCCACACAGAACAGAAGCAATGGCAAAGCTGATGACTGTTCGATTGGACAGGGAGAATATTGACACCCTTGGAAATTTTGAGTGCTTGGGAAATGTCTACAGTCTTTACCTTCAGCAGGTAATTATCTGGCTGCAGCCTCCCACAGACGGTTTTGTTGAAGTGGTTGAAGAGTAAATGCCTTGGCTCCTTTGGATAGTTCAGTGTTAAATCCACCACCCAGTGTAATATTAAACCTTGGATTATAAAATTCCAAGTTTGCATCTAGTTTCTGAATTAATCTCGGTTAAAGTAGTGGTAGAAGTGCTACAATTGGCTTTAAGACCCTTGGACTAGAAGGAGAAAAATCCCTTCTTGCTATTCTGCTGCTAGAAAATTTCTTATGTCGTATTTTGATTCTGTAACGATGGTGCCCTCGACTGGGAGACAAGCCAATGTATCATATATTTTTGTACATCAGGTGACAAGGGATCCACCTTGACTGTGATGCCTACTCCAGTCAAATACCCTGCCAGCACTCGCTACCTGGACTTGAACATGAGTGGGACTAATTGAACTGCCATTTGAAAGAGAGTACAGGCATGATGGGTGGAATGGCCTCCTTTTGTGCTGTAAGATTCTCTGAGGAAAGGTCATAATACAACTTACTGAAAAGCAGCCAGCCCTATGGAACTAGACTTCATTGTGAATCAGGAGCAGAGGGGAAAACTAAGCTGTTCAGAATGTTATTGGTAACTTTAACCTTTTTAACAATGAACATCAATGAGGATTATTAAGCCCAACAATGTGGAATGGTTAAACTAACATGATTAGCAATGCAGTTAAGTACCCAAATGCGAGTTAAAAGGGGAAATGTAGTACTGGTGTGATTACAAAATGCAAGCTCATAAGTGGTAATGTCACTGGACTGGTAATCCAGAGGCCCAGGCTGGGGACATGGGTTCAAATCCAACCATGGCAATTCAATCAATAAAACCTGGAATGTAAAGCTAGTCTCAATAATGGTAACCATGAAACTATCATTGATTGTCATAAAACCCCATCTGGTTCACTAATGCCCTTTAGGGAAAGAAATCCTTACCTGGTCTGACCTACATGTGATTCAAGGTCCACACAATGTGGTTGACTGTCCTCTGAGATAGCCTAGCAAGCCACTCAGATCAAGGGCAGTTAGGGCCTGGCAACAAATCTACTTGCCACTGATGCCCAAATCCCATGAAAGAATAAAAAAAGTTCAAAATCCCAGTATTTTCTTTTAAATAAAATTAGTTTTATAAATGTTGTTCTATCTTCTTTTCTTATATTTTTGAGGTGACAATTCTATTTCCTAGGAGAGGCAACAAAAAAGAAAAGCCCTGGCCCGAATCTTCTGGTTGGTGTGCGGGGGCGGGCCCCACTCGCCGACACGTAAAATGACGCGCTGTGACATCGGGCGTGCGTCCCAACCATGTGTTGGCGCGTCATTCAGATCTTCAGTTCGGCGGGTGCACACTGGAGTCGGCTGTGCGCCCGCCAAACTGTCAAAGGCCAATTAAGGCCATAATAATCTAATTAAGCTGGGTGTCTGGGCTGCCTGTCCAACCTTAAGGCAGGCGAAGAGCCCAGGCAGCCTTTGTATTTATCATGAAACTTCATCCATGGGCAGGATGAGGTTTCATGAGGTGTTTATAAATGGAGTTAAAATTTTTATTAAAATTCATTAACATGTCCCAGCTCATGTGACACTATCGCATGAGGGGTCATGTCTGAATATTTTTTTTTCCCTTATTTTAATTCTTTACGATCAAATTAATCTCCCTGAGGCAGCTCTGTGCCTCAGGGAAATTAATGCGCTGGGGCAGACCCCGACTCAGCCTCCTCCCCCCTGCCCGCACAGGGAGTGCTCAGCACTTCTGGGTGCACGTCACACTGGGTGGGCCAATTAAGGCCCGCCCACATAAAATGGCAGCACGCAGCAGATCGCAGGTGGCGATTGGCTGCGCATCCACTCTTGCTCAGCTCCCCCAATGGAGAGAAAAATCTCCCCTCTGTTGCAAATTTAAGAAAAAATCTCTTGGAAATTGCTCCTTGATTTCCGAACATAATCAAGGAAGCTCCAGGAGAGCCCAGTTGACTGTGCGGCATCCTTTCAGGATAAATACTTATTAACTTGTGTGGAACATAAACATAGGCATGGATTTTTTTCAGTCAAATGGCATGTTCCTATGCCATACATTCTACATAATTAACATCCATAACAGTACAATGTGTCACTAAGAGAATGAAACAAGGCTGTCTTTTTCTCCCTAACCCATACTAATGGGGAACAATCGATGAACAGATTGATCAAATACAAGTGTTAAGAGGAAAACACGTTCCAAAGGGATTCCCTTGAGCTGTGTCATCTCATTTGTTGTTTGGCTATTATAATTGTACAGAGCATATCTTTTTATTTCTGTTGGACTGTGGATTAAAATTACAATGGTTGCAGTTTGAAAGACATGTCTACTGGAACAGTGTGAGGGATATATACAATGTTGCTGTCCTGAAACAGAATGTGCCGTAAAAGACAGGATGGTGTCGAGGAGGAGTCCAGTCTAATGGGGAACTGCCTGGCAACAACATTTTAATTGGCTCCTGACCAGATGACCAGTCTTTGTGTGAGAGCAGCAGCAGAATAGCTCCTAGCCTGAAAAGAAAAAGATCTAAAACCTATTGCTCCTGTGTGTGTGTGTGTGTGTGTGTGTGTGTGTCAGATTCCAGTAATTCTACAGTAATAGCTAGCTGACTTTTCCTCCCCATATCGCTATAACCTGCTCTCTCTCTGAAAACCCCTGTCACGAGGCAAGAGGAAGATCATTGTTAGAGACATTGAAAGGCAAGTACTCAACCAGTGAACTAAAGACTGAAAGTGCTGGGAAGACCACCTCATGTCATCAACAAAGAACTGAAAGGAACTTGGAAGACATTGATCAAAAACAACCCATTGAATCCTGTACTCCAGAATTGGTGCTATTGAGCTGTTTTATCCCACTCTGAAAATCCATGTTTTTGTGTGCCTTATGTGTCCTGTGTGTGTGTGTGTATAGGGATTTAAGAAGGGGTAGAGTTTAGGTTATAGAATTAGAAATTAGCGGTTCATATTTCTTTCTTTTGCCACGGGTTGAAAACGATTTGTTCAATAAATAGTTATTTACTTATTAAGTTTACAAACCTGGTGCTCATATTCTGTTAACCTAAATTAAACAATTAGCTGGGTTGATCAAACTTTTGTCACGGCTCAGGGAGCAGTGGTGCTTGATATTGCAGCACACTATCCCCAGTGAGTCATGACATAATGAATATACAGAAAAACCTTGTAGATAGAAATGTTTGTGAAACATTTTACTTAATCGAAAAAAAATGGTATGGAGGTCATTTAGATGTAAGTGTTTATGACAGTACTTTATCCTAAAGTCCCCTTTAAATCACTATCCTTATGCTCAGATCAAGTAACACCAAGTTCCAGGTAGAGGTATTTGAAACCTGAAATGAAAACAGAAGCTTCTGGAAATACATATCTGGCCAGTCTTCACCTGAAACAGAAAGATAGGTTAATGCTTTGGGTGGGATGCCTCATCACATCTTGGTGGATTATTGGCAGTTTGTGACAATATTAGAAATGCAGGTCCCTTTAAGAGTAAACCAGGACAGGCTTAAGAGTGAATTGAGAGTAGGTGATGCTCATTGAATGAAGCCTGTACCTAAGACGGGTTTTTCCCCAGTAGTTGGGGTTTGCTTCTGGATAGGAAAAGAATAGGAAACTGGTATTTGTACTGAACTATAGTTTAACAGTATAACAGTTGTGATTTACTTCTGCTGCCTGATTCAGTAAATGGATATCCACCTATTAAATAGTTTGATCAGTAGGTAACAGGTCCTAACACCAACAATACCAGTAAGATGATCATTCCATCTCAGAACATGAACAGTGAGCCTCTAGCAAGGAGTTTTCATTTCTCATTCTTTACATTTCTTCCTTTCAATCACAGAATCAGATTAAGAAAATAGAAAATTTAGAATTGCTTCACAATTTAAGGTGAGTACTATTTTAACGGGACAACTAAATTAATTGTTAAGAAATGTTGTCTCTAGTAAAGTGGTGAGCTCATTACTAGTAAGACAGGTGCGTAGTTTCTGTTCATTCAGTACAAAAGTTTCTATTCAGAGAGTGGAACATCTCATCCAGTGTGAGAATCATTGATTGCTCAGTATGCGGGTCGCCAGTTGTTTAATGTAAGAATCATTATTTACTCAGTATGAGGATTCCTACTTATTCTGTATAGGAATCAGTGCTCACTTAACGTGTGGGTCACTATTCACTTAGTGTTAGACTCCATAGTCATTGAATGTGAAGGTCACTACTCTGTTTCTCATTGCTCGATGCTGGAGACCCTGCTAGTTCACCGTGAGTGTCCTTACTCTGTTTTAGTGGCTAGTTGAAGAGCCATGTTGGCAGAGAACCTATTCATAATGCAAGAGGACCTTAGCAGGGGAATAGGAACCTGAGAGGGAATTCAGATAGGAGAGAAACAAAGCTAATAATGAAAGAAAAGTAGTAAGTGAAATTGAAAAGCAGCACAAACAAAGGCCAGAATCACATAGGGTCAAAATAGGGAAAAATGTTAAAAAGCGAAATTAAAGGCTGGAAACTGAATATTCAAGGGTATTCAAAGTTTAGGAAGGATAGCCAAAAAGGAGGTAGGGTAGCACTATTAATAAAGGATGAGATCAGTACATTTGTGAGAAAGGCTCTTAGCTTGGAAGATCAAGACATAGAATCAATTTGGGTGGAACCAAGAAACAACAAGGGGCAGCAAACATTGATGGCCAAACAGTAGTGGTAATGTAGGACACATCAGTAAATTAGATGTGCATGGTAATGCAGTAATCATGGGGGACTTAAATCTACATACAGACTGGGTAAATCTAATTAGCATTAATGCTATGGAAAATGAATTCCTGGACTGTATACAAGATGTTTTCTAGATCAATATGTTGAGGAAACAACCAGAGAATGGGTTATTTTAGACCTAGTATTGTGCAATGAGAAACTAATTAATCTCATTGTAAATCACAGAATCATACAGTGCAGAAGAGGCCCATCGAGTCTGCACCAACATGTGAGAAACACCTGACCTACCTACCTAATCCCATTTACCAGCACTTGGCCCATAGCCTTGAATGTTATGACATGCCAAGTGCTCATCCAGGTACTTTTTAAAGGATGTGAGGCAACCCATCTCTATCACCCTGCCAGGCAGTGTATTCCAGACCGTCACCACCCTCTGGGTAAAAAAGTTTTTCCTCACATCCCCCCCTAAACCTCCTGCCCCTCACCTTGAACTTATGCCCCCTTGTGACTGACCCTTCAACTAAGGGGGACAGCTGCTCCCTATCCACCCTGTCCATGCCCCTCATAATCTTGTACACCACGATCAGGTCACCCCTCAGTTTTCTCTGCTCCAATGAAAACAACCCAAGTCTATGCAACCTCTCTTCATAACTTAAATGTTTCATCCCAGGCAACATCCTGGTGAATTTCCTCTGCACCCCCTCCAGTGCAATCACATCCTTCCTAGAATGTGACAACAAGAACTGCACACAGTACTCCAGCTGTGGCCTCACCAAGGTTCTATACAACTCCAACATGACCTCCCTACTTTTGTAATTTATGCCTCGATTGATAAAGGCAATTGTCCCATATGCCTTTTTCACCACCCCACTAACATGCCCCTCCGCCTTCAGAGATCTGTGGACACACACACCAAGGTCCCTTTGTTCCTCAGAACTTCCTAGTGTCATGCCGTTCATTGAATACTTCCTTGTCAAATTACTCCTTCCAAAGTGTATTACCTCACAATTTTCAGGGTTAAATTCCACCTGCCACTTATCTGCCTATTTGACCATCCCGTCTATATCTTCCTGTAGCCCAAGACACTCAACCTCACTGTTAACCACCCGGCCAATCTTTGTGTCATCCGCAAGCTTACTAATCCTACCCCCGCATAGTCATCTATGTTGTTTATATAAATGACTAATAATAGGGGACCGAGCACAGATCCCTGTGGTACCCCACTGGACACTGGCTTCCAGTCACTAAAGTATCTTGTCATCACCCTCTGCCTCCTACAACTAAGCCAATTTTGAATCCATCTTAGCAAATTACCCTGTATCCCATGTGCATTTGCCTTCTTTATAAGTCTCCCATGTGGGACCTTGTCAAAGGTTTTGCTGAAATCCATATAAACTACATCAGTTGCACTACCCTCATCTACACACCTGGTCACCTCCTAAAAAATTCAATCAAATTTGTTAGGCATGACCTCCCTCTGACAAAACCATGCTGACTATCCCTGATTAAACCTTAAACCTAGATTCTCTCCTTTAGGGAAGCCTTTAGGGAAGAGTGACCATAATATTATAGAATTTTACATTAGGTTTGAAAGTTATGAGTTCAATCTGAAACTAGGGTCTTAAATCTAACTAAAGGGAACTGTGAAAGTATGAGAGACAAATTGGCTGTGGTAGATCGGGAAACTACATTAAAATGTATGATGGCTCACAGGCAATGGCTAGTATTTAAATAATTAATACATGATTTACAACAAATTAACATTCCTTTGAGGTACAAAAACCCAACAAGAAAAGTGATCCAACCATGGCTAACAGGATTAGTTAAAGTTTCTATTAGATCAAAGGAAGAGGCTTATAAAGTTGCCAAAAAAGTAGTAAGCTTGAGGATTGGGAGTATTTTAGCATTCAGCAAAGGAGGAACAAGAAACTGATAAAGAGAAAATAGGTTATGAAAGTAAACTTTCGAGAAACATAAAAATAAACTGTAAAAAGGAAAAGATTAGCAAAGACAAATGTGGGCCCGTTTCAGGCAGAGACAGGAGAATTTATAATCGGGAATAAAGAAATGGCAGACAAACTAAACAAACACGTTGTGCCTGTCTTCACAGAGGAAGATAAATAAACCATCCCAGAAGTACTAGCGAACCAAGGGACTAACGAGAATGAGGAACTAAATGAAATTAGTATTAGTAAAAAGCAGTACTGGAGAAATGAATGGGACTGAAAGTTGGTAAATCCGTTGGACCTGATGATGATCTGCATCCTAGAGTGGTGGCTGTAGAGAAAATAGTCATCTTCCAAAATTCTATGGATTCTGGAATGTTTCCTAAAGATTGGAAGATAGCAAATGTAACCCTACTATTTAAGAAACGGAAGAGAGAGAAAACGGGGAACTACAGACCTCTTGGCCTGACATCAGTAGTAAAGAAAATGCTAGAATTTATTTTAAAGAATGTGACAACTGGAGACATAGAAAATAATGGTAGGATTGGACAGAGTCAACATGGATTTTGAAAGGAAATCATGTTTGACAAACCTGTTAAGAGTTTTTTGAGGATATAACCAGCAGAGTAGATAAGGGGGAACCAGTGTATGTGGCGTATTTGGATTTTCAGAAGGCTTTTGATAAAATCCCACGCAAGAGATCAATAAACAAAACTAGAGCACATGGGATTGGGGATAATATAGTGGCATGGTTTGAGAATTGGTTAATTGATAAAAAACAGAGAGTAGGAATAAACGGGTCATTCTCAGGTTGGCAGGCTGTGACCAGTGGGGTACAGAAAGCATCAGTTCTTGGGCCTCAGCTATTCAGAATCGATATCAATGATTTGGATGTGGGGACCAAATATAATATTTCCAAGTTTGCTGATGATACAAAACTAGGTGGGAATGTGAATTGTGAGAAGGATGTAAAGAGGCTTCAAGGAGTGAATGGGCAAGAACATGGCAGATGGAATATGATGTGGAAAAATGCAAAGCTATCCACTTTGGTAAGAAAAACAGAAATGCAGAGCTTTTCATGAGAGATTGGGAAGTGTTGATGTCCAAAGAGGCCTGGGTATCCGTGTTCATAAATCACTGAAAGCCAGCATGCAGGTGTAGGAAGTAATTATGAAAACAAGTGGTATGTTGGCCTTTATTGCAAGAGGATCTGAGTACCAGAGTAAAGATGTTTTGCTTCAATTGCATAGAGCCTTGGTGAGACCGCACCTAGAGTATTGTGTACAGTTTTGGTCCCCTTACCTAAGGAAGGATACATTTGCCATAGAGGGAGTGCAACAAAGGTTCACCAGGCTGATTCTTAGGATAGCAGGATTGTTCTATGAGGAGAGATTGAGGAGACTGGGCCTGTATTCTCTAGAGTTTAGAAGAATGATAGGTGATCTCATTGAAACATACAAAATTCTTTCAGGGCCTGACAGGGTAGATGCAGGAAAGATGTTTCCCCTGGCTGGGTATTGAGAATCGGGGACACAGTCTCAGAATAAGAGGTAGGCCGTTTAGGACTTAGATGAGGAGGAATTTCTTCACTCAGAGGGTGGTGAATCTTTTGAATTCTCTACCCCTGAGGGCTGTGGAGGCTCAGTCATTGAGCATGTTCAAGACAGAGATCGATAGATTTCTAGATATTAAAGACATCGAGGGATATGGAGATAGTGAGGGAAAATGGCGTTGAGATAGAAGGTCAACCATGATCTAATTTAATGGCGGTGGAGTCTCAAGGAATTGAATGGCCTACTCCCTGCTCCTTTTTCCTATGTTCCAAGGACCAATAAAATATTAAATCTCTCTAATTCTCTATCACAGATTTTTGACCCTGGCAGCCAACAGAATCCAAAAAGTGGAAAACCTTAGACCTTTGCAGAAACTGGGATTCTTAGACCTTTCAAATAATCAGATTGAACAACTTGACCCAGGTTGGTTTGCTTCAGTTTTCATTTTATAGTTAAAGTAGATATTCTTTTGTGACTGGAACGCAACAGTCCTCTGCAATTTCACTACTAGAAGCCAGTTGAATCCTGGTCAGATCAATGGCATGAAGGTGTCCTCTCGCCGATGGTAGTGGACAATAATGAAATAGGTTGTTGCAGATTCAATTTGGTTCAAATTGAGACGGAGTCCAGCAAATGAAATCATCCATAATTCAATACAAAATTATCATCAAAATTTCAGTGTGTGACAGTGCAGGGAATAGAATCTTCTACTGGTGCTGTGTCATGTTGTTCTTAGGGTTAAGGTACATTGTTGCATCAGGATAGATGGAAACTGCGATCTAGCAGCTTGGGAGTTCTTGATGCTGAAAGCATGTAAATACCTTATTCACCATCCCTGACTCCCCTCATCTTGTTGAGCATAAAAGAAATCAGCAAAATAAAGGTCTAAAGAAAAATATATCTTTTAATTAAATAAAATCTCAGAGCTCTCTCAGTTCTTATCTTAAGTGATACAACTTGAGTCAGTCTCAACACAGTTATAAAGAAACAATGTGGAAGGTTAAGCAAAAGCAGAAAGTCTACATTAGCAACACTTTTTAAGTGCACATTATAGTACATGAATTATTTGAAAACTGATATAAATTATGAATGTGATTTTCATCCATAAGTAATGATCTGTATCTAGCTCAACTACAGATTTCTGGCTTTGGTACTTTGGTGCTTGTCTGCATTCAGGCAACATGGTTGCAATGGGATTGCCACAAATAAAGGCTTGGGGGCACAAAAAAGTAATTAACTAACAACATTACAGCAATCCATATAATAATATGAAATAAAGAAACCAGAGGTTTGGGGTATATTCATTAATCTGCATACTTGACACACACTGCAAAAAAAATCATTACAGCATTGAATTGTGGGCAAATTAACCCAGGCCAATCTCCCTGACAAACCTCCAGCACTTATTGGTACACTTTCAAACTGACCCAAACACTACATTATGAGCCCTGTGTTACAAACCAGGAGTTTTTCACAAGATGACAAGATAAATACAGCTGACTGTTCATTCTGCCCTTTGCTCCAGACAAATCCACAATTCTCATCCCAGCATTCAACAGATTCAAGCGATTGTAGGACTTTTGTCTACACTGCCCTATCTGGACATCCAATTCATTTGTTGATCACACCTTGTCTAAAGAGCTTTGTTTAATCAGTTTTAAATTTGCCTTTTACTATTTTGAACTTGTGATCCCATGAGCTACTGGCAAGGTGTGACTTTATTATTATTACAAATTTGCCTTTTCAATTCCATGTGATATGTTCCGAGGTCCGACAATTGTTTTTTCAAGAATAAGTTTAGATTCCTGGTGCCCCTGTCGAAGCTGATTTGCATCACACTGCTGCAAACACAATGCTGATCTCCTGCACGTACTCATCACATGTTTTGGAACTGGCTGAAGCAGGGCTGAGAGTTGAGTTCAAATCAGGTTATGTCCCGTGTGCATAATTCACATCCTCCTGTCCAAAGCAGATATAGCACAGGAGCCCATTCAGCCCATCATGCATTTGTCAGCTCTTTGTAAGAGCTATCCAATTAATCTATGAATACACTGAAAGATGGATGATAAAGGACCACAATAGTCCTATCGTCTCCGTTAAACAAACATAGTTCATCCATCACCAGTTATTTTCAGGAAGAAGTAAAAACTGCAGCTAACTCAGGAAAACCTCTGAGAAATTCCTCTCCAATCCCCAAGGCTGATGAGCAAATTTTGGAAGACATGTGGTTGCCCATGACTCGTCACAATGACAACTAACTGGCAACATACCGTCTATAGCCGGAAACTGACTTACATTTCAGGAATTTGTCCAGATCACCTTTAAAAGACCGTAGTGACTTCACACTTAGCACATTCTCAGATATTTGTTCCATAATGACTCTCTGTGAAAATAAATACTTCTTGGAATCTCTTTGCTTGCAGATTGTGCAGGCATAACCTCTAGTTATACCATCCTTATCCATTTCAAATAAACAGTCCAACCAAATTGTATCTAACCCACCCTTATTTTGAAAGCATCAGAAAATTGCTCCACAGAGCCGCCTGTTTGCCTAAGGCTGACAGTCAACATAGCAAAATTGTTGACATAGCAACTTATAAAGGGACATGTTGAAGAAATGCATGACCAAGAATCATGGCAACAGGAACGTAAGAAATAGAACTGCCCCTCAAACCTGCTTTAGGCAAGAACTATGCAACTTACACAAGATTTTAAATTTTATAGATCTCCGTGGCAGATGTACTGATGTTGACGCCTGATGGCTGTCACTTGAATTGCTTATCTCCTTATTCACATTTATTTGTGTCCTTTTACTGAGGTGAATTTCCAAGGAGTCTCATAATTCTGAATATGACAGACAATGACTGCACAAAACTGGAAGGATATAGGTGAGACAAGAACCCTGATATATTGCTTTAAAAATTTACATTCCAGATTCTTGGTGGGGGGGGGTTGGGGGGGGGGTAGAGAGAGAGGTGGAGGATGCAGCTGGGAATATCAAAGGTTTCACCAACAGTGAATAGTTGGTATGTGCTCTTCACACTGTCAAATTAGTAATGGTTGATTGAAAGGAAGTGGCGGTTTCTATACCACACTTTGTTGACTCTAACTGAACAAGGATAAAGAAGATTTATAAGTTCATTTTAACATAACACATTTTGGTGGGACACTGACAGAATAACTCATTGGGCGGGACACTGCAAGCCATCTGTTTTACACCCCCCTGAATTTCTTGTTCAATTCAATGGAAAATAAAATAGGGCGGCACATGAAATGAGCAGCAGGATTTGCCCCATACTCTCTATACTGTAATATCGAAAACCTAACTGATGGAACAGTACACATGCTCTATCCACACTAAAATGATGTTCACTTTTGCTGATGGAGGTTAAGTAATGATGCACTTGTTCTATCTTCAGTCCATGATTGCCTGTATTTTACAGGGAGAGGGTGACAGAAGCTCTCCCTGCCCTCCAGCAGCTTGATGGTAACTCTGTCCAAAAGAGAAAGGAACCAAATGAAGCTGGTGAAGAAGATGGAGACACTGGCGATTCTGAAAGTGAGGAGAACACAGAAGAACAATATGACACTGAGATTGAGAAGGAGGATTCACTGCCTGAGATCTCAGCTTCACTGGAAAAAGTAAAAGGTAAAGTATATTTACAGTGTGATTTTTGGATTAGTATGTGAGATTAAATTCAAACTAATTGGGGCCTGTACAGTTTTATAGAAAGGATGTTTTATCTTAGCACTGAAAACAAAAAAAAAAGTCACTCAATTCTGCATGAGCAAATCACCATCCCTTCCCCCCCACTCCTGGCTGGAAGAATCACCGACACTTTCCACTGACCCTATTCTCACTGAAAGACTCAGCTGCCATTTCCCTTCACCTCACCCACCTGTCGTACCTTTCTGATTGCAAGAATAGTGTGTAAAGGGTAGAAACATGAAGAGATTCTGTAACAACAGCCTAGTCAACAAGAGCTGACTGGTTTACCGCCTTGAAAATACACTGTAGTATTAGTTATTTTCTCAGATGTAGTTTAATTTTACGGAGTGGTTCCACTGATTGACACCTACCTTCTGGAAGTGAGCTTGTGTGGATGTCAGTTGTGAGCAGGATTCCAATTAGTACATTGCCCTATTTATTCAAATGATGCACTGACATTCTCTGTAAAGACTCACATGACATATGTCATATGAGTGATGTTTGGCAGTCTGACACTGCCCATGAATCAAAACTCAGCAAGAGTCACAATCTTCAAAGACAAGAAGGAGGAAAATTGGAAAGAGTGTAAAGAACTAAAATCTTTGAAGAAAAAGATCAAAAATTTTTTAAATCAAGAATTTTTAGCTTAAAAGCAACAAATTCCCACTAAAGGTGAACTAAATAGCTAAGTCCCTGTCTCTGTAATCTCCTCCCACCCCAACCCTCCAAGATTTCTGTGCTCCTCTAATTCTGGCCTCTTGTGCATCTCCAATTATAATCGCTCCACCATTGGTGGTCGTGCCTTCAGTTGCCGAGGCCCCAAGCTCTGGAATTCCCTCCCGACACCTCTCTGCCTCCGTCCCTCACTTTCCTCCTTTAAGATGCTCCTTAAAATCTACTTCTTTGATCAAGGCCAGGATGTTTAGGTCGGCGAGCAGGGGTTGGGGCCCGCTCGCCGACACGTAAAATGACGCGGATGATGTCGGGCGGAACTCCCAACGTCACCCCGCGTCATTTCAATTTTCAGGTCGGTGAGGGCTCAGCTGAATCAGCTGTGCGCCCGCTGACCTGTCAACGGCCAATTGAGGCCATTTAAAAACTAATTCAAGTAATTAATGGACCTGCCCGTCCAGCCTTAAGGTTGGTGGTCAGGCCAGGAGTCCTGGCGGGCTTCAGAAAAAGCATGAAACTTCATCCAGGGGCGGGATGAGGTTTCATGACGCTTTCTAAAAATTGAATAAAAGTTTGATTAAAAGTGATGGACATGTCCCAACTCATGTGACAGTGTCACATGAGGGGACGTGTCAGGGAAATTTTATTTTTGTACATTTACCATTTTTAAATTTGGCACTGATCTTCCTGAGGCAGCACTTAACCTCAAGGAGATGAGTGCACGCTTTCGCGCGCAAGCGTGAAAGAGCGTCCTCTCGTCTGAGGGAATCCCCTCCGCCCACACAGGGAGCACATTTCCCAAATTTTTGGTCATCTAACTTAATATCTCCTGATGTGGCTTGGTTGTCATACTTTGTTTTAGAATACCCCTGAAAGGGATGTTTCATTACATTGAAGATGCCATGTAAATGTAAGTTGTGATTGTTGCTGTTATGAAAATACCTGGTCTACCAAATATTTCAAGAATTCTTTCTAATCTGCAAACAGTTGATCAGCATGTTAGCACTGACTACCCACTAACATTCTGTGCTACCATTTGTTGTCCTTAAGAGAAATTCAATGAATCAAAGCACTGACTACATCCTGTCCAAGCTGTGAATAATTGTGCAATATTCTGGTGCATTCAATTACCTGGATATTTGCCATTTTCATTTCATTGTTGATTTGGCTCTATGCTGAAACAGATAAATACACAAATAACAGTGCTATTGATTTTACTGATATTATTCAAAAGCCAAATGGATAGAATAGATGACAAAAAATAGGCATGTTAATTTTCAGTGACATGCTGCTTTTTGGACAGTATCTGCTTACAGTTGATTTGTTTCCGCAATGCAAACAATTATAAGATGCATTGATCTTCATTAATCAAATGTCATTTCTTTAAGTTTAAAAATCAAACTACACTTTTTTTTCTTCATTTTATAGAGTTGTGGGTTTAGTCTCCCCATTATTTCTATGGAGTACTACTTGAGTATGTTTTACTTTGTTTTTATTTTTCACCCATTTTTATTTTTTGCCTGACTCCGAGGCCAGCACTGTCTATAACCATCCACCAGGAGGCACCAGAAACCATCAGGTGTGACTCCTCCACTTTGGACCTCTTTTTTGTTCAGGTTGCGAACTGAGCAGAGCAGCATTTAAACCTGCTTGTGGATCTATTCCCACTGCATGACTCTTAGCTTGAACATGGTAACTTTCTGTACTGCTTTACGCTTCAAAGCTACTGTTCAGTCTTCATTGCTTTGTTCCCTTAGCCATTGATTTTGCTGCAGCTCACAGTCCAAGCATGGGCAGACACTACTTCCGACTCTATATATTTCTCTCTGTACCAGCCACTAAAGAAATGTATGAGCATTACCAGGAAATTACAGTGGCCCTCATTCCCCCCCTTCCTCAGTAATGAAAAAAATACAGCCTTTGCTTGGTACTTGCCTGCATCACTATTACTGAGTTTGAATATGTAGCACTGCAGCGAATGACAGGTACATATCCATATTGCCGTCTACTTAGATCAGCAGGTTTAGTGCTGCAATAAAATGCCACTTAAATATTTACAGAAAAATTCATTTGATTAAGCATGTGTAAATGTTTGTTGACACATTTTTCATTTAAAACTGAAACAGGATATCATATTAAAATGTTACTTTCATGGCAGAAAATGTTCCTTGATTAAACTAAAATCCCAGTTTAATGGGACAGATTCATTAAAACTTAAAGGGTGATTTAACAGAGGTGTTTAAATGATTAAAGATGGGACAGAGTAAATAGAACCAGTCTACTTTCAGTGGCTGAGGAAGTCTGTGAACAGAGCACATTGATGGAAGATTTAAAAACAGCTTGTGGACAGAGAGCATGGGGACAATTTTTATATAGAGCGTTGTGAGGCTATAGGATGCACTGCTGGAGTGAGTGATTGAATCAGAGAGCATGTCAACATTTTAAGAATAGTGTAGATGGGTAGTTGAGGGAAAGAGGGATAAAGGGATTCTGATGCACTGAGCATTACTGTTCATGTGGAAAATAGTACCAACACTGACTAGTTGGGCTGAATATCCCTCTCCATGTTGTAATTTCTATGTAATTTTAGATAATATTGTGGGCCACTTCAGCTCATAAGAGAACATTATTTAAAAAAAAACTGCTAGCAGCTGAATATTAAACAACTGTATTAACAACAATCAGCTTTGAAAAGATTACACATAGAAACAGATGTGTCACCTGATCAAGTCTGATATGCAGGCAAATCAAACGAAAGGCCAAAAATACCAACCAGCAGGTAGGGCAAGCTTAATATTTTCCTGTGAGCATGATTTTTATTATAGCATTTACTTTTGCAAAAGATTTATTTCAGCTGTGGTTCTAACATGCTAAGTGGAAAATATACCCTGTTCTAAAGCTTAGATTAGAATCTTTAGAACATAGCAGTTGTTTGTCATACCAGTTACCAAACCCAGACCCTGCTGACCTGAATAGATTTGCGTTCTGCCACATGCACACTTGCGCACTCAATCATCCAGGGATCTGCACTCGTTACACTTCAGAAGATACTTATTGATTTTTATTGAGTTTAGTTAAAGGTCTCGCCGTGCTAAAAGCAAGAAAATGAGGCTTTTGCCAGATACTTCCACAAAACGCATTCTGGCCTAGAAATTGCTATCAGCAATATTACCAGAAAAACACTTAATATGTTCGTTTGACATTCCCCTACCTGGGATTTCAATGCAGATTTTAACTTGGTTTTGTGCTTCCACTACAATGGTGGATAAAGGATTGTCATATGGAAGTATTAAGCATTTATTCATTGATGATCCCAACAGTAATTTCAAGGTTGTCATATCTAGAACAGCTCATAGAAATGGTGGGTGTGGCAGATTTTATTGAAGAAAAATTTATTTTGTTCAATACTTATCAAAGTTATTTTGTTTATGAATAGCAAGGAAATCATTCCCAGTCTCTCTGCTGCACAAAATAATGAAAGGTTGTATCTTTGCTGTGTATCTTGTCTGGAATATAAATTACCTTGGACTAAGTGACTGTTTAAATAATTACAACCATCCACCACTCTACTCACTGGACTCATTACTTTTGGTTTCACAGAATTCTTTGTTGAGGTTCACAAAGAAATGGTTTGTCGATCACAACAGCGAAGGAAGGAAGCTGAAACTGACCATCAGTCAAGGATGAATGAACTGGAGGAGATTCGTAACCAGATAACTCAAAGACGGTATGAAGCAGTAAGAATGAAAAAGGATTGTCGTTACCAAGAAGGTGGTCCAAATGTTGTTTGAATTGAAGAGGGAACCAAGGGAAATGAAGATCAAGGAGCCGCAGCTGAAACTCTTGACTGACGCTCCAGGGGAACAGACACAGGGCTAGCAGGCAAATTACTTCAAAGCAATCTATCTACATCAGCTGTTTCATCCAGCTCAGCTTTAGACCAAAGAATACTGACTCAGTCATACTGAGAAACCCAGTTAGTGACTAAGGAGTGGAGCCATCTTCCTATTGAAGAGATAATAGATTATATTTGGTTCAGAAGTTTTAAACAATAGAAAATCTTCCCTCACCAAGGCCCTTCCTTCTTTGACTCAGTTGGCAAATGCACTGACCAATGTGTAGCTGAACCATACAGACCAGGAGGTTCCAGATTCATTCACTGGTCTGTGCTAGTTTTTTTGCAGCGCTGTAATTGTAATTGGATGGGGTGGAATTGTATGGTGTTTGAAACCTGACAAATCCCACAACAGTTCAAGTGTAAATGCACTATGTAATGTTGTACTGAGCCACACAGACCAGGAAGATCCCAGCTTTGTTCTCTGGCCTGTGCTTGTATTCTAAAGCACCCTAATTGGATGGAGTAAGCATTTTATGGTCCTCAAAAGCTGATAGGCCCTACAGTGGTTCACTGTGTCATGTAGCATTGAGCCATATGGATCAGGAAAGTTACAGGTTGGATCTGTGGTCTGGTCTAAGTTGAATCAATCTTGACCAAGGCAGTGGTATGACAATGTATTTACAGCACAGAGACAGGCAATCCAGCCCAACATGCTGGTGTTTATGCTCCTCCCACTCCTCTTCACCTCACCCCATCAGCATAATGTCTAGTCCTTTCTCCTTCATGATTATCTAGCTCCCCCTTAGAAACTAACACTTCAGCTAGTTCTTGTGGTAGGCAGACTAAATCTTTTACGGGGGCTACATCCACATTATGACTTTTTGCCACGACATGAAATTAAATAGATGTCAGGGAACCTGTTGCCCATCAGAATGGTTGCCTTGCCCTGCTACAATTGTAACAGGATAATCTGACTGAAAGATATTTTTATTTTGAATCTGGAAAATGCTTATTTTAATGAGCTTTGAAGAGGCAAAGCCTGAATCAAACAGCCACATAAAAGTTCAAATGAGGCCGTCTGGATCACATGGTGCATTCATGAGCTTTTAAACTTGTGTGCACCAGGAACTTAATTGAACCCGCCCAGTATGCCATTCCTTACCTGAGAAGCTCAGCAGGCTGTTTAACTGTTGTTTTGTCAGCAGCCTGTGCATAAATGCACACATGTACATAAGCTTTCCAGCTGAGATGGCTGCATAGCATTCAGGAATATTGACTCCAGCTGATTTTTCCATTCCTTACGTCAGGGACTTTGAGCTAACTAGTGTCTATGGCATTACAGAATTGACTTAAGGTTCAAATTGGGAAACTTCCTGGTCTACTTAAGTCATTACCAAATATTGGAGCAGGAATCCACTTAAAAATAAGCATTTAGAAACGTATTTTATCATGAAGAAACTGCCTTCAGTAACTCTTATTTACATAAAGCTAACATATTTGTGATAACTAAATGAAACTCTGTTACCTGTACTCCATTCTGTAATATGTTCCTTTCACCAATTACCCCAATCCTCAATATCTCTCCATTCTTCATCCTGAAAAGTGCCAACTTCAAACTCCTCATTGTCACCTACAAGTTCCTCCATGGCTTTGCTTCTGCCCTACAATAATGTTCATGTTGCTTATCTTTTCAACTCAGGTTCTGGGAACGCGTAAAAGATGGGCTGACGGATAGGAAGCAGAGCTTCCTCCTCTGGGGATTCATAACCATGGGGGCCAGGGAGGAGGGTCGGGGGTGGAGGTGGAGGCAGAGGCAGGTTGTGGGTGGTGGGAAAATGCTTTGTGTGGTTTTTCAGGCTTCATTTTTGGGGTTGGAGGGAATGGAGGCGATTCCTGCAAAACATGACAGAGGGTCTGATTGAGGTGTTTAAGGCAAGGATTTAATAGGATGGATATGGAGAAACTGTTTCTCCTGATGGGGTAATCCAGAACAAGGGAACATAATCATAAAATTAGAGCCAGGCCACTCAAAAACAAAGAAAGCTGGAACTCTCTCCCTTAACATGATTCTCGCTCAGTTGGAGCTTTCAGGACTGAGCAGGATAGATTTTTGTTAGACAAGGATATCAAGGGATATGGAGTAAAAGTAGGAAAATAGAGCTGAATTACAGATCAGGCATGATCGAATTAGAGGAACAGGCTCAATGGGCTGAACTCGTGCTCCCACATTGTGCATCAAATGAAGGTAAATTTAAATCCCATCCTGGCAGTTTGAGAATATGATCATTTTTGAAAAAGCTGGCATCGGTAAATACGACAATGAAGCTGTTAGATTTTTTAAAACTCAACTGTATAAAAACTCACTAATGTCCTATCGGGAAGGAAATCTGCCATCCTTGCCTGGTTTGGCTGTTGAGTGACTCCGGTCCCAGATCAACCAATCTGAAATTTTTCTGCCTTCTAAAGTGGCCACTCAGTGGTATCAACTGAGCTACAAAGAATGCTCCCACCTAATAGCATTGTGTGAGTGCCTTCACCATATGGACTGCGGTTGTTTAAGAAAAAAGGGCCTCATGACTTGCTCAGGGCAACATGGGATGGATAATAAAAGCCAGTCTTGCCAGCACGCCCACATCCAAAGAATGAATTTTTAAACAGAATTAAAATATTTCATTAAAACATCTACCAACTTAAAACAAATCCAGGAATTTATGGTGAAAAACAGTCAAATAAAATCTTATTGATTCCAACATATAAATAATACAAAAGGGCTTTGATTAAATCATTAAAGCTCAGGTCTTTCAACACAATAGTCTATAAAAATCCCACTATTCACCATATAATAAATAACAAGCACAAAATAACCACAGGTAGCGGAGAGAAAAAGGTACTCTTTGTGGTATAACACAAAACAAATAGTCACATTGTTCTGGTAAATACCTTGACATCCTGATTTTCTCTTAAACTGGTTTAATTTTAATAAATGTTTGAAGCGGTTTATTAGGTCACCGACATACACCATTATTAATGTACAAATTGACCAACGAGATCATGGGATTAAGAGATATGCTGTGAGTTGCGAATCTCCCAAATCTTGCCGGTCAATTTATGCCACTCCACTGTTTGCTTTGCACAAATAACGTCTCATCCTTAGCCTCCCCATTATTTTTTGAACTTGCTAGATTTGCACATTAATTACCCATTAAACTTGCTACAGAAAGCAAAGCCTGGTGATTGTGCATTGCATGATCATTTTTATGAGATTAGGAGAATTTTTTCCCTCAGAGGGTAGAGTCTTTGGAACTCCCTTCCTCAAAAGGTAGTGGAAGCAGAGCCTTTGGATATTTTTAAGGCAGAGGTAGGTAGATTCTTGATAATCAAGGGGGTGAAAGGTATTGGGGGTAGGCGGGAGGTTACAATCAGATCAGTCATGATCTTATTGAATGGCGGAGCAGGCTCGAGGGGCTGAGTGCCTTACTCCTACTCCTGCTCCTAATTCATATGTTGGTATGTTAATGCCTACCAGGCAACATTACTGGCTCAGAAAGAGAACAATTAAAATTGTGGAGTCCCATTCCTTCAGGTAAAAAATTGTTAGAAATTTTAAAAATGTCACATTTTAGTTTTTATTTCTTAATTTTCCTTTCTATTTTTTCTCTTAATCCAATCTTTCTTTCTCTCATATCATATATTCCAAAGGAGAGTCACATTGGACTTGAAACGTTAACTCTGTTTCTCTCTGCACAGATGCTGGCAGACCTGTTGAGTTTTTTTCCAGCACTTTGTTTTTATTTCAGATCTCCAGTATCCACAGTAATTTCCCTTTACTTTCTTTCTCTCACTTTATTTCTCGTTCTCCACCTGACTTAATTCTAATTAGTCTATTTCCATCCTCATCATTCCTCTGTCTCGTTCTCAGTCCTTAAATCTCATTGATTAAGAAGTTAGGCTGTTGGTCCCATCACTTACTGAGCTCCCAGATGCCCTGTTACATTTGCCGTATCATTATCAGCTCACACTTCCATCAAATGATGACACAAAAATTTTTCAAGCTGAAGGGTGCAGTATAAAGTTGATTTAATGGCCCACTCTGCAAGAAGCCCCATTCCAGCTGGTTGCAGCAATACATTAAGCTATAAGGTGCTTCCTCTTAGACTAATTTAACAATAATATCTGGGGACTGACTGAGCAATTATAGAGAAGGGTGATAATTTTAAACTGTGCGGATCTTATGCTAACCATAATTACTGTTATATTGTCTTTTTTTCATAGTTCACTAGTTTTTTCAACTTATAGAATCCCATAAAAGTAAAAATACTTATTTTTGCGTGTGGAAGAAAAGTGATAATGAGTAGGTAATCTGTTTTAGTGGTGTTGGTTGAGGGACAAATATTGGCCAGGAGAACTACTCTGCCCTTCTTCAGATAGTGCTGTGAAATATTTTGTGTGCTTCTGAGAAGGCAAACAGGGCCTCGATTTAACTTCTTATATGAAAGGCAGTACCTTCAGGTGTGCAAATGGACATAAAGAAGACTCATAGGCCTGGTAATGTTACAATAATTAGGATACATAAAACCAGGTATTAAATGGGGAATAGATAGGAAACAATAGGAGGGAGTCGGAGTTAAAGCCAGGGGACCTGTAATGGGATAAAATAGACATAAGTAGGATGGAGTCAGCATGGTGCAGCAGCAAACTGTTGTGCAAGTTCAGAGACAGTTGTGGTGGGTGAGTGACATCCAGAAGCTATTTGAAGAGTAGAGTAGCGGAGTACTCATTCATCAAAATAGTTTCATGAGAATGAAGATCCAGGAGATGTACGGAATCGGTTATGGGGCAATCGCGATGTTGGAGGTTCCAATAAAATTTGGAAGCAGCGAAGAAACATACTTTTGCCCAGGCAAGTAAATCCTTGGCCAAGAACAGAGTGTAGCTGAAGCTGAAAAGCCAGTAGGGCTAGTAGTCCAATCAAAGGCTCTGCAAGGGACACCATTGTTGAGGGGGTTGTGGGGGGAGGGGATTGTTGGTGGGGTGGTGGGGGGGGGGTGGTGGGGGTGCGAGTACTGTAAGCTGATCAAAGTTACTTCAAAATATAAGCAACGGAGCAGCAGGTCAGAGACAACAAATGAGTTTTACAGGGTAGTCCAGTCCAGATACAAAGTCTTGCTGTCCAGAGAAGTCCAAGAAGCCAGATTTGAGAAAAGATCCAGCGCTCTTCACAAAGGCATGGCCGGACATTGGAGTTTAAATTAGAATTCATTCGTGGTTTAAACTAGTACTTAACTTGTAGTTAGGGCTAAAATTTACCATTTATAAGAGCTGGGAACTTAAACAGTGGAAGAGACCTGATTGGTTTAAAGGACAAAGGATGACAACGGGTGCCCAAGGATGGAGGTGCCCAGTGAGGAGCTCCTTTGGAGTTGTCTTTCCAGGAGCCATGGAGACCTGAACATCAGTAAGTATTATAATTGGTACCTTTAGTAAATTATTTTCTTCATTCAAAAATTAATTTATTGCAATGATTTTGCTGTTGTTAGGACAGAAATATACTTTATGAAAAAATAGGGCACACGGGCAAAAAAGCATGCAGCTTCCCACTGCAATCCTGGTGTCTGTAAATCAGCTCAGGCTGTTTCCATAGTGATTGTCTTTTTGGCTATTTTCCATATATATTCTGCTATATCGGACATTCATTTTCTAAACGTGATGCAAACAAATCTCACCTTACGATAGTGTGTTCTGATTCAACTGAATACGTGTAGCTGTTTGTATTGCCATCACTGCTTTAAGTCTGACACTTTGTATCTGGCAGCAAATCAATAATCTCTTCACAAATGTACTGTGCAGAGAGCAATCAAGAATAATCAGGCAGTACATCGTATAATTTGTTTTTTTTTCATTCATGAGATGTGGACGTCACTGGCAAGGCCAACAATAATTGCCATGAGAAGGTACTGTCTTGTTGAACTCCTGCTGCCTGTGTAGTGAAGATACTCCCACGCTGCAGTTATAGGAAGGGAGTTCCAGGGATGCTAATCAAGTCTTTTCTTTGTCCTGAATAGTGTCGAGTTTCTTAATGAAAATGCATCGACCCAGGATTCCACCATAGTCCCGATTTTTGTCTTGTAGGTGGAGGAAAAGCTTTGGGGTGCCAGGTGGTGAGGAGCCAGGAGGTGAGTCACTCATTGAAGAAGATCCAGGCTCCAATCTGCTCTTGCAGCCAGTATATTTATATAGCTGGCCCAGTTAAAATTCTGGTTAATGGTAACTCCCAGTATGTTGACGGTGGGTGATTTGAGTTTGGGTAATACCAGTGAATGTCAAGGGGACATGTTTTGACTCTTGTTGGAGATGCACATTGCCTGCAACTTCCTTTGTGCTAGGTATGACTTAAACCAGTGAAGAGCTTTCCCCTTGATTCCCATTGACTTCAATTTTGCAAGGACTCCTTGATGTCACACTCGGTCAAATGCTGCTTTGATGTCAAGAGCAGTCAAGCTCACCTCTCTTCTGGAATTCAGCTCCTTTGACCATGTTTGGACTAAAGCTGTAACAAAGACTGGACCCAAGGGCTCCTGACAGAACCCAAACTGAGCACCAGAGAGCAAGTTATAGGTAAGTGCAGATTTTTAGCACTGTTGATGACATCTTCCATGTCTCTACGGATGATTAAGAGTAGACTGACAGGGCTACGGATCAAGAGCTGGAAGGTGGGATTAGAGTGGATGGTTGTTTATTGTCTGGCGCAGACACTATAGGCCAAATGGCCTTCTTCCATGCTGTAAATCATTCTATGTTTTTATGTATGTTTGCCCTTTTTGTGGTCATGGGCATGGCTGGGTAGATGCCAACATTGTAGCTGCATTGGAACAGCTTGGCTTGAAGCA
Organism: Carcharodon carcharias; assembly: GCF_017639515.1. NCBI lineage: Eukaryota > Metazoa > Chordata > Chondrichthyes > Lamniformes > Lamnidae > Carcharodon > Carcharodon carcharias. The sequence goes on from NC_054489.1 coordinate 11,919,372, forward strand.
CAGCTAATTCTGAAGCACAAGCCTTCAGCGTTACAATCAGGATGCTGCTGGTGACCATAGCCTTTGCTATTGTGCTTAGCCATTTCTTGATGTCAAATGGAGTGAATTGAATTGGCTAAAGACTCGTATCTGTGAGGGAATCTCAGGAAGAAGACAAAATGGATCATCTACTCGGAATTTCTGGCTGAAGATGATTGTGAATCCTTCAACCTTGACTTTTGGACTCACGCTGGGCTCTGCCATCGTTGAAGATGGTAATGATTATGGAGCCTTCTCCTTTCATAAATTGTTTAATTGGCCACCACTGTTCATGACTAGATTTTCAGGAATTTAGAGCTTTGAACTGATGTCTTGCTTGTGGGATCACTTTGTTCTTTCTATATCATACTGCTTCTGGGGTTTAGCATGCATGTAGTCCTGTGTTGTAGCTTCACCAGACTGGTTCCTCATTTATAAGCTTGGTGCTGCTCTTCTACACCCTTCATTGAACCAGAGTTTGTCACCTGGCTTGATGCTAATGATAAAATGAGGGATATGCCTGACCATAGGTTTACAGATTGTGGTGCAATTTAATTCTGCTTGGTTTATATCCAAATCTCTATGTTCTTGGAGAGATTATAGCCTATCAGGTGATATGTCTAAGGCATGAATTTTCAGTTTGGTGGGCAGGCACGATCGGCGGGCCCGCGAGCGGTCGGGAAATGGACTGCTTACCATGATCGGCCCCCCGACCCACGATTTCACACTGGCTGATCAATTGTTGGCCAGACAGCATGAAGCACGTGCTGAGAAGCTCAGTGCTGCTGGGGTGGGGGCGGGAGGAGGGCAGGCAATAACATCAGCGCGGGCGAGCACTGACAGAAAGATCCCTAAAGGCAGAGAGCTGCCTCAGGGAGCTGAAGACCCGAAAAACAGGAAATAAGATTTTAAAATCAGGAAAAAAATGTCCGAGCATCACAATCAGGCACCTAAACATTTAGGGCAGAATTTTCTGCCTGTCGGGCGGGCGGACCCGACCTAATCTCCGGTGGGCGGGGAGCCGATCCCGGCCGGAGAAGCAGGCTCCGCTGCCATTTTACATGGGCAAGCCAATTAAGGCCCGCCCAGCGTGATGTCCGGCAGGAAGCGCTGTGCGCTCCCTGTGCAGGCGGGGGTGGATTCCCCAAAAGCGAGAGTGTGCTCTTTCGCACATGCGCAGGAAAGAGCGCACATCCCCCTGAGGCTAAGTGCTGCCTCAGGGAGATCGCTGACACTTTTAAAAATATGAAAAATAGAGAGAAAAAAATTCCCTAAAAAAAATGTAAAGGCTGCCTGGCCGATTCACCCGTCCACCAACCGTAAGGTTGGACGGGCTATGTAAAATGATAGACAATTGAGCCGTTAATAGGCTTTATTGCCCTCTTAATTATTGGCAGGTGTGCTTCCGACTTTAGCGCGCGCCCAACTGAAATATCGTGTGAGCGTGGAATGACATCGGGACGCTCGCCTGGCGTCATCTCACGCGATTTCATGCCCGATCGGGTGAGGCACGTGCCTGCCCAATCAGCGTAAAATTCAGCCCTTAGAGTTGCTTGGAGATCCAGCAAAGAGGCCACTGTCTTACTGTAGAACATTGGTCTCTCTGTTCCATCCATAATTGTGTGTTCATGAGCACTGCTGGTCTACAAACATTAGTCAGGCATATTTTAATTCATTCACCATTGCCATTTTATAAAGCTTCTAATTTTACAAGGAATTTACAAGCATCTATGGTGGACTCTCGAATGAAAGATGTCACTTGTCTATTGGCTCAGCTTTAATGAAACACTACATGTATGTTAATAATTCAGTCTTTCTCGTAGAATTGTATGCTGACTGTTCTCCATTCAGTTGGATAGGCCTGGCTAACAGGGTTACAGCCTTTATAAAACAACTTCATGATCAACTCCATGATCTCAACTTTCATTCCCAAGTCTTTGTATTGAAATGGCTCAGCACATTAGATAGAAATGTCTGTCTGCCTCCCTTCCAGACAGAATAAGGCTCATGGGGGAATGTGACATTATAAAATAAGTGCTTTTAGACTTTATGCCTATTACTATTTGTTTATTCATAATGTGAAGGAAAACTGCAGAATTCTTAGCAATATTTAACTTCACAAAATTATTCAGTGTAGTCAGAATGGCATTCACATGTTTTACAGAGATGTGCTCAATTCTAGTAGTTTTGCCCTCTCTCAGTAAATCTTCATTATGCCGAATGCTGTCTAGCATTTCCTTCATTTTGTTGTTCAGAGAAACCCTTTCTCTTGTGGATTAAGGTGATGACTCTGAATGTGTTTGGTCACTTCTTTACCAAGTAATCCATTGCTCATCTTCTATTGCTTCCAGAATGCGGGACAAAAGCCATAATAGCTTCTCTCCCTTCTAGGTCTGGAGCATCTGTCTCTCTGAATTTTCCAGAAAATGATCAACTAAAATGGAATGTTCTGTTTTCCATAATTTCACTTAAGCTGGGTGGATGTTAATATCTGGGATTTGGAGAAAGGTCAAAGTAGGAGCTCATCTGACTTCTCTGTGTTGCAGAGAATTAGACAGAGTTAATAGCTGTGTCAAAAATGTGTGAAGTTTAGCAATAGTTGAATATTCTCAAAATTAAGGCCTCAGCTCAGTGTTTGTTTCTTCTGAGGTACACCAGGGATTGGCAGGCATTAATGTAATGTGCTGCAATTATGAACTCCATTAGGAATGGCCAGAGAATACTATTTATCATCAAGTCTGTATAGTCTCCTCAAATCTTGATCTGTAACTACATCTGGAGTTATGTGGCAGAGCTCCTCTGCACTTTCCATGTTTTCACTTCTCCTCAGTGGGCAGTACACACTGTCAAGTAATAAATCCACCAGTTCCTTGCCTTTCTCTGGCTCTAGAACGTTGTGGTTGGCTAGGCTATAAAAAAACACCTTGGTGAGCATTCCCTTCACATTATAACAGTGACTACACTTCGAAAAAATAGTACTTCATTGGCTTCAGTCCTGGCGTTGTAAAAGATGCTAGAGAAATGCAAGTCTTTTTTATTGTTAGCTGCAAATGACAGCTTCATACTATTCAGAGCCTGATCCCTCTGACTTTCCATGCAAAAATGGGATGGTATTGATAAGGTAATTAAATATGGCCAATGCTCCCAGTTGAATTTTCCTATTCTTGAATCCAACTTTCTAAAGGAAGAATTCTGTAAAGTCATCGGAATATACCATTGCTAAAGCTTCAAAACAGCAAATAAATTTATTTTGACATATCTCAGAAAAGGCATTGGTGGGCAGGTCCACTGCAATATAGATTTCATTGCGAAAATGTACAAGCTCCTCAATTGTGCTATTGATATTTCTAATGAGGATTTTCTTTAAAGTGAGTGGTACTTCCCAAAAGTGACAGTGATTTTGTTTTGAGAGACTTTTTGGATCTACAATCCAAATTTCAATTCACTGCCTCAATGAACAATGTATGATTAAATGATTAGATTTGGTTTAATTCCTTGCGGCTGAATTATTTATAGATTTAACCCTGTTCTGTTTTGAACACTGAATACTGTTTGAATACTGTATAAAAAACAGTATAAAAAACACTTTTATGCAGGTTAACATCATCTTCATAAGAAGCATCAAGCTGTTTGTCAGTAGATTTTCACACAATTTCTTGTTAGTAATTTAATTGCTGCACCTCTTTTGCTTCCTAAGAAGTGATGTTTATTTATCAAAGTCGGAGTTTGTTCTTCAATTATCCACTCTTTTACACTGTATATCAATTATTTTTTACAATTAAATGTCTCAAACATTTTTTTTTAAAAAGCACCAAGTTGACTTACTTTTTCAACTGCCAGTTCATTCAGCTCAGTGCAATAAAATCTGTTGTAAACAAGAAAATTAGATTGAACCTTATATCAGGCATCGAGATTGAACCAGGGTTGACCCCCTGGCTTGGTGGTAATGGTAGAGTGTGGGATATGCCGGGCCATGAGGTTACAGATTGTGGTTGAGTATAATTCTGCTGCTGATGATGACCCACAGCACCTCATGGTTGCCTAGTCTTAAGTTGCTAAATCAGTTCAAAATCTATCCCACTTAGCACAGTGATAATGCCACACAACATGATGGAGGATATCCTCAATGTGAAGACAGGACTTCGTCTCCACAAGGACTGTGTGGTGGCTACTCCTACCAATACTGTCATGGACACATGTATCTACGGCAGGCAGGTTGGTAAGGATGAGGTCAGGTATGTTCTTCTCTTTTGTTGTTCCCCTTAACGTCTACTGCAGACCCACCTAGCAGCTATGTTCTTTAGTACTCGGTCAGTACTGGTGCTACTGAGCCACTCGATGATGGACATTTATGTCCCCCACCCAGAGTATATTCTGTACCTTTGCCACCCTCAGTGCTTCCTCCAAGTGGTGTTCACCATGGGGACCACTGATTCATCAGATGAGGGAGGTGGTGGTACATGGTAATCAGCAGGAGATTTCCTTGCCCATGTTTGACCTGATGCCATGAGACTTCATGGGATCCAGAGTCGATGTTGAGGACTCCCAGGGCAACTCCCTCCTGACTGTATACCACTGTGCTGCCACCTCTGCTGGGCCTATCCTGCCAGTGGGACAGGACATACCCAGGAATAGTGATGGTGGAGTCTGGGACATTATCTGTAAGGTACGATTCCGTGAGGATGACTATGTCAGGCTGTTGCTTGACTAGACTGTGAGACAGCTCTCCCAATTTTGGCACAAGCCCCCAGATGGGGGAGGTGGTGGTGTAGTGGTATTGTCACTGGACTAGTAATCCAGAGACCCAGGGTAATGCTCTGAGGACGTGGGTTTGAATCCCACCATGACAGATGATGAAATTTGAATCCAATAAAAATCTGGAATTTAAATTCTAATGATATAAAAACCCATCTGGTTCACTAATGTCCTTTAGGGAAGGAAATCTTCTGTCCTTACTGGATCCACAGATAATTGCCTCATCATCTATAGGAAATGCTGGAAATACTCAGGTTAGGCACCATTAACTCTGTTCTCTCTCCACAAATGCTGCCAGTCCTAAGTCAGGATATGGATGATGTGCCAGCAAAGGCAGGGCCTAATTAACATGCCAAGGTCCTGGCCTTATGCCTGCTGCACGAGCATCCTCCAGCTTGATTTGACTTTCCCACCTTGCAGCTAAAGAGGTTTTAAACCTGCAGCACGTGGAACACATGCACTTCACAAATCTCAGATGTCTCAACCTTGGGTGTTTCTATTTTTTATTCATTCATGGGATGTGAGTGCCGCTGGCTAGGCCAGCATTTATTGCCCATTCCTAATTGCCATTGAGAATCCTGACCAAAAAGACAGAATAAGAGGTTGTGACACTCAGCTTGGCTCTAATATTTGCTTGGGTCACAGGTAGCACATCCTTGCAGCTGTAGGGCCTTGGTCAAAGCATGCACAGTGTCTCACTGCTGAGAGATCTATGGCAGGCTCTAAAAGTCGAGCGAGCAAAGACAGATTGTAGTCTCCGATGATCAACATCAGTTTTACAAAATGACTATTACTCACAGAAACACACTTAAAAGCTAAAGGTAACATAAAAAATTAATACTTTCCTTACAGTTCCGACCTTTGACGTTCTGAACATTAAGGCTGATAATTACTTAGGTTATGTACCTAGCTCAATCTATACTATCACGCAAATTTCTACCAATTTGTTTTATATAACGTATAACTTGGACTTGAAAGATCCAAGTTTACCATTATTCATATTGTAGATTTCAATTTTGGGGGTTTATCCTGATCTGTAATTTATATCCGTTGGACAGTTACCAGTGTGTTTAACCCTATCCTTTATTGTTTCAATAAAAAGTCGGTTTCTCAATGGAGCAGGTGTCAGTGCCTTATGTTAAAGTTTTCTCGCTCTCCTGTTTGTTTTCCATATATATATAAAGCACACACATATCAGTATTCTACATGGTCTAATTTAATATTCTGAGACATTTGACCGCACATTATAGCTGGTAAGGCAGTTAAGAATCAAGGTTTTGTTTTTACTAATTGATTTAAAGGTAAGGGCGCTAGGACCATGAGAGCGAATTGTCAATCAGTTCAGGTTCCAGCCTGGCCCCGCCTGGTAGATCTGTGCGTGCGGTAATTCTCGTCAGGTTCATAGAACTCTAGGCTGAAAGGGAAAAGAGATGAGGAAAAAGGTTAACTAAAAAAAAACCACTCCAAATAAAAGAAGTCTTGAAGTGCAAAAGAACTTTTAAGTAGAGGTTTCTTTGCTGGTACCATCAGAGAAAGCACTGCCCAATGGAGAACTGAGTCTTACAGATCAGCATGTACATTTCTGGACGCTAAGTTAGCTGATCTCAGCTGTAATGGAGCAAATCATTGAGCTTTGTTCTCTATATATAGTCAATTCTGATAGTGCATGCATGTAGACCTCAAGGGCAGAATCAGCTTGTTTGTGATTCTTCCATATTGAATGCTGCTGACACACAATGTCCAACTAATTGTTGTTAACGTGGCAGTCAACTTTCACATAGCAAGATACCACAAAGTGACTGATCAGTTAATCTGTTTATGGCAGTATTGGTTGAGAAAAAGTATTGGCCAAGACTCGGAGAATATTTTCTCTCAACTGAATAGTAGCTCTTGTTTTCATATCTCATCCGGAAAATGACGCAAACAACGCAGTGTTCTCTCTGTACTGCATTAACCTGGACTATTAAAAGTTCTGGTTAGCACCTTGAACTCAGAAACTTGGGACTCAGATGTGAAAGTGATATCAAATTCGATAGACCATTGTGTTAGAGTTGATTTTCCAGGCATCTTTTCTTGGTGGAAAGATTGAACTTTATTTACAGACAGCAACTACATGTGTGCATCCAACTCCATAACTAAAGAACTCTCTCCTTGAGGTTCCCTGCACTGTTTAATTCATTGGTTTACACAGATCATGTGATCTTACAAGACAGGATTATTTCTAAAGCTTCAATCCTACCTTTATCAAAACCATAATTACTAAACAATGCGAGTGGGCGTAGGAGCAAGTGCAACAGAGTTAAGACTTAAGAATATTGATGGGGAAAGATGATCTAGCTAGCACCATGGAACTGTACCACCCGCCCCCCCCACCAATTCAGGATATTAGAACTTATTTGCATAACTGGTATTTAAACAAAATTAGGATTTTTAAGGGTGAATTGCAAGAAATGTGTTCTTCTTTATTAACACTTAGTATCAACTAAAATGCTTTTATGGATCTCAGTTTAGGTAGATATAAATCTGTAAATATTTTAGAATCAAGCTGCCTAAAATTACAATGCCTCAGTGCAATTCCATTGAAAAGTGGACTAATTTTCTGTCATTCACCCTCAGGAATACTCATGTTCATTTTGTGCTTTGCAATGAAACTATTTTGAAATCCATTAACGGGATAATTCAAAGGTTTACCTTGTTCAAAAAGCCATAATTTAAAAAAGACAGATACACTTTGTACATTCTTTAAATCAGGACGTAAGATCTTATTATCCACTAAGGCATCCGCGCTTGTTAATAAAGGGAAGCTCATGTACCAATAGACGTCGATTCTGAAACTTATCAACATACAAGTAGATAAATCACTGAAGCCTAGTGATTCAGAGACTGAGAGTGGTTATTAATGAATGGTCAAAGTCCAAATTCATTCAATAAACTGCTAGCACAGCTCTACTGTAATGACATTTTACTAATGGCTATGCAGAACCACCTCAGCTTCTTTAATCATATTACTGTTTCAGTGCAAGACATTCTAGAATATTTATTGTAATCTCAGTTGGTAGCCAAATGATCATTTGTTGCAGTAAAGTGCCACACTAGAAACTTCAGTAATTCTATACCAAAATACATTTTGAAGGAGCTTGAAACATGCAGTGTTAGAATCATTAGTATCAAAGAGGCCTGTTCCCAATAGAATGGCTTCACTCAAGCAAGGCAACTGAAATACAAATATGACTCCAAGAGTCTGAATAAGGGGCATGAGACAGAGAATTAGATTATAGAAAGAAGGACTTACATTTATGTAGCACCTCACATGACCTCAGGTCATCCAAAGCACTTAATAGCCAATTAAGTATTGAAAGTGTAATGTAACTCTTAATGTAGAAAATTTTGGAACAAATTGTCCTATGTTCATAAAATTGGGGCATGCTTTCTATCTACCCTCAGCACTCTCACATATGCCTTTTCTAAGGCTCTGGATATTAATCAGTATGGGGAGCTCTATTTTTTTCCCCTTAAAATGGCATTTTTCATCACTGCATCATTTACCCAAAAACTGCTTTTACCATCTAAAACATCGGCAATGAATAGTGTTCTAACAAATGAGTTCTTAACAAATGAGTTTATGTGCTTCTGATAATCCACACTAGGTATCTTTTAGATAGATTCTTTCATGCATCAGTGACATTCTTATTTCCTCAATTTTTTGTCCTCCTCCAGTACACATTTTCCCCTTGGGTCCACACTGAGGAATAGGACATTTATATATTTGTTTTCTTTGTCAATTATTCTCAGTTCAGATAGAAACCACATTATTGTTTGATAGCTTGTTCACACAACTGCATTAGTGTGAACTTTATTTACACATCATTCTCATGGTCTCATCAAGTGAGACTAATGTTCTGCTTTGTAAGCAATTGTAACTAGCACCCACCAAGCAGCTCTCCAAAAGTATGACACAGGATAGAGGTAGCCTAGTGATTATGGCTATTGGACCAGTTCCTGACAAATTATAAATTGAATAAATCTGGTAATTTGTTGGCTGCCAACAGAAGAATTGGCCATGAAAGTTCTGGATTGTCAGAAAAATGCAAATGGTTCATTAGTGCTCTAAAGGTAAGGGATCTGCTACTTTTATGGGAGTTAAATTGTATAATTGTACTGAAGTGTTGGGTCAATCATGGATGACAGCAAAAATTGCCTTGCTAGTGGTCACCCACATCTAAGTAACCAAACATTTAAAAAAAGTACTTACCCAGTCAGCAAATTAAACTTTTACTCTTCTAGATAGAATTTTGAATTAAAGTTCAAGAATTTTACTGTGACCCTCTTGATCACCCAGCCTCCTTACAATAAAATCAAAATATTCATGCTAAGTCACTGGATTCCAAGTGGCAAAATTGTATTACCACCACATTTTGTTTATTCTTTCTATAATTAATGTCACAAATCATGTTACTGATTTAATGAAATGCAATGCTTTGCTCTATTAATTCAAGTTGTATATTTAGTGACAATGCAAAAAGGAAATTCATAAGTTTTCTGGCTTTATTGCAATGTAGAATGCCCAGTCTACTAAAGACACATTAAATCTTGCAATTACTTTAGTATTCATAGACATGCCCAAAATTGGGCAAATTTCATCAAATCTTTTTCAGTCTGAAGACAGCAACCCATTTTGGATGAATATTTGATTAAAGATTGAGTGTTTGACTGAATATTCAGTGAAACTGATCACAATGGTGGTTCCTGTAAATCCCATTCTCAGAAGTTAATCAGGATTCATGGAAAAACTCAGCAGGTCTGAGTTTGCTCTTCGCCGCCGATGCTGCCAGATCTGTTGAGTTTTTCCAGGCATTTCTGTTATTTTGGATTTCCAGCATCCGCAGTTTTTTGTTTTTATTTTTGTTTTTAATCAGGATTCCTGTCCTGCCACAGCAGGTGACTTGTTTTCTTTTCCCACCTACTCAACTGCTACTGTGGCCCTCATGATTGTGAAACTTCCTCACTTTTATTGGAGCAGAAGACATTCATCAGCTTGGAAATCCTGAATTCAAGTGCAAGGGTTCAAATGCAAGGCTGAAATGCTAAAGTGATTTGTTTCCCCCCCTCACATTGCTTATGAGGATAGGAACCTACAGTTCAACATTGTTGTGACAGACTGTACATTGTGACAATCTAGCCCACCAGGCAAGAGAAATAATGGAACAGGGAGCTGATTTACTTCCACCTGCTTCGCTGTGGGAGAATGCAACTTGGAGCATTTGCAGAAATAAATGCTATTTCATTAGTATTGCAAGAATCTTCAGAGTTTAGACCCTTGGTGTGTGCAGCTAAATAGTCTGATTTGGCAAAGGACTTTAGTGTGAAAGAGTTAAGAGAGTTGCCCTTTTTCTTTTCGCCTCATGTTTGAGGTGGTAATTCCTGTTAATCCAGAATGCACAGGAAAATAAGAGTAATGCATTTTCTGTAAAACACATGTAACGTGACATAGAAAATGAATTAAAAATGGAAGCAACTTGGTCAATAGTAAATCACTCTTTAACACTCAAGGTAAGAAAAATTAAAGTGATTATTTTTATTTCAATTTTCTTGATAATTAACAGAGAACCAAGTCCAGCTGGCCTGCATGATACAGCAATAAACAAGGGAATTTAATGCTTTAGTTATTGCAATCTTCATATCTGAGTCCTTTTTTTCTTCTATGTATTTCAATCCCACAGAAGAGGCTGCTGTACCATTTAAAGAAATGTGATTACAAAGTTTTGTTTTCATAATCAAGAATTGCATAGCAGGGGAAGCTACAGCACACTCCAGATCCATAGTTAGAGACTACCCCAACACCCTGCACAGATCAACCATAGGAGAGGGACAGGAAATCTATTAGATTACCATAAAATGAAACATAAATCAAAACAATAAATTAATCCAGCTAAACAGAACTTTAATAATAATGAGGTTAATTTTGTTTAAAAATAATATTTTGAACGCAGAGTACTCACCAAGTTGACGGAAAAGCTACTGGAGGAAAAAAAAAGAAACCCACCACAGGTGGCCTCAGACGACAGACACATGGTAATATTCACAGGACTCAAAACAGGCAATGTCTGATGGAAGGGAAAAGTCCTTCTGTCCTATTTTTGTGTGTGCGCTCACACGCACGTAAAAGAGCAAAACAAAGCAACACAGAAACGCCTGTGCATTCTGTAAGGCACAATGTTTGTGGCAACCGCAAAGTGAGGAAAACAAAAAAAATTATACAAATACTGGACCTGTACTGGACTGGCATATTACATACACCATACATTAGGGAGCTGGCGCTATGTGCACCAGTAATGAAGCTGGCATCATATGTAGAGGGTACTGGCATGGTATTACACATACGGGCACTGGCATTACTGTACATGTGTCGGCACCAGTGCCAATATTGCACATTTCAAACCTGTATTACAATCCCAGATCTCAGTCTGGTAGCCTTGTATTGGGGACGACTGGCAAAACTGTTATGACACCTGCAGTAAATGCTGCAAATCTAATCTATTTTTAAAACCCACAAAACCTGCTCATTGCCCATCTGTCAGTCAGCTTTCTGCACAGTTCGTTCACTGTTTGCTTTTTCCTTTCTTGGTGTGTGCTGGATGATTAGGAATACAAGTACCAGATTTTCAACAAGAATCAAAGACATCACCAGTACTGGACCAGACTATTCTGTGGAATGGTCACTAGAGTTATTGGTTCAAAAGATTATTATACAAGAACTGGTCATTTTCACTGACTACACTATTGAAACCGCAGCCAGAAGCAAATGCAAACACACTGGGTCCATTGAGACTGAGACAAAAAAGCATGGTGGGCCAGTTCTGTAGCATTTAAATTGCATGCACTCGTACAGTATAGAAAACCATCCTGTCACGCTTAAACTGTAGGATAAGCTTGAGTATAGTTGCAAGTGCATTTTCTACTTTATAAACCAGCGAGTCAAAATCTTATAAAATTGTCCCATGCATAATGAAACACATTTTAATGTGTTATTTTCACAGTACTTGCTAATGATGTTTCACAAATGTAAAATTCAAAAAGCATTCCATACATGTGTGAAAATATCTGCAGATCCACACACACAGTCCATACGAATAGGATAGCTGATGGTGCAGCAGAGAGCTTCTCTTCCCTTTTCTATGGGCACATTTCAAGTTTTTAAAAAACGGCAGCCAGATTCTTGCTTTGTTGCATCTTCTACACATCCAAACATTGATGCAGGAAACTGAATATCGCTTTGAGTAACTGCATTGCTGGGTGCGCTGTATTCATGAGGAAACAGCCTGATCCAATGACACCTGCATCAGCACTTGTGATAGCGGGCTTTTCCATACTCATCAAATGAACCCAGCAGAGCACCAATGCAGATTGCTCTCTTTTATTAAGGTAGGTGCATTCAAATAACATTTATATGAATGTTAACACGTTAAAATATATAAAAGAAACCTTTTCGGCTGTGCCAAATAATTGTTCCAGCAAACAAGTCATCCTGCTGTATAGTGATTAAACGAGTCAAATTCCATGAAATGAGTTTCCAGGATTTCTACCAGTATTCTGGGGATCGGTCCACTGTTCATCTATGAAAACGGTAAACTAGTGGCCCTGTAGGAAGGTCAGGCACATGACAAAACAAAGCCCATTTAAGCACTGTGTCTTATTACAGCAATCTCATCTGCAGGATCTGAATGACTCAATCAAGTAAGAATATAATATCGGGTTATACCCATACTGATTGACTCAAAAATAAACTGATTGATTAATAAAATATTTAACATCAATAGAAAATGAATTGATTAATTGGTACAGTTCTATATATGCTGTCTCTCTCTCTCTTCCCTCCCCCCTTTATATATTTGCTATAAACTTGCCAAACATTTGTATGGAAAACTGTAAACTGCTCTATAGATTGCTCAGTATCTCTCTCAAGTAAGATTTTGGATCTAAATACAAACCCCACTTCCAAACAATATGGAAAAAGAGAGGGAGAGAGAAACAAGAATGTTTACCAATGGAAGAAATTACCGTTGTTCCTATAGAGAGAGAGAGAGATTTGGACTCGCTGGTACTGTAGCACGCACATGAAGGCTGTAGAAGAAGTGTACAGGGTTCCCAGAAACAGTATGAAAGTACCACATTACAGACAAACACACAAAAAAAACACCGAATTCAAAGTGCTTTGGCCTGTAGTTACAGCTTTAAAAAAAATGCACAGTGCATTTCACATCGCTCGTACCTAGCACGTACCAGGAGACATCACCCCGACTTGGTGAATGCCAGATAGACATCTCTCATACCCAGCACGTGCCAAGAAAAAACTTTACTTGTGCCTGGTAAATGACACACTCAGACAGCATCCCTCAACATGAGCTTTGCTGTTCCAGATTAAACAAAAGATGAAACCTTTGCTGTGGATAGGATAAGCAATCAAAACAAGCGAGTCAGTCCATCATCTGAGAAAGTAGTGTCTTCCATCAAGCCCACCATTACCTAATTCACAAGCTCTGTACAATTACAAAGAAAGAATTATAACAATGATTACTATATCTCCTGTACTTGAGTAAATACATTATAATAAATCTGGTACTGACAACATGACATAGTGTATAAGGCAAGGACCAGCTAGATATTGGAATAAAAATTCAAAAAAATACACATAGCATGGGAATTTTAGTCTTACCAACTGGTCTATGTTTACCCAATAGTGTTCCATGATTCTACAACTCTACCAGAGGTCCAAGGATATTTTCAAATCAACATCCATTTACAAAGGTTAAGTTTAAGCACTAAATATAGACCGAAACAAAATCCACATTATTCCACGTGTTTCAATTTCATTTGTAGTGAAACTTGGACATGCCATTCTTGGATCTCTGGTAGCTGTAAACATCTTACAACCCCTCAACTTAAAAAAAAATCATGACATTCCAGTCAACTTTCCATTAGCTCAGCCCAATTGCAATGACAATTCCTGGAGCTGAAAGATGTGAAGGTCAAAGATTGTGCAATCTGAAACTCAGGGGTCTCAGATTAAAATGCATGCTCAAAGCAGATCTGAAGAGGTTTTGCCTCAATGTATTGAAGTGGTTAAGGATCTTGAGCTGTACACCAGGAAAAGAAAGGAAGGGAAAGTGTCAGTTTTCCAACAGGGAAGGCAGGGAATAGCCAAACCCCCACAGTCCCAGATCACCTCGCAACAGGCGGCAGAGGTGGTGCCCCTCGAACAACTGCAAGAAATAAAAAAAACACGGGTCAGCAAATAACCTGAGCAAACAGTCAAGAGAAGGGCAGGAGTTACTAGATCAAACAAGCCTTATGAGCTGCAGTATTTCATCAAAGAAGCTTATGCACTAGACATACAGTTTATCACAACCTTCCTCCTGAAAACAGACCTAATGTGGGGAATGGTTCCAACCCTCTGATACCTTATCCAATTAGCCCGTCATCTGTGAGCCAAGAACATGAGTGTGGGCGGTTTATTCGGCTGCGAGTAGACTAGCCTACTCCTGTCTTAAAAAGGCATACATAAACACCATTAAACTGGACAAATTGTGCATTTGAGAATGAATGAGACAAGTTTGGAACAGATGGGTGGTTGCGACAAACGTCAAGGGAGTACTCCTGCTCCTTGTGGCTTCACAGAAAGGCTTATTTTAATAAATTATCTGAACCCTGCTATTAATGGTGGTTGTTACTTAGACTGCAGTGGCCATTTAAGAATCCTTAGCCAGGAAGCAATGAGGTTTGATTTCTACCCCCATATACATTACCAGAAATATTCACTGGATATAATCTTCCTCCACTATTCAGTGCATGGGCAGAGGGCAACTGTAGCACCTCAACCACTGCACTGGCTGACAAGAATCAACTTAGCTCAGACGAGGATTTTACCCTGGTCAATTTGGCTCATTACCACACTGAGCACTGATAAACAGGGCCATCTAAGGAGCTAGCATATTCTAACATATTCAAAGGAAGAAATTAAGACAATCACTAAGATCAACACATTTGGAATATTTTAAGGTACAATGTACAATAGACCATCACACGTCAGACATTATGGTTTGAATCTGCCATATTCACAAACTGATTCAAATAGCACCATTACCTTCTACTTCATTACTTGCTCCAGACTTTCACGGTTTCTAAATGTACTCTATTTTTCAAATTACACAAGAGACTAGATCCAGCACTGTCATTTGCCTTGCTTTACTGTAAAATCTGGTGTGTGGGGTCACTTTTTAGAAGCTGGTCCCTTATATTACTGTCAGCATTGTGGGTAGACTTGTTTTTTTATACTTAAGACGTGAATGACACTGCAAAGTCAAGTTTATCGCCATTCCTGAGCTGCCCTGTGAAGATGGCGGTGGGCTTTC
Source organism: Carcharodon carcharias (assembly GCF_017639515.1). Taxonomy (NCBI): domain Eukaryota; kingdom Metazoa; phylum Chordata; class Chondrichthyes; order Lamniformes; family Lamnidae; genus Carcharodon; species Carcharodon carcharias. The sequence continues at coordinate 11,934,554 of NC_054489.1, forward strand.
TTTTACGAGCAGTGCTGTCATGTAGCCGTCATCACTGCACCAACTCGGAGCAAAATTTTAATAGACACACATCATAATTGATGGGCCTTCATATCAGGGTTGCTGAACAGTCATCCATGGAGGACATATTGACTCCATGGCCTGTATGTTGTATACGTCGTTTTCTACAGCATCTTATGTAACAGAGATTGCTCCAGAATGTATTGATTTTGAGATTTTGATCTTTTCGCTTTGTACTGTCTGTGATGCTCAAATTTAAAAATGTTGTTTCTCTAAACATAGAAGCGTTAAAGCGGGCATGAAGTGGCTAATTCCAATATATTCTAAAATGGAAAAATATATGTATATTCATGATACAATGACTGTATAAACCTCATTCCCATCATCTCTCTTCACACTGATGCTTGCAATTTATATTAATGTATCACAAGATAAATTCTTTATAGGCACTATAATTAGCCACTGAAAAATTATGGGCCATAGTGCTAACTCATACCATGTGACAGACTAACTAGACATTTTTTTCATAGCTGCTATTCAAACGCTAGTTGCAAAGATGCGATTAGGGAGCTAGATAAACAGAAGGGATAAAAGATTAAAGAATATACAGATAGGGTTTGAGGAAATGGGGTGAGAGGAGGCTCACATAAACCCCAAAAAACATTAGCATTAACCAGTTTGATTGAATGGCCTGTTATAGTGATACAGACTCTATGCACTTCTATGTAACCCAACATATAATCAATTACATATTTGTAAGATAATTTTTCTAGCGTTGGTACCTACAGGACAGATGCCCTGAGGAAAAAAAATGAAGACTGATTCCCTCCATTTAAACCTATCCTATGTCAGTAGGGATGACATGTTTGACTAATCCTCAGGGTGGGCGCTGAGCACTCACTTAAAACTGGAATCCTTGAAAACTGGAGGGACTTACCTCTGTTCAGCTTACTTGGGTACGTTTTTTGGAAATGCCGATATTCCTCCGGTGCTGGAAAGTCTTCAATTGGATGAAATGAATATCTTGATTCAAAATCATCTAGGGAAGTGAGAATTTTTAAAATGTCATTTTAAAAAAAATAGTCAATGAAAGTTATTAGCATCCTGGTGAATGAAGATCAACTAATCAGAAAATTCTGCCACTCAGGAAATTGAGCACCACCAGGCTTTATCAATAGGTCAGCTTCAATTTGTTACAATGGGGTTCTACAAGACAACAAGATTTGAACAACATTCTACATCCTCTAGGTTTGACTACAAGACATGATTTAAAAGTAATTTCCCTTGGAATTGCCAGCTTCTGCGAAGTACAAAATTGGACAGAAGCAGGGCATGAGCATGTCTGGAGGTCCTTGGCTATCAATGACCCTCAGTAACATACTTCCATAATAGAAAATAATCAGACATTATGGAAGAATGATTTTTGGAGTCTAATTTTCAGACCTGCCTAATCAAAAAATGAACAGGTGGCAAGCCTCTTATGCTAAAAAGTCTCCAGTGAAACGCAACCTGACCATTTCACTCAGCTCCCATGTACATGAGCCCACCGCAGTAATACCAGCTTGAAAGATGAAAATCTCAATAAGCAGAGGCTCATGTCTGAATTTCCATATGGCAAATTGTTGGCACAATATTCTGGTGCCTATAGGCTCTTGTCTCTCTTGCCCATATGGGAAGTTATCGATGCCAGCAGCCCATGCCAATCGTAGAGAGGATGGGAGCAACATGCAGTCATGTTCCAGTAAGAAGGGAGGTCAGCATCTCGGAGGGCAATTCACTCTGGAATCTCCCAATGGTTGGCTGCAGTGGCACCCAGGTGAGGCATCTTTCTTTCCTCTTAATCAGAAAAATGCCACACGGTAAAGGACATCCAGAGAGGGTGAAATAATTAAAGCTTAAAAAAAATTAAATTCACTGATGTAATTTTTTCTTTCATTCCATTATTCACTAATATTTTATCACTTTTCTGTATTTTATTTCTGGAGAAAAAAAAACAGCTAAAGCTTCCTGTCCTGATCATTAATCCAGTGGTGTTAAGAAATTGCGTGAATGGCCATTTGGTGAAGACTTACTTTGTGAGGCCTACCACAATGGATTAACTACTTGGCGCTCACTGTCTAGGATCACACATGGAGAACAGATACATGAGCAAGAAAGCTGAAGGCTCCCATTGATCTAAACCTTAGGGAAGAGTCAGCATGTTCAGGAAAGGGGGGAGTAAAGAGGAGTAAATTGGCAAAAAAATCCCCGAAATACATGTAACACTTCTAATAAGGCAATGTCTGCTTCAACATGTTAATTATTATGTAAAACTGATAGAGTTACAAGCTTCTGACCCTGTTTGCATCTGCCTAAAATGTTGGAAACTGCACATTTTTTAAAGAAGATACACCCCATGTGCATTAAACACCGATGGGAGGAGCGATATAACCAGGGATAAATATTACAAGTAATGTCAATGGGAGGCAGGAATTCCTGCTATAAAAACATTTCAGGATATCTTCATATATAAAAGGAAAGAAGTTCATTTTGAGCCAATTTTCATAAATTGGATGGGAAATAGAGAAAAGTTATAAACAGTTTGAATTTATCTTCTGAAAGCATCTAGCCAACAATTTGCAGTCATAGACAAACCCATTGTTGAGTTTAACACACCCTTTCGTGCAATTTCTTAAAGCCACTGGACTAATGATCAGTTCAGGAGAATTAGGGGGGAGTGGGCCATTCAGGCCCCCGAGCCTGCTCGTCATTTGATAAGACCATGGCTGATCTGATTGTGGCCTCAACTCCACTTTCCTGTCCATTCCCCATAACACTTGACTCCCTTGTCAATCAGCTGACTAAAGTGTTAGCTGATTTTTCTTTCTCTAGAGATAAACAATGAAACAAACGGATTTAAGACAGCAGCAATTTGGCATTTTTTTACCCCCCCTTTTACCTATAAATGACTTGGAAGATGATCCAACGGGGTCTCTATGTCCATTTCTTATAGGCGGAGGTGGAGGAGGGGGTGCAGGAGTTCGCATTGGAGGTGGTGGTGGGGGCTTCCCTCGGCTTGGAGGATCTGAAGAGGGTGTCCTGTACGGTGGTGGTGGGGGAGGGACCTCTCGAGCTCCATTCCGCATTGCTGGGGGAGGTGGTGGGGGAGCTGCACAGGAAAAAGTTAAACGCTTAACAAATTATGTCAAGTGGCACATGAGAAGATACATTTACTATTAAACATAACCAGCTTGTCATAGTCACTTAAAACTGCGCAAAAACTAGGAGCTAATCCTGCAAGATTTGATAGTTATCGTTGTAGACAAAAGGGAGAGATTGATTTTTAAAAATTAACAGTGAGATCCACCAAACTGCACTCTTAAAACTCATGCAGGTCAAATGATCACTTAGTACTGTTATCCTATTTATGCTCTACTTCCTTCCTAGGTAGTTTCCAATGCATCAGCCAACATTTGCAGACATAAGCAATTTTCAAAAAGAGAAGCAAATATCTATTATGCCTCAGACTCCAATTATACTGCATTCCACAACTAATGTCACTTTCTGCAGTTGCACTTTCTGAAGAATGTAACCATTTTAGGAAAGTGACAGAACCTGTGATAACTCAGAATTATTACAGTTGGATGTTGGGAGAAACGAAAAGGGCTGTGACAGGTGTAAGAATATAGGAACAGGAATGGAATTAGCCTGCCTATTCATTCAGGCTCTCTAATAAAAAAATCTTGGGGCCCAAACAAACAAAGGGCATTTGTGAAAATTTATTCTTTTATGGAATGTGGGTGCTGTTACCCATCCCTAACTGCCATTGAAACGAGAGGCTTGCTAGGCCATTTCACAGCGTACACAAGAGTCATCACGTTGGGGAAGCGGTGACACAGTGGTATTGTCACTGGACTAGTATTCCAGAGAACCAGTGCAACGCTCTGGGGACCCAGGTTCAAATCCCACCATGGCAGATTAAAAATCTGATGGGTGACCACGGAACTATTGTCATAAAAACCCATCTGGTTCACTAACGTCCTTTGCGGAAGGAAATCTGCTATCCTTACCTGGTCTGGAACCAACTTGAACCAATTAGTTAAGGCCACAATCAGATCAGCCGTGGAATTACAAAATGACGGAGCAGGCTCAGGAGCCTAGCCAGCGACACCCACATTCCATGAGCGGGTCTGGAGTCACATGAAAGCTAGTTGCAGGCTTTTTATTTTTAACTGAATTTAAATTTCACCGTGGTAGGATTTGAACCCTTGAGGGATCTGGATTAGTAGTCTAGTGATGTTGCCAGCATGCTACCATCTCCCTTCCTTCTCCCCTCCGTCTAAAGACCATTCTCAAGTAAGACACAATTGCAAAGTTTTTTAATGAGCTTGTGTTCCACACCATCAACAGAAAGCCCTCTTGTCCAAATTATCAGTTTTTGTATAATTAAAGTAGGATGCATTTTGGAATCAACTACCAGGGAAGGCCATCAAAATTGACGGTGCAAATTAAAGTAAAAATCAAAAGAGATGGTTAGCATAAGTGGCCTTTGGCTCCCAAATATTCTTGAGTAGTTTTTGGTTTTGCATACAAAGCCCTAATGTTCAAGTCCCTCTGTTTAGAGTTAAGTTATTTCAGATCAAGCCAAGTCTAATGTTGGCTGTTGAAGGGTCTCCGTGTTCTAATAAATACAAAGGAAAGAAGTGTAAATACGAAGGGCACTGTAGGAAGGTTTAACACAAATGAAGACTGATTCCTGAAGTTTCTGGGATAAAACACCCAATACCCAGGGGCTGTATGATCTATGTTGTATTTGTGATGACTGCCTATACACTGCACTCAAAATAAATTTGACTAAAGGTACCCGAAGCGTTTATAAGTCTGACCTGAATTTGTCCATCGGGCATTCAATGATTCGAGGATCAGAATGCTTCGCAATCAACTTATATTTTGTGAACTGTAAATTATCAAAACCATTTCATTTTGCTTGCATGGCATAACCAGCTCTCATTCCCCCTGCACACCCAACACACTTGAAGAATCAACAAGGAAATAGTCAAGTCATACAGGTGATAAAGGTCCAAGGTTCAGTCTTTCGTCAGAGTTGAATTTGGTGATCTTGGTCAGAACAGCAGTAAGAGAAAATTGGTCAGAGTTCCTGTTGATTCCTGGAAGCAGGTGAGTATGGATAGAACTGAAAACAGGAAGAGGCCGGACTATCATCTTCCCCCACTTACCCTCCCCTAAACAGGTTGGAAAACCTGCTAAAACTGACTACCCCAAATAGACAATGTCTGCAACAGAGGATGGAAAGAAAGAAAATTGGCAAGAGGGGAAAAAAATCTTTAGAAATAGATCTTGTCCTTGCTAAACAACAAACTGCATTAAAATGTCCCACGGACTTCACAGATGCCACATAACTAAACCATCAACCAACCATGGTTCCATCGATTCTGAAGCGCTTTCAATGCTATCAATTTCTGCTATACTCCTGTGGTTGAAGAATAAAGATTTGATGACAGGCTATCATCTTCTCCCACTTCCTCTCCCCCAAACAAACTGACTCATTCTGATCCTTGGGTCAGTGAATGTCCGACGGACAAATTCTGGTCAGATATGTAAATATTTCAGGTGTCCTTTGGGAAATTTATTTGAGTGCAGTGCACAGGCGGACATCGCAAATACAACATAGACCACACAGTACCTGGGTTGGGAGCTTCTAGATTCTGTAACATTAATTGTTCTGAACATATTAATATATTAAACTTACAATATATGTATTTTAAACTTATAAGGTGTTAATAACTACAAAAAGAAACTTAACTATAATTACAATATAGGGCACATCTCAGAGGTGGAGGCAGCAGGAAACCACAGTTCACACAGAAGCCTTTTGAAGAAGTGGAGCAGTGTCTGAAGTAGAGGGAACATGAGATCTAGGGAGTGGACCTTCCTGTTATTTTTCTAAAGCTATGGTGAGATTTGTGCCCAAATACTAAATTGGTTGGCATCATGTGAGATTCTCTAACTGAAAGATCTTTTTTAAAAACTACAAATAAAATTAGGGCTACAGCAGGGTCAATTCCGTGGCTCACACTGTTGGTGTGGAATCACAGAACATCGTGGGCTTTTATTATAACTCATGTAGAGGTAGAGGAATTGAAAATATGAAAACTAAACACAGATGTCCATTAGTTTGTCTGTGTCCATGATTTAGCAGGGTTTCTGTTAATCAAGAAGACTCGAGCTCTGGGAATTGCAATGTAGATATCTGGCCGCTCAACAGGTTAGCGGTGCCAGGGATTTATCCAGATCTATGCACAACTGGAAAAGTCCTTCTACTTTGTCTTTCAACAGATTAGGCACATGACAATTGTCTTTTATTCTCTGTAAGAATAACTCTTGTGAGAATGTAATTCAAGAATGGAAGACACAATTTTTAGTTATTTAATTTTTAGTAACTTACAGAAATTGTAATCTTAACAGAAAGCTATTTCTAAATTTCAAAACATCTTAGTCCAATTTTTTGAACCATGATATTTTTCCAAACAGCATTCTTCAATTAATAGCTTACTGAATATGCTTCACATTTTGAACATATGTTTTCATTAATTTTTTGTTGTAATGCTCGTTCATCTACTACGGAAATTAGAGCGAGTGAGTGGTAATGGAGAATGTGGACCCATTAAAGGCAGAAGCAGATGTGACTATAATGGATTATCATGAAATGACAGATTGCTTAAATGACTATATTATATCCGTTTTCACAGAGAACTTGCGCCCCCTGGTATTAAAAGAAATAGGTGAGGAAATTGCATGTTTGAGAACTGTCCCTTTGGATTGGAAGACTGCAAATGTTATTCCTCTATTTAATAAGGGAGGAAGAAACCAGGAAACTATAGACCTCTCAGTTTAATGTTAGTTGCGAGGAAGTGACTGGAATTTATCAGGGACAGTGATAGAACACTTAGAAACATATGAGCTGATCAGAAAGTCAGCACAAATTTGTGAAGGATGAGTCAAGTCTGCCAGATCGGTTGAATTTTTTGAGGAGATCATTAACATGGTGGATAAGGCAAATGGTCAACGAATGTGGTTTATATAGACTTCCAGAAGGTATTGATAAGGTTCTAGATAAGGTTCTACATAAGAGATTACCACCAAAAGTAAAATTGGAAGAATTAGAGATAACATTGTGGGATGGATTGGGAGATAAGTGATAGAGAATAGGGATTAATTCAATGTGCCCTGATATATTGTTTTCCTTTATTCTTTCATGGCATGTGGGTATTGCTAGCTAAGCCAGCATTTGTTGCCCATTCCCAATGGCTACAACTGAGTGGCTTGCTAGGCCATTGCAGAGGGAAGATAAGAGTCAACCATATTGCTGTGGGTCTGGAGTCACACAGAGGCCTGACCAGGTAAGGATGGCAGATTTCCTTCCCTAAAGGACATTCGTGAAAAGATTGGTTTTTACAACAATCTATGATGGTTTCATGGGACTAGTTTTATGTTCCAGATTTATTAACTGAATTCAAATGGAACCCGTGTCCCCAAGCCATTATTCCAGACATTGCCACCACACCGCCATCTCCCCAAGGTGTGGCTAGTGATGTTCCTCAGGGATTTGGAGTGTGGTCAGATTTTCACCATATGCATCAATGAACTGGACGAAGGAAAAAGAGATTTGTTATTATGCATCCATGTTTGTAGATGACAATAAGTTAGGAAGTATATAAATTGGATGGAAGCATGAAGAGTGGACATAGGGCAGATTTAGTAAATGGGCAAAACTGTAACAGAAGTAGCACTGGATTTAAGAAAGACCATTGGAATATTTTCTTAATGCTGAAAAACTAAGATTGAGAAGAGAGATTTAGGTTTCTAGGTCCTCCCTAAAAACTAATGCGCAGGTACAAAAAGTACTCTAAAAGGCAATGGCAAGATAAACACACAAGACAAATTCCATTTTAGAAATATTGGGACCTAAACTCCAAGCTCCCCAGCGTCGGATTTGGGGGGTGCCCCAAAGATGCGCTGGGGAATCCCTCCGGGAAGTTCCCAGGTAAGGGTTTGCACAGCAATTACCCAGAAGCGCACACTTCGTCTGGACAATTGCGCCGCGCTGGGAACCATCCGAAAATGGGGTTTAAATCGCAAACTTTGGATGGTTCTGCCAGGATTACACCAATAGTTACTCAAAAAAGTTAGAAAAATGAAAACCTCTTCTAACTTCTGCATAACAAGTGTAAAGGCCCAGACCAATCCCCCAACGGGATTTCCCCCCCTCAGCCCCAACCCCCCCAAGGAACTAGACCACCCCTGACTAACCGCCCTCTTCCCACTGTATTCCCCACCCACTTTCCCCCACCACACCGCCACCCAACACTCCACGCACCCCCGTCTACTGGCCTGGCTCCTACCCCCTGACCCCCATCCACCCCAACATGTCCAACCCATGCACTCCAAAATTGCAAACCCCACCCCCCACCCCACACCAAAACGTCTGACACTCCAGCACCCCACCCGAATGTTCGGCCCACTCCACTCCCTCCTGATGACTGAACAACTCCTCCCCCCCGCCACAAGCCCTCCAAATGTCCGACCCCCCAGGCCCTCCAGGTGCCCGAACTCCACCCCCCTCCCCTCCAGGTGCCCAACCACCCCTATGAATGTTCGGCCCGCTGCACCACCCCCCTGATGTCCGACCCAACCCCTTCACCTCCCCGCCACCGAATGTCCGATCCCCAACACCACCACCCCCGCCGAATGGTCTGGCCCACTGTACCCCCTCCCGATATCCTCCCCACCTGACCTCTGAACACCTCCACCCAAAAATCCTTTTCACTTACCTCTTCCCTGACAATTTCAATGGGACCTTTAAACTTACCTGCTTTATGGCAGCTGGCACCATAAAAAAAGGGGGCAAGTCCTCCTTCAATTTGATGGTGCTGGACTTTGGCGCTGGGCTTTGGAGACAGCCGTGCTGCCTGGATCTCGACCGGCCTGAGTTGGAAGGTTGGATGACACAGGCACGGAAGAAATTCGGCGTAGGTAAGTGGGTGTGGAATGGCAATCCGACGCTGATTGCCACTCCGAGGAAGTTATGGCCCATTAAATTAGAAGTAGGCCATTCAGCCTTTCGAGCCTGTCATTCAACAGGATCATGGCTGATTTGCATCTCAACTCCACTTCCTGCTTTTTCTCCATATAGCTTAAAATAAAACTATCAATCTCAGTCCTGAAAATTCCAGCAAGTACAGCCTTTATGGGAAGGCAGTTCCTGTTTTCCACTACCTTTTGTGTGGAGAACGTGCTTGGTGATTTCACTCCTGAGCGTCCTAGCCTTAATTTTAAAATGATCTGAATTATCCCTTATCTAAATTCCCCCTATCAACCTATCAAATTCCTTTATCATTTTTTACAACCTGTCCTCATTTTAACTCAGTCTTTCAGAATTACCAGGGCCATCCTCCCCATTATCACAGGGTACAGTTTTCTAAATTATTCCAGAATTTTTGCATCCAGTGCTTTACATGCAGGCCCAATCCATGTGCTCTTTACTCTTTGTGCTAGAAGTAACTGCTTATATCAATCCTAAATATTATGGAATCATTGAATGCCTTGGCACAGAAACTAGTCATATGGCTCATTAGGTTTATGCTGGTGCTTTTCTCTACATGAAGCTCCTAACCAAATCTATTCTCACTTGCTCTCCATACATCTTCAGGGTTTTCTACCAAATCACACTGCAATCAGTAAAGGCATTTTTTTTTCTAGGCTCCTCTTCAATTCTTAGATTTTAAACTTCTGTCCCCGTGTTACAGTCTCACCAACCAGTGAAAACAAATCTTTCACTATTTGTCTTATAATTCTTCATAGTCTTGAAGGCCTCCCTTAGGTTCGCCTCCCAAACCTTTCTTCATAACCGCAACCATTCATCCTAGTAACATCCTAATGAATCTACACTGTGGTTTCTCCATTTCTTTTTGTAATGAGGTGTCCAAAATTCACGCCATGACCAATTTTACCGGAAGTCTGGCGTTGCCCTCAAGGATCATTTCACAAAAACAAAAAAAAACTTTAAATTGTATTGTATGAATTATCAGAATCAGTAACATTTTTTATTTTTGCACGGGAATTCCAGTGACGTAGTTACTCGAAAACTATTGCCATCTTATGTATTCTGCTTGGACAAAAACCAAAGATGTTGTAACAGCTCCCCACAAGCAGCCATCAGGAACGACATTCTGATCCACAGCACGCTGCCATATGCCAGCTCTAAAATTAAACAATTTCTCTGACGTGATTGGCAACAAATTTAAATGTTTCTTTCTTGCAGCCTCTCTCATCATCTGTGACTTAAAAATAGAAGAAGTACTCCCCTTCATTCCAGAGATTAAATGTATTAATTTTTAGTGGCAGTGGTTGAATGCCTGTGCATTGTAACATGGCCATTCTGCACATCAAAATAAGATTCCCAAAAGGAACCCCAAATTCTGGCTGTAACACTAGAATTTGCAACAAAGGACATCTATATATATTTTTTTTTTATAAAAATCAAAACTTGCTGTATTCTTTCCTATCCCAACTCATTATCTTGGACTGCAAAACATTTAGAAATTCCTTATTGGTCTCAGTTTACCCTTCTCCCTGCAACCTAAGTATTTCTTTTAAATCAAAGCTTGATGTTACCTGATCACTACTTCTTTATCATACTCTGTTCAAGTTTAGTGTCTTGAACTATAGGCCTTCAGCCATAGAACCACTGAAAAGTTGCAGTGCAGAGAAGCCATTCAGCCCATCATGTCTGCGCCAGCCAAAAAGGGAAAAAAGAAACAAGCCACTCATTTCAATCCTACTTTCCAGCACCTGATCTGTAGCCTTGCAGGTTACAGCACTTGCAGCCAACTTTCTTAACTTTTGATAGGTCCTCTTTAAATATTTTGAAGCCCAATGAAATGGACATGATATATTAAGAAATGTGAAGACATTACCACTAAGTACATTGTGGCTGCTAATTGTATGCTTATTATATCACAATATCATTTTTTAAAGTGCATAAATTAAACAGATAAAAACAAAAAACTGCAGATGCTGGAAATCCAAAACAAAAACAGAATTACCTAGAAAAACTCAGCAGGTCTGGCAGCATCGGCGGAGAAGAAAAGAGTTGACGTTCTTTTCTTCTCCGCCGATGCTGCCAGACCTGCTGAGTTTTTCCAGGTAATTCTAAATTAAATAGGTACTTCAGTTCAATTTCCCCAACCCCACCCAAAGGCTGGTGTACAGGCCATTAACTGCCAGCAACCCCAAGCAGTCATAATGAGTGCTGGGAAGCCATATTGCCAGTGCGGGGGGAAGGGGAGGTGGTTCCTGGGTTTCACTGCCCACCATGATGATGTTCCCATTCAATAACCACTTTTTAATAGTGATCAATAGATCAGCAGCAGGAACCTCCTTTGAAATTTCCTCTCCCGAACTCAGGGATAAAGCTTTTAAAATTGCCCCTTTTTCAAACAGTTTCCTGTACACACAAGGTAACATTTCAACTATCGCTAATAAAATGTGTTTCGCTTCAGAGTTCCATCAGTCATCCACTACATTTGACCTGTGTAACACATACACACAAAGCTCTTACCTGCACCTCGGTTTGGCGGATCTCTAGCAGGTGGTGGTGGTCGGTTTTGGGAGGGTGAAGGAGATGGAGGGGGAGGAGCGACTCCCCGCATTGGTCCTGCTGACTTGCGTGATAATGAGTTGTGTCTCTGCGGCAATTCTGGGGCAGCTTCATTCCCAGGACTGGAAGGGCCATTATGTACATGGGGAGGTTGCCTATAAGGTGGGGGAGGGGGTGGCAAAGGCTGGCTCTGAATGTTACCAAGCCTTGGTGATGGGGGAGGCTTGACAGAGGGAGGGGCAGGCGGTCCATCTCGATTGCCAGGAGTCCTTTGTCCTGGAGTAGGAGGCAAAGGCTTTTCCCTGTTGTATGGTCCACTGGAATGAGTTCTGCTGCTGTGCATAGGTGGCGGAGGTGGATTTGTACGTCTTCCAATTGGAGGCGGCGGTGGTGGTGCTGATGCGCTGTGCCTCACACCACCAGCACTACTGGGGCGGGATGTGCTGGAAAGATCCGGTAATGAAGGTCGATGAACTCTTGGAAGTTCTGGTGGTGATGTTTTACTCTGTGAATCAGAATCATCACTGTAACGGTTACTGCTGGAAGGAGGTCGCGGAGCAGCAGATCTTGAACTAGGTGGATTTAGTGCTGTTTTACCGGATGCAGATTCTGAAATAAAAGGAATATGCAGTTGAAACATAAAGTGCCATATTTAAAAATTTCACCCTAGACTCCTTGATGGTTTAGTGAGTTTGCTCCATGACTAGTGAATGATACTAACCCAGAGTACAATTCAGTTATCTGATTAGCAGGAGGATAGCTTCCATTGGCTTGAACATCCCAGAGTTAGAAGAGTGTTCAGATTCCCTATTGTTGGTCCCTGCTGGAATTGCATGCGTGAGAACAGCAACTGTAGACAGAAACCGTCACTATATACTCGCAATCAAAAAGCTTGTCAACAGTCATTGTCAGGGCTTACTTGGCAAAGATGCAAGAGTGTGCTCATGAAACAATTCTACAGCAAAAAGCCAACAATGTCAGAAGGGGAAAGGAGCAGGTGGGGTGATCATTCTTCCATCACGTCTCTGGATGGTTGGCCCTAGCTGCCTATTCAACCACATCAGCGTCCAGTTCAAGCGTGATTAAATCCTTATTCACATCCCCACACATATACTTTACAGCTGGAGTCACTGCACAGTAATTAGAAGTGCAAATTCTTGTTGACTTTCTCCATTAACATGAGATTGTGGGCGAGGGAAGAAATTGGAAAAAAATCCACTAAAACATTTACAGCCTTCGTTGTTCCAGTTTTAACATTATGGATTTTATTTGCGGCAGAGACAGAAGAAAATCAAAAGCACTTCAGCTGCATAATTATGCTGCTGACCTTCACCCATTTCTAGTTTGGTGGCTGGCAGGAGAACTGGAGCCCAAACACAGGTTAACAGCATGAATGTTAAAACCCGGCACAGCTCGATCTTGCCTGCACTGCTGCAAAACCTTAATTCGCTCTTTCAACGTGGATAATGTGAGAAGCTTGATTGCTTCATAAAAGGTAGCTTCACCTCCCAACTACACAGGACATTTTAGAAATTCTTTCACATGTGGGCGTCGCTGGCTAGGCCAACAGTTATTGCCCATCCCTAATTGCCCTCGAGAAGGTGGTAGTGGTGAGCCACCTTCTTGAACTACTGCAGTCCATGTGGCATAGGTACACCCACAGTGCTGTTAGGAAGGGAGTTCCAGGATTTTGGCCCAGCAACAGTGAAGGAATGGCGATATAGTTCCAAGTCAGGATGATGTGTGGCTTGCAAGGTCACTTGCAGGTGGTAGTGTTGCCATATGTCTGCTGTCCTTCTAAATGGTAGAGGTTTGGAAGGTGTTGTTGAAGGAGCCTTGGTGAGTTGTTGCAGTGCACCTTGTATATAGTACACACTGCTGCCACTGCGCGTTGATGCTGGAGGGAGTGTATCTTCAGGTTAGTAAATGGGGTGCCGAACAAGCGGACTGCTTTGCCCTGGATCATGTTGAGCTTTAATGTTGTTCGAGCCACATTCATTCAGACAAGTGGAGAGTATTCCACCACACAACTGACTTGTGCCTCTTAGATGGTGGACAAGCTTTGGGGAATCAGCAGGTGAGTTAAACACCTCAGAATTCCTAGCCTCTGACCTGCCCTTGTATTAGCCAAACTATTTATATGGCTGGTCTAGTTCAGTTTGTGGTCTGTTGTTTTGCCTTCGTTCCCAGGATGCAGTCATTTTTACTGCTGACTAGGCCAGCATTTTTTCCCCACCCCTAATTGCCTTTGACAAGGTGGTGGTGAGCCACTTTCTTGAACCACTGCAGTCCATGTATTGTAGGAACACCTGCAATACTGTTAAGAAGGGAGTTCCAGGATTTTGACCCAGAGACAGTGAAGAAACGGTGATATATTTCCAAGTCAGGATGGTGTGTGGCTTGAAGGGGAACCTGCAGGTGGTGGTGCTCCCACGTCTCTGCTGCCCTTGTCCTTCTAGGCAGTAGAGGTCACGGGTATGGAAGGTGCTGTCGAAGGAGCCTTGGTGAGTTGCTGCAGTGCACCTTGTAGATGGTACACACAGCTGCCACTGTACATCAGTGGCGGAGGGAGTGAATGTTTAAGGTGATGGATGGGGTGCCAATCAAGCAGGCTGCTTTGTCCTTGATGGTGTCAAGCTTTCTGAATGTTGTTGGAGCTGCACTCATCCTGGCAAGTGGACTGTATTCCAACATCTGACTTGTACCTTGTAGATGGTCGACAGACTTTGGGGAGTCAGAACTGAGTTACTTTCCACAGAATTCCCAGCCTCTGACCTGCTCTTGTAGCCAGTATTTTTATGGCTGGTCAAGTTCTTTTTCTGGTCAACAGTAACCCCCAGGATGTTGATAGTGGAGGATTCGGCAATCACAATGCCACTGAACATCAAGAAGCAATGATTAGATTCTCTTTTTGGAGATGGTTATTACCTGGCACTTGTACTCGCGAATGTTACTTGCCACTTATCAGCTCAAGCCTGAATGCCCAAACCAATCAACTACCTGTTTTCCTGTAATGTCACACTAAGAATTTTCTCAGAATGCGGTTGGTCTGCTCTGGAGCCACAAACTGGACTGGACTGACTGCCTCTTTTGGCGTCCTCCTTTCCCCATTCCTCCTGGTGCTGTTTCCGGCATTCTTCACTGAACCAGGGCTGATCCTCCAGCTTGATGATAATGGTAGAGTGAGGAATATGCTGGGCCATGAAATTACAGATTGCCATTGAATACAATTCTGCTGCTGCTGATGGCCCACAGCACTTCATGGGTGACCAGTTTTAAGCTATTTGTGGAACCTTGTTATGTGCAAATTGGCTACTGCACTTTTTATATTGCAGTACTGAATAGACTATTGTTCTGAATGTATCCGATTTAGCACAGTGGTAGTGCCACACAACATAATGGAGGATTACCTCAATATGAAGGCAGGGCTTCGTCTTCACAAGGGGAGATGGCGGCATAATGGTAATGTCACTTGCCTAATAATCCTGAGGCCCAGGCTAATGCTCTAGACAATGGTTCAAATCCCACCATGGCAGCTGGTGAAATTTGAATTCAATTAATAAATCTGGAATTGAAAGCTAGTTTCAGAGATGGCAATGATGAAACTATTTCTTTTTCCAGTATATAGGGTCTTTAGGCGAGACAGGAAAGGAGGTAAAAGAGGAGGGGGTATCGCAATATTGATCAAGGAATCAATTACAGCAGTAAGGACGGATGACATCTTAGAAGGCCCCTCAAATGAAGCCATATGGGTAGAACTGAAAAACAAAAAAGGGGCAATCACATTGCTGGGAGTGTACTATTGGCCCCCAAACAGTCGGAGAGAAATAAAAGAGCAGATATGTAGGCAAATTTCAGAGAACTATAAAAACAATAGGGTAGTGATAGTGATGGATTTCAACTTCCCGAACATAAACTGGGTTAGTCATAGCGTGATAGGTTTAGAAGGAGCAGGATTCTTAAAATGCAGCCAGAAGAGTTTTTTTAAGCCAGTATGTAGAAGGTCCTACAAGAGAGTCCTGGACTTAATTTTAGGGAATGAAGCTGGGCAAGTGGTAGAGGTATCAGTGGGGGAGCATTTTGCAGATAGTGATCATAACTCCATTAGATTCAAGGTTGTTATGGAAAAGGACAAGGATGGACCAGAAATCAGAGTTCTAAATTGGGTGAAGGCCGGTTTTAATAAGATCAGATATGAACTGGCCAGAGTGGATTGGGAGCAGCCACGTTTAGGTAAATCTGAGTCACGGCAGTGGGACTCATTCAAGAAGGAAATAGGGACTGTACAGGGCCAACATATTCCAGCAAAGATAAAGGGTGGGACCAACAAATCCATGGAACCCTGGATGTTGAGGGATATACAGAATTGGATAAAGAGAAAAAGGGAGACTTATGGTAGATACCGAAGGCTCAAAACAGTGGAAGCCCTAGAGGAATATAGAATGTATAAGGGGGAAACTTAAAAAGGAAATTAGGAGAGCAAAAAGGGAGCATGTAAAAACATTGACAGGTAAAATAAAGGAAAATCCAAGTTATTTTATAAATACATTAAGAGTAAGATGATAAAAGCAAAAAAACTTTAACTGTGTTCCTCTCCGCAGATGCTATCAGACCTGAGTTTTTCCAGGTATTTTTATTTTTGTGAAGAGTAAGAGGATAACTAGGGAAAGAGTAGGGCTCGTTAAGGACCATAGTGGTAACTTGCCGGAAGACGTAGGTAGGGTTCTAAACTAATACCTTGTGTCGATGTTCACAAGTGAGAGGGATGACATGGGTATGGAAATCAGGCAGAAGGACTGTGATATAATTAAAGAAATTAGCATCGAAAAGGAGGAGGTTCTAAGTGGTCTGGCAGGATTAAAAGTAGATAAATCTCCAGGCCCGGATGAAATGTACCCCAGGCTGTTAAGTGAGGCAAGGGAGCAGATAGCAGGGGCGCGGGCAATAATTTTCAATACCTCTCTGGCCAAGGAGAGGTGCCAGCAGACTGGAGAACAGCCAATGTGACACCGTTATTCAAGAAGGGAGGAAGGGATAAACCAGGGAACTACAGGTGAGTCAGTCTAACTCCGGTGGTGGGGAAACTATTGGAAGCAATTCTGAGGGACAGAATTAATCTACATTTGGGGAGGCAGGGATTAATCAAGGACAGTCAGCATGGTTTTGTTAAGGGGAGATCCATGTCTGCCCAATTTGTTTGAATTTTTCGAAGAAGTAACCAGGTATGTAGATGAGGGCAATACATTTGACGTAGTGTTCTTGGACTTCAGCAAGGCTTTTGATAAGGTCCCGCATGGGAGACCGATAACCAAGGTAGGGGACCATGGGATCCAAGGCAATTTGGCAAATTGGATCCAGAATTGGCTGAGTGGCAGGAAGCAGAGGGTAATGGTCGAGGGATGTTTTTGTAGCTGGATGCCTGTGTCCAGTGGGGTTCCACAGGGATCGGTGTTGGGTCCCTTGCTGTTTGTGGTATATATGAAAGTTTTAGACTTAAGTGTAGGAAGGTTGATCAGTAAGTTCACAGATGACACAAAAATTGGTGGGGTGGTAATTAGTGAGGAGGATAGCCTTAGATTACAGGAAGATATAGACGGGCTGGTCAGCTGGGCTGATCAGTGGCAAATGGAATTTAATCCAAATAAGTGTGAGGTGATGCACTGGAGCAGGACAAACAAGGCACAGGAATACAAGATGAATGGTAGGACCCTGGGAAGTATGGAGGATCATGCACTGGTACGCATGTCCACCGGTCCCTTAAGGTAGTGGGACATGTATATAAGGCATATGGGATACTTGCCTTTATTAGCTGAGGCATATAAAGGAACGTAAGAGCAGGGAGGTTATGCTGGAACTGTATAAAACACTGGTAGAGCCACATCTAGAGTATTGCAAGCAGTTCTGGAATCCGCATTGTAGGAAAGATGTGATTGCACTAGAGAGTGCAGAGGAGATTTACTAGGATGTTGCCTGGGCTGGAGAGTTTTAGTTACGAGGAGATTGGATGGACTGGGATTATTTTCCTTGGAGCAGAGGAGATTGAGGGGGGATATGATTGAGGTGAATAAAATTATGAGGGGCATAGATAGGGTAGACAGGAAGGAACTTTTCCCCTTAGTAGAGGGATCAATAACCAGGGGGCATAGATTTAAGGTAAGGGGCAGGAGGTTTAGAGGGGATGTGAAGAAGAATTTTTTCACCCAGAGGGTGGTGGGAATCTAGAACTTTGCCTGAAAGGATGGTAGAGGCAGAAACCCTCATAATATTTAAGAAGGATCTGGATGTGCACTTGCAATGCCATGCCATACAATACCTAGTGCTGGAAAATGGGATTAGAATAGCTAGGTACTTGTTTGACCAGTGCAGACTCAATGGGCCGAAGAGCCTTTTCTGTGCTGTAGATCTTTAGGACTTTATAACAAGGACTATGCAATGATCACTCCCACCTATACTGTCTTGGACAAATGTATCTGCGACAGATTGGTGAGGACCAGGTAAAGAAGCAATTTCCCTCTTGTTAGTTCCCTCACCACCTGCTACAGGTTCTGTCTGGCAGATGTGTCTTTCAAGACTCTGCCAACTCAGTCAGTAGTGATATTACCGAGCCACTCTAGGTGACGGACATTGAAGTACCCCACCCAAATCACATTCTGTGGACTTCAGTTATGTGTGACAGTAGGATATTGCAACTTTAACGCAAGGTGAGAATGTAATAAAATGTGATGAGAACTGTCACACATTTTTAATTTCACAGCACGCAGAGAAGTCTCATTAAAAAGTCTGATAAAAAATAAGTTAATTAGCGCTAGGAATCAGATATTGGAGTAATGGTTTGGAAACAAAACCAACTTTTAAGCCGAGGAGTCTTCTCACAACAGTAACCAGGACTAAAAAGACAAAATGGTTACATTTTTTAGCAGGTCAGGAAACATCTATGAGGAGGGAAACAGGGTTAATGTTTCAGGTTGATACCTTTATTCAAGCTGAAACATTAACACTGTCTCTCTTTCCATTTCCAGTGTTTTTATATTTAGTTTCAGGTTTCCAGCATCCACAGTATTTTCCTTTTGTTGTAATCAGAACTTTTTAAAAAATTCATTCACGGGATGTGGATTTCGCTGGCTGGGCCAACAGTTATTGCCCATCCCTCATTGCCCTTGAGGAGGTGGTGGTGAGCTGCCTTCTTGAACCGTTGCAGTCCATGTGGTGTAGGTACAGCCCACAGTGCTATTAGGGAGGGAGTTCCAGGATTCTGACCCAGCCATAGTGAAGGAACGGCCGATATATTTCCAAGTCAGGATGGTGAGCGACTGTAGAGCGAGGCCGACTGAAAACTGATAGTATCACGGTAGGTCTTTCTAAATAAAAGCTCAACTCTTTAATACCAACTAGAATATAAAACCAGGGTACTAATATATGCATAGCACTTTTCATGATGCAAGGAGGTTCAAATCACTTATAGCCAACAAACTATATTTTAAATAATCTATTCAGTATTGTAATGTAAAAAGTGCAGTAGCCAATTTACACATAGCAAGGTTCCACAAATAGCAATAAGAGAAGTGGCCACATAATCTGTTCTAGTGATGTTGGTTGAAGGATAAATATCAGCCAGGGCACCAGACACTCCAGTGCTCTTAATCGAATACTGCCATGGAATCTTTTACATGCCCCAGAGAGGGAAGATGGGGGCCTTCTTTGGCATCTCACCCGAAAGACGGAATTTCTGACAAGGACTGTACTAAGGGATTGCTGCACGAAGTGCCAAGAGACAAGTAGCCAGAATGGGATTTAATCATTCCTAGTGTGTTTGTGGCTCAGTGGTAGGCTACATAGTGCCATGAAGCTGTTGGAGAGTGGAAATGATCATTTCCTTTAACATCTTTTATTGCTGATTATCAGAACATCTTTATTGATAATCAGTTGTCAAGGGGAGGCGCTGGCATAATGGTATTGCCAATGGACTGGTAATCCAGAAATCCAGGGTAATGCTCTGGGGACCTGTGTTCGAATCCCACCATGCCATGAATTTGAATTCAATAAATATCTGGAATTAAAAGTCTAATGATGACCATGAAAAACCCATCTGGGTCTGCTGTCCTTACCTGGTCTGGCCTACATGTGACTCCAGACCCACAGCAACGTGGTTGACTCTTAAATGCCCTCTGAGCATAGGCAATTGGGATGCTGGCCTAGCTACATCCCATGAACGAATAAGAATAAAGCTATTTCAAGTGCCAATCAGGTAGCGAGTCATCTCCTTCACACTGGAAGGCACCACTGAAATAAGAGTGATGAAGCAAATCTGGAGCAAGTGGAGATCCTTCCATAGGCAGTATTTGGCCTTGTGAAGGGTTCAGGTCTTGTCCTGAACCCTTCACCACCCTGGAGTTGGGCAAAGTTCTACAAAACCATCAAGATGGGCCCTACTGCTGGTTATGACAACATCCTCCCTGAGTTTCTAAAACATCTGGGCCCATGGGCCTGCTCCTGATTGGCCCAATTCTTTACAAAAGGCTGTCAAAATGTTGCCACATGTCTAAAGCCATTGGTCTGCCAAAACCAGGCAAAGGCCCAAAATTACCATCAAACCAATATCCCTGCCATCAGTAGGCTTCAAGGTAGTAGAGCGACTAATCCTACGTTGGATGAAGCAGGAAGTGGAGAGCACAGAAACAAAGGACTTAGAAGCAGAAGTAGGCTATTCAGCCCTTCAAGTCTGCTCTGCCATTCAACAAAATCATGACTGAACTCGTGGTCTCAACTCCACTTTCCTGTCTGACCCATTAACCCTTGACTATCTTGTCTATTAAAAATTTATCTAATTCTGCCTTGAAAATATTCATTGACCCAGTCCACTGCTTTCTGGGGAAGAGAATTCCACATCCTAATGGCTCTCCAAGAGAAAAATAATCTCATTTCCATCTTAAAAGGTAGACCTCTTGCTCTTAAACTGTCCCCCCTAGTTCTAGTTAAACATCCCCCTGGTACCTACCCTATCAAGTCCCATCAAGATCTTATATGTTTCAGTTAGATCACCTCTCATTCTTCTAAACTCCAATGGGTATAGGCACAACCTGTTCAACCTCTCTCATAAGATAAGCCCTTCATCCCAGGAATTAGTCGAGTGAACCTTCTCTGAACTGTTTCTAATGCAATTATATCTTTCTTCAAATTAGGAAACCAAATTGTACACAGTACTCCAGATGTGATCTCAAAAACCCTGCATGTTATGCAGTCTCTCTCCATTTAAATAATATACTGCTTTTCTATTCTTCCTGCCAAAGTGGATAGGTTCATACTTTCCCACATTATACTCCATCTGCCAAATCTTTGCCCACTCACTTAACCTATCTATAGCACTTTGCAGGCTTTCTTCCTCCTCTTGACAACTTACTTTCCTACCTATCCTAGTGTCATCTGCAAATTTAGCTACCATACATTCAGACCCTTCATCTAAGTAATTGATATGGATTGTAAATAGTTAAGGCCCCAGCACTGATCCCTGTGGCACTCCACGAGTTACTGCTTGCCAACTCAAGAAAGACCCACTATCCTTAATCTCTGCTTCCTGTTAGCCAGCCAATCCTTTATCCATGCCTACACCATGAGCTCTTATCTTGTGGCACCTCATCAAATGTTTTTTTGAAATCCAAGTACACCTTTATCCACCTTGCTTGTTACTTCCTCAAAGAACTCCATTAGATTAGTTAAGCAATTTCCCTTTTAGAAGCCATGTTGATTCTGCCTGATCACATTATGATTTAAGTATCCTGCTATAACCTCCTTAATAATGGGTTCTAGCAATTTCCCATGACACAAGTTAGGCTAACTGGGCTACAGTTTCCCACTTTCTGTCTCCCTCCTTTTTTGAATAAAGGTGTTATGTTAGCTATTTTCCAATCTGCTGGGACCCTTCCAGAATCTAAGGAATTTTGGTAGATTATAATCGATGCTTCTACTATCTCTACAGCCACTTCTTTTAAGGCCCTAGGATGCAGACCTTCTGGTCCTGGGGACTTGTCAGCCTTCAGGTCTAATACTTTTCCCAGTATTTTTTCCCTGTTGATGGTGATTACTTTAAGTTCCTCTATCCCATCCTAATTGTGGACCAAGCAGGCTTTCCACAAGGAAGCAACGCATGCAATCAGGTGCATTAATCAGACCAGATAATTGCATTAACCACTTCCATTGAAAATGGTTTTCAGAGGAATCTTAAAACAGGGGCAATTTTCCCTGACGATACAGTCTGGCACATTGGCTTATTTGTCAAAATATCAAGAGCTCGCCT
Source organism: Carcharodon carcharias (assembly GCF_017639515.1). Lineage (NCBI taxonomy): Eukaryota > Metazoa > Chordata > Chondrichthyes > Lamniformes > Lamnidae > Carcharodon > Carcharodon carcharias. The sequence continues at coordinate 11,956,504 of NC_054489.1, forward strand.
TCCCTAGGTTACTGACGCCACTGAACTGCTACTCCGGAGCAGACAATTTAGGCTGTATGTGGGTGACATGTCTAACGTCTGGAGGAAACAAACGAAAGGGCTACCCCAGGAGTCTGTCTTAGTCCCAGCCCTGTTCAACTTGTACACCAAGAACCTACTGCCAATCCTATCTCTGCAGTTTATCTATGCAGATGACATCAGCAGTGGTATACTGGCTCAGGCTTTCCTGGAGCTGGAAGGCATACTAAACGACGATATTGCTAAGCTGGCCGACTACTGCAAGACATGGTGCCTAAAAACAAGCACCCGTAAAACAGTCTTAGTACATTCCACCTTCACAGTGCCAACGCTAAGAGGAATCTGAAGATCACCCTAGATGGCCAGAGACGGAAGCACAATTCCCCACTCTCTCTATCTGTGCACTCTGGACAGAAACCACAAGTACCCGATCAAGACTGTTGTATCAAGCAAGCACTTACTCAGCAGTTAACCTGCTCTCTGATACTCAGTTTGGGTTCCACCAGAGCCACTCAGCTCAGCTCTTAACCTCCTTACAGCCTTGGTTCAAACATGAACAAAAGAGCTGAACTCAAGAGGTGAGGTGAGAGTGACTGCCCTTGATATCAAGGCCCCATTTGACATAGTGTGGCATCAAGCAGCCCTAGCAAAATTGAAGCCAATGGGAATCAGGGGGGAAACGCTCCACTGGCTGGAGTCAAACCTAGCACAAAGGAAGATGGTTTTGGTGGCTGGAGGGCAATCATTTCAGTCCCAGGACATCACTGCAAGAGTTCCTCAGGGTAGTGCCCGAGGCCCAACCAAGTTCAGCTGCTTCATCAATGACCTTCCCTCCATCATAAGGTCAGAAATGAGGATTTTCGCAGATGATTGCACAATATACAGCATATTTCGCGACTCCTCAGATACTAAAGCAGTCCATCCAAATGCAGCAAAACCTTGAGAATATTCAGGCTTGGGCTTATAAGCGACAAGTAACATTTGTGCACACAAGTGCCTGGCAATGACAATCTCCAGCAAGAGAGAATCTAACCATTTTACCCCATGACATTCAATGGCATTACCATTGCTGAATCCCCCACAATCAACATCCTGACCAGAAAATGAATTAGATTAGCCATATATATATATATATATATATATATATACACACATACTGTGGCTACAACAGCAAGTCAGAGGCTAGGTATTCTGCAGCATTGCCTCTCCACCATCTATAAGGCACAAGTCAGGAGTGTGATGGAATACTCCCCACTTGCCTGGATGAATGCAGCTCCAACACTCAAGAAGCTTGACACCATTCAGGGCAAAGCAGCCCGCTTACTGGCACCCGATTCACCACTTTAAATATTCCATTCCTCCACCACCAATGCACAGTGCAGCAACATAAAACCCATGACCTCTACCACCTAGAGGGACAAGGGCAGCAGTCGCATGGGAACACCACCACCTGCAAATTCCCCTCCAAGTCACTTACCATCCTGACTGAGCTATATTACCATTCCTTCACTGTTGATGGGTCAAAATCCTAGAACTCCCTCCCCAACAGCCCTGTGGGTGTACCTACACCAAATCGGCTGCAGTGCTCCAAGGAGGCAGCTCACCACCACCTCAAGGGCAATTAGGGATGGGTAATAAATGCTGGCCTAGCCAACATCACCACATCCCCTGAACGAATAGAAAAAAAAATTAAAAGCCACGACCTCATGGGGATCACGTCCCTAAGAACCCTGCTCTTGTCATCATGTGCTCAACTGCAGAATACTGCGCACCAGCATGGTACCAATTTGCCCACACCAAACTTATCGATGTGCAACTGAACTCCACAATGCACATTATCATAGGCACTCTTCAACCTCCCTGACTCCCAGTCCTGAGCAACATTTCCCCCCGCCACACCAGGAGGGTAACTGCACAGGTGAGCTACTGGAGTAGGCCTACTCCAACCCAAGCCTTCCCTTATTCAAGGACCTACTCAACCCACCAGCAGTATGCCTTCTCTCATGCCACACCATATGGTTAAACCCACCATAAGGAGTAATTCTGAGGACCTGTGGCAGGAAGGCTAGGCAGGAAAAAACATCCACCAGAGACCACTCTCTCATTGTAGGCTCCACTGCTTGTCCACTCAGCTTTGCTCTCCCACGGCGATATCGGGCCCTTTTAAACTTCCAGACTAGCCATGGCCTCTGTGCAGCCACCCAACATCAGTGGGGTCGTCAAGATCATCAAGGCTGCAGGTGTGGTGCAGGCTAAATAATGACTCTCAATGCCGAGGATTATCTGCCGACTTAACTTGAAGCCGGGCTTAAAAAACCCAACTAGCCACTGACAAGGCTATTGTTTGGCTCTGTGGCTATGCACTCACTAAATAAAATAAAATAATCTCAAAGGGTACTACGGTCCACATTCCAACAATTACCCAGTTAAACCTCATTAAAGAAAGAAGGGGGAGGGGGCTTATTCAAAGTACCTGAATTGTCTCTGTGTCCTACCGGGCGAAGCTTAGGAACTCCACCCTGAAACAAACCACCCATTGATGGGACTGGCCCTCCAGAAACAGGTCCTGCGCCAAATCCTCCACCTCCACCACTGCCACCTCCCACTCCTCCTTTAGCATCTGTAAATAAAGAAAAGTCTATTATTAAGTTTACACAATGGTAATTAGCCTTCTGATAAACTTCAGTGACCTCAAGGCACTTGATGCAGCACAAGTGACGAAAATGCAGTCCAGGCAAAAATCAGCAAGCAACTTAAAGTAACGCACATTGCCAACCCACTGCCAGCAAGTTTATTGAGCCAATATGCATTAGAGAAAAAAACTGAACTGAGCCAATAAACTTTACTGTTGTGCATTATACTTCTTGTATGGTGCTTTTAATTCTTCAACTCAAACTGCCTTCAAAACTAAGAGGAAAGCACCAGCACTTCACCATAATTTTAGACAACTCGAAAGTGTTCTTTCTGAACAGGTCCCAAGTTTGAAAAGACAATATCTGTAATTGTACCATTGGGACATGGGAGACTGATAATGAAGGTAAGAGCCCATGGAATCCAAGGCGATTTGGATCCAGAATTGGCTGACTGGCAGGAACCAGAGGGTGATGGTTGAGGGGTGTTTTTGTGACTGGATGCCTGTGTCCAGTGGGGTTCCACAGGGATCGCTGTTGGGTCCCTTGCTATTTGTGGTATATATAAACAATTAAGTTTGCAGATTACACAAGAATTGGTGCAGTGGTAAATAGTGAGGAGGATAGCTTTAAATTACAGGAGGATATAGACAGGCTGATCAGATGGACTGATCAGTGGCAAATGGAATTTAAGCCGGATAAATGTGAGATGATGCACTGGGGCAGGACAAACAAGACACGGGAATACATGATGAATGGTAGGACCCTGGGAAGTACCAAGGATCAGAAGGACCTCTGTGTGCATGTCCACCGGTCCCTTATGGTAGCAGGAAGGTAGATAAGGTGGTTAAGAAGGCAAATGGGATACTTGCCTTTATTAGCTGAGGCACAGAATATAAGAGCAGGGAGGTTATGCTGAAACTGTATAAAACGCTGGTTAGGCCACAGCTAGAGTACTACATGCAGTTCTGGAATCCGCATTGTAGGAAGGATGTGATTGTACTAGAGAGAGTGTAAAGGAGATTTACCAGGATGTTGCCTGGGCTGGAAAGTTTTAGTTATGAGGAGAGATCAGATAGACTGGGGTTATTTTCCTTGGAGCAGATTGAGGTGAATGAAATTATGAGGGGCATTATTAGGGTAGACAGGAAGGAATTTTTCCCCTTGCTGGAGGGATCAATAACCAGGGGGCATAGATTTAAGGTAAGGGGCAGGAGGTTTAGAGGGGATGTGTAGAAGAATTTTTACACCCAGAGGATGGTGGGAATCTGGAACTCACTGCCTGAAAGAGTGGTAGAGGCAGAAACCCTCATAACATTTAAGAAGTATTTGGATGTGCAATTGAGATAGCATGGCATACAAGGCTATGGGCCTAGTGCTGGAAAATGGGATTAGAATAGTTTGGTGCTTGTTCAACCAGTGCAGACTTGATGGGATGAAGGGCCTTTTTCTGTGCTGCAGACCTCTATGGCTCTATGACTTTCACAGTTTAAGTAAATAATGGGCAACCAAGTCACAAACTCACCATTATAGTTCACTGAAATCCTAGCAACATCACTGCTCTTTACTTTTGCTACTTACTTTCAAGAATTGGGGCACTTCTATCATTCACATTGGTCACTTTTCGAAGTTTGGCTCCCTTTGTGATATCATTTAAGAGTGCCCCTCGATTACGCTGCTCGTCTCTGGTCAATTTAGGTGTAGCTGTATTTGCCTGTTTAAAAAGATTAAAATTAACCAAAAAGTTTTTTAAAAATTCTGCTGCAAATCACAATTGAAGACTGACTATCTGTATATGACTTTTTACAATGTACTCTGATCAATGTTACGATGCAGCAAGAGTTTCTTGGCACACTTTTGCTTATGCAGTCTTGTATTGATATGCAACACACACATTCCATCTTTGTCCAGCTGGTGCAATAATATAGACTATATCTGAAAGACCGAAGTCTTGTGTGCTAATTTTTAACCAAAATGATAATTGCTCAAACTGTCACAGACCCTGCTCGCATGCCTTTCTTCTTACCTGACTTAAAGTTGGGGGTGGAGGGGGTGCAGCAGGTGGGGGAGGGGGTGGCGGAGGTATTGGCATATTTTCCCACTGCCTGCTGATTCAGTCTCTGTTGTATTTCACAGTGTTCTGGGTCATTCATATATCTGAAAAATATGCAAATGCATTGCGATCAGGGTACAAGTTTATTCTACGTTGTCATCAATTGGTATTTCAAAATTCCCATCCCTTCAAAATTTCTCCACCTCTTTCCAGAAAGCACCAATTTATCATGGGGTGTTGATCCAGAGATGACCAGCAGTCTTCCAGTATTTCATTTGCAGCCATTCTTCAAGCATTAATTAAGGCAGCATATATCTGCAGAAATTTAACTGTGGAGGTGTGATCAGTACACACTTTCTTATCTTTACTCAACATTCACAAAACGCACTTTCTAGCAGGGTCATTGGATAGAAATCAGGAGTAGGAACTCAGCTAAGGTTATTGATTTGCGATTCACTCAGAAAAATGGACAGAATTGCAGTATCCAAACCCTGCAGCAGGGGTTAGTATAGGCAGAACCATTTCACACAGTGTATTTGTTCTTCATTTCCAAATTATTTTTTGATCCCTTTCTGAATACAAACAACTGTTTGAATGTGTGTTCAATCATCTTCATAATTAGGTTATTGTAAAGCATCCTTCTTGTTCCAATTAGGGCAAATCCAGCTTCCTCAATCTCTTCCCAATTTAAGATTCTAGTGTTATGGAATCATCCTGATGTTGCACCCTCGAGGATTATAACATGTTTTCTTATGATGCAGGGCTGCACAGAATATTCCTGGGAGAGTCTGAATAATTTAAGGAATGCTGCTACGAATTGGCAAAGGTTTCAATACAGATCCTCTTCTCATTTCCCCACAACTCACAGTCTTGTGCTTTTTTCAGTTGCTCACAGCAGCCTCCCATTTTCAATTTCAATAAGCAACATGATCAGGGAAAAGAATACAAGAGGTGGTTTCCTGTTGCCCTCTTCATGTTTGCTTGAAGGAAACACAAGTCCTCTTCCTAGAGGATCCTCTTTCACCCGTAAGCAGCCTTAGTCCCTCAAGGTTCTAGCTCTTACAGCATCACCATTGAAAAATTAACTGGGCCTGGGGTGACACAAACTTATCCATAAAAACTTCAACATTTCTTTCTCAGAATAGCCCATTATACAAATATCATTCATCACGTCTTTTGTTGCGGGACAAGGATTGTTGGATGAAATGTCTATTGTCCTTATATTAAGTGGGTTCCTCATACAAAACTCACCCAATTTGGAACTAACTGGGGCATTCCCTCACAAAGGGCTCAGGATGCCTTGTGTAGTGAAGATGTGTAAAGGATGCAGGACACCGACAGAGAACTGGGACGAGTCACAGAGTGAGTACATTTTTATTCATACTAAATCCGACTCTGTCCTGACCCAGGAAGTGTCAGGTGCCCCGCGTATCCGAAACCTAAGCTCCAGGCAATAGTTCAAGGGGTGGTAAGGGAGGGGAAGAAACGTCTGTATTATAGATTGTTATTATTACATCCTGTATTAGTCGCAAGTAATGAGTTCAGTCAGAAAGGACCCAGGTAAGAACCATACCGCTGACGACAACGATACCCCGACTGTCTTACCCAGATATGGCCAGTACTGACAAACTCGAGTGGGGACCAGAGG